>NC_134949.1:190250291-190563072 GCF_965638725.1 Aptenodytes patagonicus | reverse complement strand
CATAATATTTATATCTTTTCCCCTGCCTAATTCTCACAAAAGCAAGCTACTTAAAAATTATTGGGGGGAGGGGTGTTTGTTTTATTTTTTAAAAATGGTATTGTATAGAAAAGGAAAAAAAATTGAAAACCATGAAAAGCTACGAAGGCTAGAACATAAAAGATACAGTATTGTACATTTATAGAAAAAAAAACCAAAAACCTTCTTTATGGAATTCCACACATAACAAAGACCAGAGTCCTAGCCAGAAAAAATCAGTAAACTCTACTAAAAAACTATGATGATTCACTAGTTTACAGAACTGAAAACCAGTTCAATGCTATTTAAAAATTAATCATAACAAAATTAACCACAGTATTTAGATTATCGTCAACAGAGATTCCACACATCTTTATTTAAATCTACACAGTGTGTAGCATAATCAATGTTAATTGCAGCAACAGCAATAAGACCTTTTTACTCCAATCCCTTATAAAATATTTTACCACTATTGTATGACATAATCAACCTAAGTTTTGGGTAGGCAAAAGGAGATTTAATGTACTTTCTGTTAAATAAAAGTGAGCGATTTACACACTTCTGTGCCTGATCTAGAACAGAAAGGTTTACTGTCTTTTATTTTTTTATCTCAGTGTAACCACAGGTAAGCAGGCAGTGTAAAACAGCATACAAGAAGAATTATCTTTTTTTTTTTTTTTTTTTTTTAAGGGAGGGAAAAAAGTAAGGTATAGGATTATTAATCTGATATTCATTAACATACAGTGCTGACTGCTGAAATGAATGATCATTTTCCATCTGAAATCATGTCTTTATATTTTTTAAAGATATAGTCTAAAGTATCCTAACTTCAGACAAAATGTGAAACTCTTCAGTTTACCAACAGTTGGTTTGAATTGTTTCTGTTTAATAGAATTATCCCATTTTAGGTTCTAATTACCCATGTGAAAAGATTATAATAAAATGTAAGGATGAAATTAATCTGCTGGAATTCAACCAGAAGGTTGATCTGGAGGCTAGGTAATGCCAAACCTCCAAGCTCCCTCCTTCAGCCCTTCAAATAATTTAATAATAAACTCAGAGTTATGACTTTTAAAACCATTTAAAAAAGTCTTTGATGTCTGTGAGATTATATGTAGCTTGTAAAACAGTGAATTGGATTTTTTTATTTACTTATAGACTTGAGTTGCTAGAAAATATTTAATATAATTAAGTTATTTAGAATCATAGAATCTTTGAATCATTAAGGTTGGAAAAGACCTGTAAGATCATCGAGTCCAACCGTCAACCCAACACCACCATGCCCACTAAACCATGTCCCTAAGCGCCTCATCTACACGTCTTTTAAATACCTCCAGGGATGGTGACTCAACCACTTCCCTGCGCAGCCTCTTCCAATGTTTGACCACTCTTTCAGTAAAGACATTTTTCCTTACATCCAATCTAAACTTCCCCTGGAGCAACTTGAGGCCATTTCCTCTCGTCCTATCGCTTGTTACTTGGGAGAAGAGACCGACACCCACCTCACTACAACCTCCTTACAGGGAGTTGTAGAGAGCGATGAGGTCTCCCCTCAGCCTCCTCTTCTCCAGGCTAAACAGTCCCAGCTCCCTCAGCTGCTCCTCATAACACTTGTTCTCCAGACCCTTCACCAGCCTCATTACCCTTCTCTGGACACTCTCTAACACCTCCATGTCCTTCTTGTAGTGAGAGGCCCAAAACTGAACACAGTAGTCGAGGTGCGGCCTCACCAGTGCTGAGTACAGGGGCACGATCACTTCCCTACTCCTGCTGGCCACACTAGTTCTGATACAGGCCAGGATGCCATTGGCCTTCTTGGCCACCTGGGCACACTGCCGGCTCATGTTCAGCCAGCTGTCAACCAGCACCCCCAGGTCCTTTTTCCGCCAGGCAGCTTTCCAGCCACTCTTCCCCAAGCCTGTAGCGCTGCCTGGGGTTGTTGCGGCCCAAGTGCAGGACCCGGCACTTGGCCTTGTTGAACCTCATCCAGTTGGCCTGGGCCCATCGATCCAGCCTGTCCAGGTCCCTCTGCAGAGCCTTCCTCCCCTCGAGCAGATCAACACTCCCGCCCAACTTGGTGTTGTCTGAAAACTTACTGAGGGTGCACTCAATCCCCTCATCCAGATCATTGATAAAGATATTGAACAAGACCGGCCCATGAAATTTAAGACATTTTATAGCTATTCACATTTCTTTACAGTGAAAGAGAGATCTTCTAAAGTGCTTCTGTGATAAATGTTCACTCTGGGATTGCCATTGTCCTGGTTTTGGTCTCTAGAAAACTCCAACTACCACAGATGTAGAGGCATATAGTTTGCCAAAATGAGTTCATGCAAGTTCATTTTTCAAATGAATTCATGCAACTTATGTTTCTGAAGCTGTCTTAGAAGACCACAGGGAAAGATTTATAGAGTGAGCAATTTCTGAGGAGAGAAGGAGGCACTTTGCTATCTAGTGAAACTTCCTGTGTAACAGGACCAGTGCACTTACCCAATCAGCCCTTTTTCAAAGCCAGTACACATTTCTTTTTCTAAGAAAGGGGCAAACAATGATTGATAGCCCTTCTCCCTCTTATTGTGTCTTTGTCTGTTAATTTGGAAGACCCTTTACACTTTTG
Organism: Aptenodytes patagonicus; assembly: GCF_965638725.1. Lineage (NCBI taxonomy): Eukaryota > Metazoa > Chordata > Aves > Sphenisciformes > Spheniscidae > Aptenodytes > Aptenodytes patagonicus. Next base: position 190,560,437 of record NC_134949.1, on the reverse strand, counting down.
TCAAGTGGATCCCACCTCTTCTAAGCAGTCCTTGATCCTCAAGGAGGGGTCCATGGTTGTAAAAGCCAACCCCTGCTTTAACACCAGTCCCACAATCAGATGTTGACCTACAGGATCTGTTCTCTCCTTCTCAAGCCTTTCCACCTCACCAGCAGGATCAAAGACAAAAACTACACGGTCGCCTATGTCCTTGACCATTTCCCCCATGTGTCAGAGAGAGAGAAGACGGGAAAGCATCCAACTTTCTCCTGGAAGCATAAGCACTGGATTTGCAACTTTATTGTCTGGAAGGTCAATGCATTTTGCAATTTGTATATAAAGTAAAGCCAATCCTGAGATCTGGAACCGGAAAACTAGCTCTTCAATTTTCAGCAAGGATAGTCTCATTCACTTCTTGCCTGATACCATTCTAGGTCTCATTCCTTGATTATGATTATGACTCTCACACCCACCTGGGACATTTTGAAGCTGTGGGCCTGACCAAGAGGCTACAATCTGCTTCAGAATGAAAAAGGCCTAAAATAAAGTTTGCCGTTCTGAGTGAGTACTCTAGTGAGAAGGCCACTATACAAAAAACAGGTCTCTCTCTCCCCATAAAGGCACTGTAGAAGCAAGCTTGACAGTTTCTGTATCTGCACATTAAGCACAATTGGAAAGTAGATATTGTGACTTGATCATGTGTTTATTTAATGATTGATTCTACTCAGGTTGAAGCTTTAGGACTTATCTCCATCTTAGGTGGACTAGATCTTAGCCCAGCTCTTCCTAAGTGTCACTGTTTTCCAGGCTGGAGTGTCTCACCTTGTAAATACAATTTAATTTATTTGCATCTAAATGCATGAATTTCCTTTCAGCTGTATTGAACCATATATTGTTTGATTATGTTCAGCTTGTCAGATGATTCAGATAACTCTATAGTAATACATCCTCTTTATTATTTACTACTCTCAATTTTCAAGCCATCTACAAATTTCATCAATAATGATTTTATGAGTTCTTTTAAGTCATTGATAAAAGTACTCCACAGCATGAAGTCAAGAGTTGAACTGAATGAGACCTTACAGAAAAGAAGAGCTCTGATATTATTAATTTGTGGGTAATTTCAAAAACAATAATACTACAGAGGTTTTTTTCTCTTGCATGAAGTATTTCAAAAAATAAATAAATAATTGTTTTTTTCCCCCTTTATAATGTAAACTACTATGGATAATATATATTAAATTACTGAAAAATGAAATTACTAAAAAATGAATGTAAATATTTCCTTTTGGTATTATTGTTATGTATTTGTAGTTCTTCAGACAGTGCATTAATTAAGCTCTCCATAGTTTGTGTTTATTTTAAAGTAGAAAGCAAGCATATGTGCATGGGAAAGAGAAAATTAAAACAGAATTTTAAAGTATGAAATTTAGTTGCTTAAGAATTAAGTATCTCAGTTTTGAGTTTGATTTGTTTTTAAATGGAAAACATATGGGATTTGAATTGATAAAGATGTTTTGAACAGTATTTCATAGTTCATTTCTATTACATATACTGTCACCCTGAAAAATACATTTAGAATTTAAAAATCTCAAGTGCCTCTTTCTTCAATAGCAAAATAGAAAAAATAAAGATTATGTATTCTATTAATAAGCCAGAAGACAGATACCAACTTGCCTCCACTTTATTGAACCACATTTTATATAGAAAAACAGGTCCTTTCCCCTCCAAAATTCTGAGTTCATAGGTAGGCAGCTAACTGTGAAAAAGAATGAAACATTAAAAATATTTCATCAAAATTGTAATATTTTATTTGAATGATAATTTATGTCACAACCACATCTCTTGTTTATTTCTAATAATTACAGTGAATACATCCTAAAAGGTAAATATACATAGAACCTGGTGAAACTCTAGTAGCACTTCTCACAATTTTGCATTATGCGTTACTTTTTAATGAGTTAAAATGCTTTCCTCCTAGGACCTTTAACTGCTTCACTCCACATGCAATTATCAACCTTCAGATGGGAAGAAAAAAGTTTTTGTTTTTCCCTCTTCTTAAACTTATTTTGGGGCACCATATTTTCAGTTTTACCACTAACTAAAATATAAGGGTTATTACCCCTATCTAAAAATTAGGGAGGATTAGTTTTCATTGGTTTAATCTGTGTCAAACTAATTCCTACCAACTGCAGTAGGTAATAGAGAAGTAAGAAATAACAGAGAACTATTTATTTCCTGTAATTATCCATCTGGTAGTAAAACTCTACTGTTTTATTTTTGCTAATTTAAAAATAGTTTGAGTGTGATGAAAGTCTCAGGATTGTCATCACTTTTTCATGGCTTTATATGTACTTGATTTCATTTAATATAGTTAAATGGTTCTCTGACAAAATACGCCAGTTTTTTTTCTTTTCTCTCTCACTTCCTACTCAGTTATGTCTAAGGCCACATTTCAGTCACCTGAATCTGGCATAGAAAATGCACACCAGTTGAAGTCCTAATTTAGAGAAAACTTTATGTTTAATTTAATTGTCTGTCCTCAATAATCATAGAATCATAGAATCATTAAGGTTGGAAAAGACCTCTAAGATCATCAAGTCCAACCTTCAACCCAACACCACCATGCCCACTAAACCATGTCCCTAAGCGCCTCATCTACACGTCCAGGGATGGGGACTCAACCACTTCCCTGGGCAGCCTCTTCCAATGCTTGACAACCCTTTCAGTAAAGACATTTTTCCTCACGTCCAATATAAACCTCCCCTGGTGCAACTTGAGGCCATTTCCTCTCGTCCTATTGCTAGTTACTTGGGAGAAGAGACCGACACCCACCTCGCTACAACCTCCTTTCAGGTAGTTGTAGAGAGCGATAAGGTCTCCCCTCAGCCTCCTCTTCTCCAGGCTAAACAGTCCCAGTTCCCTCAGCCGCTCCTCATAAGACTTGTTCTCCAGACCCCTCACCAGCCTCGTTGCCCTTCTCTGGACACGCTCTAACACGTCAACGTCCTTCTTGTAGTGAGGGGCCCAAAACTGAACACAGTATTCGAGCTGCGGCCTCACCAGTGCCGAGTACAGGGGCATGATCACTTCCCTACTCCTGCTGGCCACACTATTTCTGATACAGGCCAGGATGCCATTGGCCTTCTTGGCCGCCTGGGCACACTGCCGGCTCATGTTCAGCCAGCTGTCAACCAGCACCCCCAGGTCCTTTTCCTCTGGGCAGCTTTCCAGCCACTCTTCCCAAGCCTGTAGCGCTGCATGGGGTTGTTGTGGCCGAAGTGCAGGACCCAGATGCCTTGTGGCATCTCATCCAGTTGGCCTGGGCCCATCGATCCAGCCTGTCCAGGTCCCTCTGCAGAGCCTTCCTACCCTCGAGCAGATCAACACTCCCGCCCAACTTGGTGTCGTCTGCAAACTTACTGAGGGTGCACTCGATCCCCTCATCCAGATCATTGATAAAGATCTTGAACAAGACCGGCCCCAGTACTGAGCCCTGGGGAACACCGCTCGTGACCGGCCACCAACTGGATTGAACTCCATTCACCACAACTCTCTGGGCCCGGCCGTCCAGCCAGTTTTTGACCCAGCGCAGAGTCCACCTGTCTAAGCCGTGAGCCGCCAGCTTCTCTAGGAGAATGCTGTGGGAGATGGTGTCAAAGGCCTCACTGAAGTCCAGGTAGACCACATCCACAACCCTTCCCTCATCCACTAGGCAGGTCACCTGCTCATAGAAGGAGATCAGGTTGGTCAAGCAGGACCTGCCTCTCATGAACCCGTGCTGGCTGGGCCTGATCCCCTGGTTGTCCTGCTCATGCCTTGTGAGCGCCCTCAAGATGAACCGCTCCATAATCTTCCCTGGCACCGAGGTCAGGCTGACAGGCCTGTAGTTCCCCGGATCCTCCTTCCGGCCCTTCTTGTAGATGGGCGTTACATTGGCAAGCCTCCAGTCGCCCGGGACCTCCCCTGTTAACCAGGACTGCTGATAAATGATGATGGAGAGTGGCTTGGCGAGCTCCTCCTCCAGCTCCCTCAGCACTCTCGGGTGGATCCCATCCGGCCCCATAGACTTGTGAGCATCCAGGTGGCGTAGCAGGTCATTAACTGCTTCCTCTTGGATTATGGGGGGTTCATCCTGCTCGCCATCCCTGTCTTCCAGCTCAGGGGGGCAAGGTAAGCTATCAGCTTTTTCACCAGCACCTGTACATAACCACAAATAGTTCTATATTACCTTAGGATGATGCATGCATTATCCTTGATCTTTCTTCTCACACAAACATTAAACTCTTTGTCCTGGTTTCAGCAGGGATAGAGTTAATTTCCTTCCTAGTAGCTGGTACAGTGCTGTGTTTTGGATTTACGATGAGAACAAAGTTGATAACGCACCGATGTTCTAGTTGTTGCTAGGTAATGCTTACACTAGTCAAGGACTTTTTAGTTTTCCATGCTCTACCGACTGAGAAGGCTGGAGGTGCACAAGAAGCTGGGAGGGGGCACAGCCAAACTGGCCAAAGGGACATTCCTTACCATGTGACGTCATTCTCAGTACATAAACTGGGGAAAGCTGCCCGGGGGGGGCCACTGCTCAGGGACTGGCTGGGCATCGGTCGGCAGGTGGTGAGCAATTGTACTGTGCATCACTTGCTTTGTGGATTATTATTATTATCATATTATTATTATCATCATTTTATTTCAATTATTAAACTGTTTTTATCTTAACTCACGAGTTTTTTCTCACTTCTACTCTTCCAATTCTCTCCCCCATCCCACCGGTGTTGGGGGGGGGCAGTGAGCGAGCGGCTGCGTGGTACTTAGTTGCCGACTGAGGTTAAACTACGACACTCTTGCAAAAGCAGAATATTATAGGTGAGGGTATATAGCTACTAATCATAGTTCATCCAATGCTTGTTTTTTTGTAACATTCTATCTCCCTGGGAACATAAAAATTCTGCAACAATTCATAAAGATAAAATGTCATTCAACACAATCCCATGTAACTTTTAACAGATGGAACAATCCAAGTTAAAATACTCTGTTACCCTCTTAAGAAAAATGTCACTTTTTCCTATAAAATTAAGTTCATCAAGGTGTATCAGCATGCCTGCAATACGTCTTTTCACAAGTGTCAGTTTAGGTACATACTTACACATTTGCAAAGGCTGGAAACAATGGCTCTTTTAATTTCCTTTTTAGGCTACCTAATCAGCAAATTCATAAAACCAGAAATACAAGTTCCTCCAGTACATTTATGCTAAACTTTTGCAATTATGCTGTTACATGAATAAGCATTCAACTTTGAGAGCAGTCTGTATATCAACTTAGTCATCTAATTAGAGCATGGAAACACTTCAACAAACCTTAAGGAACATTCAATAACACCTGTTTTAAAGAAGCCTTCCTTGTCATCTGCAGTTGCATTTGAGGTTTCCTCTGTATCAGACTGCCTGAGATCTAAGACAAAGTGCTTTAAATAAAGTGAGCCAAACTAATTTATTCAAGACAGCCTGTCAATATTCCTAAATTTAATCAGATAATGGTACTTTGTACAGAGATGGCTATACTTGAAAAGATACAATGTTCTTTTCACTTGTGGTCTCACAATTGCTCTGCAAATGCCAGTTCAACACTAATGCTCATAGTATTTATCTGGGGATTGCTAGGATGTCAGCAGCTCCCTTGGTCTAGTTTGAACATTTGAACTATTTGATAGGTAATTAAGGTTTCCCTCAGTAGTCTGTAGCTTTAGCTGAACCCTAAAGTCTCTGTCAACTGAATTTTTTCTTTTCTTTTTTTTTTTTTTTTCAGTTCAACCTCATCACAGTTTCTTTCTCTATCCATATAGTCAGTGCTCTCCCCTCTGCAACGTGCCTCACTGAGATCTGATTTAATGCACGTGGACATTAAATGCCACTGAAAAATTTCCGCTAATGAAGTTAGAGAACGAAACCAGACTACAGTTATGTCTGAAACATCCCAGGCAAGTAGCATTCACCAATTGTGCCTGTGGAGTAATTTGGTTTTTACACAGTAAGTCTGAGGCATTCAGAATGTTTTGGGTTTACTGCACATGGAAACCTATACAGTGATTGCACAAGAGTTGTGGTGCAACCTAGAAATACCATTCTTGCCATTGAGAAAAATTCTGGAGGAAAAAAAACAATCCACTTGGATATTTACTTAAAATTGAATTTTTATCATGTCTGAAGCTGAAGGGTGTTATTGATCCTTGATACTTTGAACTGTGTCCCTGGCACATGCATGTATTTAAATGCTGGCTGTGGTGGTGGCAGTGACACTACTGAAAGCTCAAAAAAAGCACTAAACATCAAGAGAAGAAGAGAAAAAAACATAACCCTTGTATGCCCCAAAAGGACTGTTAAAAGAAATGGAGTTAAGATCCAAACCAAATGCAACAAATAAATTATTAAAAAACAGAAGAAAGAAGGTAGACTTCATTAGAGTCCAATGACCTGCACTATGTTGAGTTAAAATAGCAATTTCTTATGGAAAAAAGGAGTGTTGGTGGAACAAGAAATTTCCTTGAATTTTGGTAACAGTTAAGGGATTCTTGACCCCTGAGCTTTTTTCATTAGTTAAACTACATTCCCCCCCACCCCCCTTTCTTTTTTATGAGTACAATCTGTGTGAACCTAAGAGATTTATGAACTTAAAAGAACAAAGGTTCACCATAAAATGTCATGGAATGATGATTAATAAATATTAACAGATACTAATGGATATTAGTGGATCCTATATAATAGGACTATAAAAAGACTATAATAGGACTGGATTATACTTGGGGAAAAAAAAAAAAAAAGATGAGAGGACTAGGAAAAAATTGCAAGAAAATCCTGCTGAAATTCTGTCATTATGACTAAAACTTCCAATGGCTCTTCAGCCATAAAAACTGAAGAAGTTTTCCTCATCCAAATGTGTTTTAGAAGACAGAGTAGCATATTCTGCCTCAGTCTTGTGGTCACAACTGCTATCGACCTGTTTATGAGCTATGGTGATGGCGTGCAGTGACTGTGTACTTGGCTTCCTATGTGATTCTAATGTCTCAACAGAGTCCCTCACTAACTCCAGCTTGTGCTCTTGCTGTCCTTTGGGATAGTACCCATGGGTCAGTCTCCAGCATGCAATTTCAACTTGCAAATTCTAGGCCCTTCCTTTCCCTGCTGAGCCTTTGTGACTTGAGTTTTTCACCCTTTTCTTCTAATCATCCCAGACAACCAGGTCTCCATTGCCCTGGACAGTAAATTCTCTGTATGCCTCAAAAAGCTCATTTCTTTACAGATGATGTAGGAACAAAGGATAGCAATTCTGCATTACTCTAAACTACCATGGGAATTTTTTTTTAACTTAGTTTGTTATATACCTGCATTATGTTACTGTCAAATGTACCTATAATATCTAAAATAATACCAAAAAGGTAAAATGAATGTTTCTCCCTTGCTAAGACTATGTACCCTATGCAAAATTTAAGACTGCAGCAATTTGGTATACTAGTTATAAATCCCTCAAAAGCATGGTTTATGATGAAAACTTTGACAAACCTAACTACAACTGCACAAACACATCACTAGCATGAGAAAAATCAATGTTTTTCCAGTAACAAAATGTGTTATTGCACTTGTAAATTTACATTCTTTATCTGTATAGGGAAGTAATACAGTAAATCATAATACAATTATTACATGTTGCAAATGTTAGAGTTTATGATCATAACATTGACATTTTATGACTACAGAGGTAAAGTTATATAAAGGCAGTGAGGGCAACAAAGCTTCAAAATTATTGTCTTTGATGATTTTTTTATAATTAATTAGAGCAGAAAGCGTTAACCTTTCCTGAAAATTAATAACAACACTGGGGAAATAACAAAGAAAATACTTTCATTTCTCTTAGAATAATTCCATATATGAAAAAAAACATTAAAATTCCTAGTTTATTTAATAAAATTAGTAGCATGTGATCAGTAAGATTGTGCACAAGCCTTCTGTTGAGGACTTAAATAACCTAGTGGATTGCCAAGGCTTTGAAGTGGCATCCCTGTTAAGAACAATTTTCCTTCCTCTTAAAGTCAAACATGAAAGCATGTGGTATACTTGGCATCCCATTTTTTTCCTTCTTAATGCTTCAGTCCATGAAGTTGCAAAATTAATCTTTTGATTCAGTTTGTAAATCTTTTTTTCCCTGTAGCAAAACTATGTCTTCTCCAGCACTGTTTGCTGAAGCAATTTCCTAAAAGAGAAACAGATTTGTACAAGAGCTAAGGATGTACATTTGGAAAATTGCTTCTGTGTTTTCCCATTTGAGGTTTACCTCCTTCAAGTTAAAGCAATTGCTATATCTGTAACCTGAAATTCCCATTACTGATTTTAATTTTTTTCCCGTTGAGTATGTGGCACATTTATACAGATTCTTAAGCCTGAAGGCAGCTTCTTGAAACACATTTATATGGAAGAAGTTAAGTCTGCAAAAGACAGACAAACAGATTTGGTTATCCTCTCCAATTAAAAGATGATAATTAAGTTAGTGTAAACTCTCATGTGGATAAGAATAGAATGAGGCCACATTTGTGCCTGCACTAAAAGTTTGGCTTCATGGCTTCTGTGATATGGTTAGCTATCTTCTATCCCAAACGTTGCCACTAATGGAAAGCAGAAGTCTGGAAGTTTGTGGCTGGGGCCCCAAGTCCACCAGATCTTTTGAGTGCAACTGCTCCCTTTTTCCCTTCTACCATTTTTTTTCCATTAAAGTGAAAATATCAAAAGACACTGAAGTACTGAAGGCTCATTATCTCTCACACCAGTGCTTGTCTTGAATACTAAAGTAATACACAAGCCCAGGGGAAGACTTTACATGGAGAGAATGCCAATCTGCTGGTGAGAAAGGTTTGAAGAGTTGAGAACAAACACAGCTCTTGGGTCTTGCAGAACAAATATTTTACTCTAGACTTTCCCGGTAGACCTCACAGGCCAACACCTTCTAGAGGCTTTCTGGGTTGGGCACTCTCCACCAAATGCTTGTGCAAAAAAGTTTTCTGCCTTCTGTCACCTCAGAGGCTTCACCATGGATGAATTAACTCCTTGCCACAGGCATGTCCCTGGCAAATTGCAGGGTCTTTCAGGCTGCATTTGTGCTGCCAGACATCCACTCCCAGGTTCCCCAAGGCTGGTTGTGCTCAAAAGATTTCAGAGACAGTTCTGTCTCCCTCTGTCTCCAAATGGCCCCTCCCAACCGAAAGTGAAGCAGCCATATCAAGACAAACAAGCATCTTTCCTCCTTCCTGCCCAGCCTCCAATCTTTTCACAACATATATTTGACTTAGAAAGTAAACTGGAAACGGGCGTATTAAATACTTCTACCATCTGTCACAAAGCAGTTGCAACAGATTTGCATATCTTGCACTGCCATAACAGTGGTAATGAATGCCTTAGCTTTTAGTAGTAAATAAGAAAAAAATATCAATATATTGTGGACTGAGTGGTACTTTTTTTCCCTGACTTTTTCACTTTTTTACAGACTCGTAAGCAAATATTTGCATTTCATAGTACAGTGCTGGGGGGGGGGAAGTGAAGGAATTTACCTATGCATTAGCACACTGTGTTTCAGATATTTGAGTTATCAAACTTACAAGTATTTTTTTTTTTAATTCAGTAGCTTGGAGTTAATGAATTGTCCTTGCCACAGATGAAAGAAAAAGAAAGAAAAAAAAAGAGTTCAAAGTATGTCATGAGTGCAAACCAACATAATTAATAGGACAGGACTGGTTTTCACAGTAACTGCATTAAGTTATGGCCCTGTTCAAAATTTTATATTTACAGATAGGAAGCGAAACTTGTAAGGCTGTTTCTCCCAGAGAGAAAAACAGAAACAAGAAGAAAATTAATTGATATCCTGATTTCTGCACTAGGGAATTCATACAGATAAGTTAGTTTTTCTATTGACTACCAGAACACACTGAAGAAGTGATACACAGCCAGCGAGGTGTTCTTTCTGTCACCACCTAAATGACTTCTGGACAGTTCACTGTGTCTCCAGCTACAATCTCACTTTGGCATGCACTGAATCATATTAATACCTGAAAGAAATATATTGCTGAAATCAATACTGCATTTTCCGCAGCTTACAGGAACATTATGAAATGTTCAGTATAATATGCGCATGTGATTGTTCCACTGCCTTAAGTTTTCACATCTTATTTAACAAATACAAATGTGATAATTGTTAAGTGTAAAATGCCTGTCGACAGAACCACGTTTCTAAATTAAAACTTACCTCAGTTGTTTGCAATAATAAGCAATGCTGCCCACCTCCTGACATACACTTTCCAATGTCTTAGTGACTTGCCTAGATCATATTAATATTACTGTCATGGATAAATATGTAACAATATTGTAGGTCTCAAGGCTGAATTATTCCTTTATTAGGGGAATAACTGTCCTCTGTTTTCAGAAGTCTTGAAAATTTTAAAATAAATATTTCTACTTTTACCTTTATATAAGACAGCACTATCCATCCTTATTCACAAAGATAATGATTAACTCTTCAGCTTGACCTCTTTCATCCAGAAATCTCCCAGTAATAAGGGTAAATGTATGGAGTGACAAGATTTTGCCAAGCAGTTAGAGGCATAAATCACCCTTATGTAAAGAAGTGCGAATAAAAACATAAATGGCATTTTCATTAAAAACTGAAACTTAAAGGTACTTTGTTAGCTTATGCTTTCGGTTTTTTTAGAGACATTCATAAATTATTCGCTTCTTTCTTAGTATCTGTTGCTAAAAACTGAAAAATGCATGAAAATGAGGAGAAAAAAAAAAAGATTACACTGTCTTTTAGAACAGTCCAGGGATGTCAATGAATTGATAGACATGTTACAATGAGAACAATGTCAGTTCACTAGGAACTTTTCTTATGTAATAAAAAATACACTCTGCCTGCAGTAGGCACGCTTTGTGTGGACAGGACACACAGAGGTGATGACCTTTTCAAATTATAATCTGTATTTTTGTTGAATTATCATATTTTAAGGTATCAGTTTTTAATGCCATGGAAGAAGGAAATGGACAGAGGAATGACTTCACTTATTTATTGTCTACCACTTTAATGTGAATGATTTAAGTATATTTAATCTTGTTTTCAGTAAAGAGCATGTACTAAGCAGCCTCTTAGGAAACCTTCCAGATATAGGTTCTGTGGCTTTTGTTTATTTAACATTTACTGATTTCAAAGATTTAAAGTTAGACAGGATAAACATATTATAAGAGTTCTTGCTGTGTCTGTGGACAAAATAACATCCCTCTCTCCACGTGCACAGCTGAGTGAGGGGTTCTGTGGAATTTCTTTTTCCTCAAGAGCTTATTCCCAGTGGATTTAGGCATCTCTGTGCTCCTAAATTCTTTAAAAATAAAAATCTTATATATGGACTCCAGAATGCACTGTTTCCTCAGCTCTCTATTCCATTCCCTCTGTAGCTTTGCTCTGAATTCAACTATATGCAGTGCAATGAAATAGCCATATGTAGTAGCCTTGATTTTTGTTATTTTGAGCACATGCATAGGATGTCTGTAGAAGTGAAATATAACTTCCCTCCCTTCATCTACTTTCTGATCTAGGTATGTCTTTATCTACTTTCAAAATTAACTGTCATGATTTTTACTACTGGCATTGTGATTGCACCTGACTGTCCTACCAAGGAGTGGAAGATCATTGTGCTATAGGAAGACTGTGAAATCAAGCATCTGCTGAAGTTACTGAGGATTAATTCTTAATTTGAGCAATTAATACAGGCCTAGGCAAATTCAGTGCTGGGCTTCTACAAAAATTTTCTGCATGCTTTTTTGCTGCCCTTTACTAAAGGCTTACCTATTTTTAATTTCCATCAATTCTTTCAGAAAACAAGTTATGTTATACATTAACATCACTCCTCAATGTAATTGCTTCATGACAAGTTTATTAGTCTCTTAGCAAGTTTGAGGAACTTGAATTAATGAGTTACAATATTTAGCAGACGATCTCATATTAAATCCATATTTTGTTTCAATTCACATAAGATATTTTTCTGTTATCAGACATTGGCTATGGTGCAGTATTTGTGAAATCAATATATTTTTATGTAAAGATTTGATTGATTCAATATTTCCCTATTATCCTCTTATAAAAGGAACATGAGAACCTACTAATAACTGTTTTGGATTGTATTTTGTTTTGTTTTGTTTTGTTGGGGTTTTTTTTCAAAGATTTTCAAAGCAAACATCCCAAGACAACAATAATTATGATACGACATTGCATGATTTTTAATTTCTGTGGAAGCTACTTTCAGTTATTAAAGATTAGAAGTAGTATATCTCTTATATAATGCCTGCATATGACTTTTTTTGATTTATCATATATGCAAAGGGAAATAGAATAGAATAGAATAGAATAGAATAGAATAGAATAGAATAGAATAGAATAGAATAGAACAGAACAGAACAGAACAGAACAGAACAGAACTATTTCAGTTGGAAGGGACCTACAACCATCATCTAGTCCAACTGCCTGACCAATTCAGGGCTGACCAAAAGTTAAAGCATGTTATTAAGGGCATTATCCAAATACCTCTTAAACACTGACAGGCTTGGGGCATCAACCACCTCTTCAGGAAGCCTGTTCCAGGGTTTGACCACCCTCTTGGTAAAGAAATACTTCCTGATGTCCAGTCTAAACCTCCCCTGGTGCAGCTTTGAACCATTCCCATGTGTCCTGTCACTGGACACCAGGGAGAAGACATCAGCACCTCCCTCTCCACTTCCCCTCCTCAGGAAGCTGGAGAGAGCAATGAGGTCACTTCCCCCCTCAGCCTCCTTTTCTCCAAACTAGACAAACCCAAAGTCCTTAGCCGCTCCTCATAAGACATTCTTTCCAGCCCTTTCACCAGCTTTGTTGCTCTCCTCTGGATGCATTCAAGGACCTTCACATCCTTCTTAAATTGTGGGGTCCAGAACTGCACACAGTACTCCAGATGAGGTCGCACCAACGCTGAATACAGCAGGATAATCACCTCTTTTGACTGGCTGGTTATGCTGTGTTTGATGCACCCCAGGATGTGGTTTGTCCTCTTGGCTGCCAGACCACACTGCTGACTCATATTGAGCCTGCTGTAAACCAGCACCCCCAGATCCCTTTCTACAGGGCTGCTCTCCAGCCACTCCTCTCCTAATTTATACTTGTGCCCAGCATTACTCCGTCCCAAGTGCAGAATCCAGCATTTCGACTTGTTAAATTTCATGCCATTAATCATAGCCCAATGCTCCAATCTATCTAGATCCCTCTGCAAGGCCCCCTGTCCCTCAAGAGAGTCAACAGCACCTCCCAGTTTGGTATCATCAGCAAACTTGCTAATGGGGCATTCAACTCCTGCATCCTGACCATTGATACATATATGAAACAGAACTGGCCCTAGAATTGAACCCTGAGGAACACCGCTGGTGACCGGTCATCAGCCAGATGTAGCCCCATTCACTACAACGTTTTGAGCTCTGCCCTTCAGCCAGTTCTTCACCCAGCGCACTGTGAACCAACCCATCCCACAGTTGGGCAACTTGTCCAGAAGGATGCTGTGAGGGACAGTATCAAAAGCCTTACTAAAATCCAGAACAACTACGTCCATCACCTTCCCTTCATCCACTAGGCTGATGACCTTATCATAGAAGGATATCGAATTGGTTAAACAGGACTTTCCCTTTGTGAACCCATGTTAACCGTGCCTGATGACTGCATTATTCTTTAAATGCCTTTCAGTAGTACCCAGTATAATCTTCTCCATAATTTTGCCAGGAACTGAGGTTAGACTAACAGGTCTGTAGTTCCCTGGGTCTTCCCTCACGCCCTTTTTGTAGACTAGAATAACATTGGCTAGCTTCCAGTCAGCAGGGACCTTCCCAGACTCCCAAGACCTTTAGTAGGTGATTGAGAGGGGTCCTGCCATGACATCGTCTATCACCTTCAGTACTCTGGGATGAATCCCATCAGGCCCCATGGACTTGTGAACGTTCAGCTGATACAGCTGGTCCCTTACAATTTCAGTGTTCACAAATGGAAAGTCGCTCTTCCCACACTCATGGTCCTCCCACTCAGGGAACCAGGTAGCCCAAGATCTATCAATGTTATTAAAGACTGAGGCAAAAAACGCATTGAATGCCTCCGCTTTTTCTTCATCCCTATTAGTCAGATGGCCATCTTCAACAAGTATCGGTCCAATGTTTTCTTTAGACCTCCTCTTGTTATTAACATACTTAAAAAAGCCCTCTTGTTATCTGAAACAACACTGGCCAGTTTCAACTCTAATTGAGCTTTAGCCCTTCATGTCTTCTCCCTGCATAAATGAACCATAGCTCTGTATTCTTCCTGCAAAGCCTGGTTTTGCTTCCAGAGATCATACAATTTCTTTTTCCTCTGGAGCTCCACGAGGAGTTCCCTGTTCATCCACGCTGGTCTTCTGCCCTACTTGCTTGACTTATGACACAGTGGAATTGCCTGCTCCTGTGCTTCTAAAAAGGGGTTCTTAAAGACTGACCAGCACTCATGGACTCCTAAGCCCTCAAAAGCAGATTCCCGGGGTACTCTGCTAAATAGCTCCCTGAATAGCTTAAAGTTTGCTCTCCTGAAGTCTAGGGTAGCAACTCTGCTGTCCTTTTTTCTCATCACACTGAAAATTTTAAACTCAACCATTTCATGATCACTGGGGCCAAGACAGCCACCTACCATCACATCTCCCACAAGTCCTTCTCTGTTCACAAATAGCAAGCCTAGGAGGGCATCTAAGTGGGTTACTGAGTACCTTTGACAAGAAATTATCTCCTACGAACTTCAAGAATTTCCAAGACCTGCTCATCACAGCAGTATGATTATTATCAGTTGATGTCTGGGAAGTTGAAATCTCCCATAAGGACAAAGGATACCAATCCAGAAATTTCTCCTAATTGCCTATAGAACAACTCATCAGTGCTTACATCCTGGCTGGGCGATCGGTAGTAGACACCCACTACAACATTTCCTTTGTTTTCCATCCCCCTAATCCTTACCCAGAGGTTTTCCACCATGTCATCACTAACTGTAAGGGCTGTGCAATCAAACCTCTCCCTTCCGTATAGTGCGACACCTCCACCTTGCCTACCCTACCTATCCCTTCTGAACAGCCTGTAGCCCTCCATCCCAGCACTTCAGTTATGGGACTCATTCCACCAAGTCTCACTAATACCAATGATATCATAGCTCTGGGAGCTGACTAACACTTCCAGTTCATCCTGTTTGTTTCTCATACAGTGTACATTGGTGTACAAGCATTTCAGATATGCCTTCCATGCTCCCAGGAGCAGTGTAAATGTTCCCACTAGTATTGCCACACTCAGGCGATGCCATGCCAACCCTTAGCTTACCTACTGCAATCATATTGCTATCCCCTTCCCAATTGATTCTAGTTTTAAGCTCTCTCGATCAGCTGTGCCAGTTTACACCCAAAGATGCATTTTCCCCATCAGGACAGGTGGCTTCCATCAGTCCTCAACATACCTTGTCTCTTGAAGGCTCTTCCATGGTTTAAAAACCCAAAGTTTTGGCAGAGGCACCAGTCCTGGAGCCAGGTTTTGCTATCCTGGGCTCACCTGTTTCTTACAAAGTATCCCCCCATTACTGGCAGGATTGAGGAAAATACTACCTGTGCTCCTGAATTTTTTAGCTTTCTTCCCAGGGCTCTGAAGTCTCTTCTGATTGACCTCAGACTTTTTGTTGCGACATCATTTGTGCCCACGTGAAATAGCAGAAATTGATAGTAGTCTGAAGGTTGAACTAGGCTCTTCAGTCTATCTCATTCGATGCTATTTAAAAATCATTAAAATAGAAATAAACAGGTCTACCAGCACAGATTGCTAGTGAGGAGAGGAGAGAAGAATGAAAAGGAAAGACAGTGGGAATAGTTGAGTTTCTCAGTCTACCAACAATCTAGAAAAAAAAGAGAGATAACAACTTAAAACCTAGATTTCTCGTTGATGACTTTCATTTCTTTAATACTCAATACCCCCCATTTTTTCCCAGAAGAGCTATTTCTATAATGTTGCCTGCATATAATAAAACATTAGAGTAGAATTATTTGTTCCGCTTGACGGCATTATTACACTTTGCCATGAACGAACTCACGGTATCAGCAGAGTGCTTCAAAGGGAAGACAGAAAAAATCCCTCTCTGCTTTTTTTACAAGACAAAATTCTTAGTGAAATCAGTGGGCAGAGGAAGACCTCCGGACTCAATTTGGGAAGAGCAATTCCTTAACTAAGTAATGAGCACCACTGTGCAGTGTTACAGAGGAAAGTGGAAGAAAAGAAGAGAAGGAGCAGTGCTGCATGAGAGATGTCATTCTGAAGGCATGAATTCTTGGTTTCTGCTCATATCACTCCATCATGCCATGGAAAGGAAGGCCTGACTCGGTGGGAAAGAAGAGGAGGTTTTCAATAAGGTTATGCAATTCTGCTGTGGAGCTTAGAGCTGCCTAGCTTATATGAGCGAGACAAGATGGAAACTTGACTAGGGTACCTGGTAAGGATACCAGTATGGTTGTTTCCTGGGCAGATGTCACTGTAAGATTCCCAGCATGTTCGAGCCCCAAAGAAAACCTGCTGCCATTGGTAGAAATGCAGAGAGGGCAGGCTTGGCTCCCTTTCTATTAATGAAAGTTTCTTGTGTCTCATTACATGGTGAAGTTTTATACTTTCAGATATGAAGAAAATCTGGAAAGACAGAGAAGTGTCAACAAAGAAATGAGTGAGTGCTTTGAAGAAATTATGAGAGACATGAAGCAAGGATCCTATGAGGAAAAAATGTTAAACTTCCTTTTGTGTTACCTGGACATGTATACATACTGCAAAGAAGTTGGCTTTGCTATTATTAATACTGAACTTACTGCATAAATTTGTGGTGTGCTACATGCATGGAAGTACAATTAAAATTCTTAGTAAAATGAAAGGAATTTTAGACAATTTACTTCTTCCTGCCTGTACCAAATCATACATATATACATAAGTAACTTAAATCTTCTCATTAATTCATTCTGTTCTGCATGCTGCAGTCTAAATTCCTACAGGTAGCAGCAGTACAGAAATTCTGGATTCAGTAAGGTCCCCCATAGTGCATGCTGCCATCTGGCCCACACTGGGATACAAGTAGTTTTGCAGAATACTTAACAGTGAGAGATTACTTACTTGAATGGTAGTTGCAGAATATAAGGCAAAGATGCTGGCCTAAATTACTGGCATAGATTTTTTAATTTTTTTAAAAAAAATCATCCACGGAAAGAGTATCTGTGAATAGGACAGGCAGCTGAATGGGGCTGAAGAAAATGGAAAAGGATCATGTCTTCACAATATGTTATGCTGTCATAAAAATTATATTAGTAATGTGCCTGACATATTGATGTTTTACAGCTGAATGCCATTTTTAACTACAGCTGGCTAAACAGATGCCCCGTGAAATCTCTCTTTTCCTTTTGAAGCTTCCTGTGTGTTTCTTCTCTTCTTTTTTTTTTTTCCTTTTGAAAACCCTATAATTCATACTAGCAGTTCTAAAATGCTTTACTTCTATACCTCCAGAGGTAAAGTTTTTGAAATTTTTTTTCTTTTGCATATTTAGAAACAGTCAAATTCCTCAAAGCAGGAAGAAACGGAGAATAAAATTTGATCATAGTCCATAATCTTTATAAATACCAACATTGTCATCTAAAGAAATAGTTATTTATATGTTATTTCTGCAATAATTCACACCATTATTTTAGAGGAGTTTAGAATTTTTTTATTGTTTATTTTATTATTTAGTTTGGGTTTCTGTTTACAAGAAAGCATTTTTGCTTTTATTCTCCTACACCTATTTGAGACAATATCTCTTTTTTAAAAGCATATTTCAAACTATGTAAATATTACCTGAGCAAGAGCTCAATTATCATTCCAGTTAATCCTTGTTCTGATTTTCCCACCAGAAATCTCACAAATGTAGTGGTGGGGGCATAAAAATAGAAGATAAGATAACATCTTCATTTGCCATATCTGATCAATACACGTGAGAATAAACTACATGAGACATTTACTTCTCTGCTTTAGAGAAAAGATTCAGTGCAATGAATACAGCTTCATAAAAATAAAACATTTCTTCATAATTATATTTAAAACCTTGCTTACAGATAAACTTGTGTGAGTTCAGTTACTACAGTTTAGGTGTTGTTGATACTTTTTTTTAACTCTGACTGTTTTTTTTCCTAGTTAGCTAAAATCCATCTTAGCCTAAAATTGAGCTGAAATATGACTTCTCTGTATGTAAATTACTCTACTTTAGCATGTCATAATATTAAAATGATATCGCTTACCTGATATTAAAAAAAAGAAACAAACAAGCCTGTGGCTATCTTTACACTAGTATAAACTTGTCCTGGTTTCAGCAGGGATAGAGTTAATTTCCTTCCTAGTAGCTGGCATAGTGCTGTGGTTTGGATTTAGGATGAGAACGATGTTGATAACACACCGATGTTTTAGTTGTTGCTAAGTAGTGCTTACACTAGTCAAGGACTTCTCAGCTTCCCATGCTCTGCCAACTGAGAAGGCTGGAGGTACACAAGAAGCTGGGAGGGGGCACAGCCAGGACAGCTGACCCAAACTGGCCAAAAGGATATTCCATACCATGTGACATCATGCTCAGTACATAAACTGGGGAAAGCTGGCTGGGGGGGGGGGGGGGGGGGCGGTGGCTTCTGCTCGGGGACTGGCTGGGCATCGGTCGGCAGGTGGTGAGCAATTGCACTGTGCATCACTTGCTTTGTGTATTATTATTATTATTATTACATTATTATTATTATTGTTATTATTGTTTTATTTCAATTATTACACTGTTTTTATCTCAACCCATGAGTTTTTCTCACTTTTACTCTTCCAATTCTCTCCCCCATCCCACTGGGGAGGGGGGGAGTGAGCGAGCGGCTATGTGGTGCTCAGTTGCTGACTGAGGTTAAACCATGACAAAACTTTATCTTGATCTACTTTGACTAAAACGGTTAAAAGTGTGTGCACTCAAATTCAGCTATTACACATACACAAATTTGAACAAAACCAGTCATTTAAATCACAGTAACAGCTGTTTTGAGACTGTCCCTTAAAAACTATATAAAAGTACTGAAAATCCCCAGTCTTTGTTCCAAAGAAATGACAAGATATTAAAAAAAACACATACATTTCTTTATCAGTAGTGCAGACCTGGCAACTTTACAAAACTTGGGCTGTGCAAAAGGATCTGTGAATCTTCCAGCTGCAGATAACTAGCAAAGAGTCAGTATTCCCAGGAGCCCCTCTGCCAGCCCAGCCCAACCCAGCCCAGCCCAGCCCAGTCTGGGAGTCTTCACCAGCCTCCTTCTGCGGCTTCCACATTCTTAGCTTAAGGACTGTGTCCAGACAGGACTACCTATGCTGGTGATGTTATGATGCACAACTGTGAGCCGCTGCCTTGAGCAGTTCAGGGCTGGGACTCCACCTCTGGAAGCTGGAACTGGCCCTGCCTTCACCCTCCCATCAATCTGCCCTAATGAGGAGAGCTCTGGTCTCTGTAATGTCATCTGGAAACCCCAGGAACATGACTTTTGCAATCACCTTCATGTATGGAAATTTTCTCTGTGTGTTTTTTGGTTGGGTTTTTTTAGGTTTTATATGTGCATTAAATTGTTCTGAAGCAAAAGGTTAAATATGTGGGCTTTCATCCACTTTCTCAAGATTAGCTTCTTGAGACATATATGTGACTTTTTTTTTCCTTACAACCTTAAGATGTTGCTCTGAAGGAAGGAGAGCAAGATGTGAACGTGAGATTCTGCTTTTTTTTTCTTGTTAACTTATGATAAAGAAAATTACAGTTGTAGGTTCTTTCAAGCAGTCATGAATGATGCATTTATGAGTAATACAAGTACATGGTAGGAAAAAATGACATTGATTTTACTGCAAAGCTACCGGTTTCACTGGCATATGCTAATTACTCTCCTGTAGAAAGAATTAGATAACACTTTCTTTAATGACACTTCTGTGTTGTAAAGTACATAATGCAATTAACTATCATGGAAAGCACAGCGTACTATGTAATATCAGACAGAAGCAGTTTTAAAATTTCATTTCACTCTGAAAATGTTTAGGGACAAATATACATTACTTATTGTACATGAAAATATATATTTTTTTTTTCACATCAGAAAACAGACGGATAGAAAAATGTTCTTAAAATATAATTGCACAAGACAGTTTCCTGTACTAAACATGAACAAAAAGATGTTAATAGAAAAATAAACAGTATTAGGAATAACACCACCATATTCAGTCCTTGGGAAGAAACTGAGCCCAAAGTTCTTTGTGCACAGCAGCAAAAAGCTTTCATTATAAACCAGTCCTATTTCTGAAAGTGAATTGCAATGTTGGTAGCTGTTATCTAGTACAGGAAAGCATTATCCTTTTAATATCTGTTTGCATTAGGATTTTGGCTCTGAGTGTTTCTATTTGTTGACTTGCTTGTTGCAGCTTTTCTCTTCCCCTCCCCTCACTGTCTCTGCACAATTAGCCACAAGTGCTTCTCTGCTACCCATGTTCTTGTTGTTTCTTGGCTATTTGCACTTGTTTTTTCTTCCTTTTCTTCCTCTTCTCATTCCTGCCCTTTTCTTCAGCTATTTCCTACGTTATCTATCAAACATTAATATGGCTTTTAATTAGTTAGCATTATTGTTAAAGATATAGAGCTTGTAGGTATCATTTATTTCATTTTAGGGGTTATCCTTCCCATAAGAAGGCCATAGCACAACTGAGGAACAGCATGTTTTCCTTCTTTTTAGTTTAACATAATTGTTCTTTCAAGCTATGATAGCTGCTGAATACTAATGAAATAACAGCCAGTCCAGCAAAAGGCATTGGAGGGTCATTAGTCTGAGCACCACACACTTGACTTAGTTTTTCAGGTGCCAGATGAATCAGGCTGCTCATGAATATTCGGGGTAACCCCAAGTATCAGGTTTTTCAGCTCTGGACTATGTGTGGATTTTTTTCCTAACACAATTTATATGCAAACGGTGTGTTGTATAACTTTCCAGTGGAACTTAGACAGAAATTGAGCATAAATGGAGCATAAGTTATTCATGAATAGAAATTGTAAGATTGTTGACAAAAGTGGATCTATTCTTTTTACAGTTGTTGTCATCCATACGGATGCATTTCAGCCTAAATGCAATTATATAGTACTTTCTTTCTTAAAATATTTTCATAAGAATGAGATATCTGAATTGTTTGGTGTTAACAGTGACTTGGAACATAAGAAAATTCAGATTAAATTAGAAATTTATTTCTAAATCTGTCAATTATCATATTCAGAAGCGGGGGGGGGGGAGAAACAAAAAAAAACTAGAAAAATAATCGCAAACTTGCTTTCCCAGTTCTCATTACAACTTGTTTCTAAGATGATACTTACTTTCTTATTTTTTTCATATATGTATCTGAGAAATTCTTAATGGCTATGTAGCAAAAATGTTCAGACACTTCATTAAATATGTGATCACTGCATTACATATGAGCAAGTTATTATGTCCTTTTTTTTTTTTTTTTGGTCTTATTAGAAAAGGTAGGTGTTAGCCAATGAGGACAAGAATGCAAGAAGGTCCAAATCTGATATCAGAACTTATAATCCACAAAGTTTGGAAGGAGTGTTCCAGGTTTTGTTCTGAGCCAACTTCAAAATACTGTTGTTATTACTGTTATTATCACCCTTATTATCATTATTTATTATTTTTGAGCTTCTTGCAGCATTATTATCTGTCCATTTAGCTGCAGAGGTTAGTGCAGACCTCATTAATTTTTATCTAAAACCTTTAAAGAACCAAGTGCATGTGCAAAACAAGCATATTGAATCAGACACCGCATTAGCACATTTCAATGCAATCACATGTTCATCTCCATCAAATCGCTGCATACTGAGAAATAATTCCTTTTTGTTAGCATGTGACATTAACGTCCTGGATGCTGGGCTAAAGGTTATAAGTTATGCACAACTAAAAATAGAACTGTGGTCAATATAAATTCAAATTATGTTCAGAATAGTTATGCTGGTTACATCACCTTCAATTTTCAGTAAGTGAGAGTTTCTGAAAATGAAGCAGGAAAAAAGATAATCTACAAACCAGTAGAAGAATGTTTTTCATTTTCTCTTTCACTCATAAACCCCCCATTTTCTCATAATTACAAACAGGGCAAAACCTGGTAAATGGAAAAGGGTAGAAAAGTACACATGTATTCAATGTATCTGTGTAATGACTGGATAGCAATTTTACCTTTAATTTCACCTTTAAGTAATTTGCAGTAAGAGATAAGAAATGGCAGAGAGGGAGATAGCATATTCTGTTGTTTGATACTATGTGGTACCCAACGTGTGAAAAGGACTGACAGTAGCCCAACATCTCAAAGGAAGTCTCACAGCATCTTGCCTAGCAATAATCTTCAGCCAGCTAAAGACGGAGATGTGCCCAACCTTCTTCTCAGAAAGAGTCTCATATATGGTTTAAATTGATGGACAAGAAGATGATTTATACACATAGGTAAAAAATTCACTTGTTTGTGCCAAATTCAGAGGTTTGTGTTAGCATCTATACTTCAGAATAACTTTGAAAACAAAACTAATTTTCTTAAAGCCCTGGAATTTGCCCATCATCAATCTTCTCTTATAGCTTGTCTTCTAAATCTCTTGTGAATTTATTATTTCTTCATAGGAAACACAGCATTTCAATGGAATGGAGTAATCTGATACCAGAACAAAAAATGTTAATTGAGAAAGAAGCAGAGTGGAATGAAAAAGTATTAATCTTCTAAAACAAAACAAATGCAAACAAAAGGAGTATGAGTTGCTGTGTCAGGTGCACCCATCTGATAAAGACTGGGGGCATTAAGACCACTGTGTCTTTACTTTTCGTGACCTTACTTTCGCGCCTTTAAGGTGGCGAGCACTGACTGTCATGTACACACTTTGGGCCAGTAATTATGGTCACGTATACACCTCGGGCAAGGAGTAAGAAAGTCAAGGCCCTCAGCCAATTAGAACTGACCACAGATCAGATTCGATGAGGGTATAAATGGAGCCCCACCAGAGGGCAAGTGGAGCTGGTCCTCCTCAGAGCAGCGGGTCTGCAGTTGGGGACTCTCCCGTTGGGTCGAGACGCAGCCCAAGGAAACTCCTTGAGGTTGAGAGCCCTCGTCTTATAGGTGAGTGACTGTGCACATTTTGGATGCTCATTTCTAAAGCCGGCTGTGCAGTATTAATCCCTCATACACCATCCTGAACCTGTGGTTTACCGATGTTGTCGGAGTGTTGACACCTCATTTCTAGTTAGTTTTTTGCTAAACAATTTTGGTTTAAATAAACTTTATTTTTGAATCTATCACCTGCCTAATTTGATTCTGTGAGCCTCTGCGACATTAAATTGGCGTAGTTGTCAGGATGGTGTCAATAGAGGAATTATTATGGAGACACAGATATAGCCCTTCTCCCCCAGGGATAAAATGGGCGAAGGAGAAGTGGTTCAACTCAGCAGCAGTCACAGAGAGAGTAGAACAATGTTGTGGGAATAATCAAAATGATAAAGGTAAAGGGACCATGTGTGCCATCCTGAATGCCTGTGTAATTCAAGTGCAAGATCATTATAATTATTCTGGAATATTAGAAAAGAACAATTTAAAGAAGCAGTTACAAATTGATTGTTTAAAAGGAGAACTGGAAAGAGAAAGAGAGCAGATGCATCTGTTAGAACAAAAAATTGAGATCATGCTAGCACAAGTGAAAAGACCCCCCAGTGTTGTCCAAATCCAAAAACTAATTGCGGACACAGATCCTGAGGATTGGGATGGGGACATCTGGGGAGACCCTTATGAAAATAGTTCTGAGGAAATGGAGGAATTGGAGGGAAAAGAAGTGTGACCTCTTATTAAAACAGAGAGTCATACGGGTCCGCAAGGCAGGAACTCCCGAACCACTGTCTATACCACCCCCTGGATGGGACCTGAGCTCAGTGAATTACAAACCAGGTTTTCGCGTAGACCGGGAGAAATGGAAACCCAGTATTTGTGCTGTGTCTCTTTAATGGAGGGGGGGCGGGGGGAGGTTGGATGCTGTTGAGTGAGGGCAAGGCTAGGGCATTTTGGGGCCCTGGAGTGTTTCTGAGTGAGGGGCCAGCAGGTGACCAGTCGATCACATCCCAAGTGGCTTATTGGGCTGGGGGTGTGGACCCCAAAAAGCGAGGGGACACTGTTACTATTCGAGTAAAAGGACTGTCAGAGTTAGCGGAAGGAGTACAAAAGGCTGCTTGTATCCAGGCAATGTATGAGAGAAGGCGGCAAGGGGTACCGATGGCGGCACCGGTGGACCCCAGGCACCTTAGACCTCTCATGAGAGGGCTACTGGATGCCTTAAAAACACATGCTCAGTCTCTCAGAGAAAGGATCCAGAGGGCCATAGACCACAATCAGCAAAACCCTCAGAATCTGCCCATGCACGTGCTGACTTGGGCGGAGACGTTACACGACATAGTCACTCACGGGCATGAGATGTGATGGACTGATCTAGGCGGTGGCATGGACTGGAATCGGAGGGAATCACAAGGCAGCTGAAACCCCCACCCCAGACGGCCTCTCCACAGGGAGCCTGCACCTTCCCGAGATAGACCGGGTTGAGCCCATGATCCGGGAAGGAACGACCTTTGGCGAAAAGCATTAGCGCTGGGAGTACCCCAGGCGATGCTGCAAGGGCAGCCCACCAACCACATCCAGAAACTGGTGGAATTGCTCGAGGGGAAAACCAAAGATCAAGGGAAAACACCAGCAACCACCCTCCCTCACAATAGCACAAACACAGTTAACCCTTTCACGTCCCTGTGAGGGGAACTGAACGAGTTAAAAAACTAGAAGCCACGGTTTGGGGTTCAGACCACCCACTCCGCATGGTGAATTCCTGCCAATGGTCCACTGACAAGGAACCTTATATACATATCCCTGTGGGTCTGAAGCGAATAAGTTTAAAGTTCTTAATTGATACAGGGGCCCAAATTAGTGTTCTAAATAAGCAACAAGCTGATGTGTTAGGAATTAAACTATCGAGAAAGACTATAAATGTAATAGGGGTGACTGGTGCAGCAGGAAAATGTCCCATAGTTCAGACTCAACTTTGGCTACCTGGAGAAAAGCAGATGATGGCTGTGGAGGTGGCTTTAAGCCCTTATAAGGGAAGTATATTGGGATTTGATGTATTAGAGGGCAAGAGGTGGTATTTACCTAATGGCAAGGTGTGGAGTTTTGGAGGTAGAGGAGCAGAGGCTGTCCATGTTAGGACACTGCAGCTTGATCCCACACTTCCGCAATCTGAAGTAACCTGTGTTTCTCAATATCCGCTACCAACCACAGCTAAACGGGGCATTTCAGAGGTAATTAATGACCTCAAGAAGAGGCAGATCATAAGCTGCACACACTCCCCCTATAGTTCTCCAGTCTGGCCAGTTCATAAGCCAGATGGGCAGTGGTGTCTAACGACTAACTATTGAAGATTAAACAACAATAACCCCACCGCTAATGGCTGCCATCCCGAGTCTAACCTCAGTAGTAACAGCAATACAGACAGCTGCCCACCTGTGGATGGCTGCCCTGATGTCAAGGACACGTTTTTCATGATCCCATTAAGAGAATAGGATAAGCCTCAGTTTGCCTTTACTTGGGAAGGGACCCAATACACCTTTAATTGACTCCCACAAGGATACAAACACTCCTCCACTATTGCCCACAATGCCTTGGCCAAACTCCTCGACACAGTGCAGACGCTGTCTGGTGTCCACAAATATCAGTACATAGACGATACCCTAGTTGGTGGAGATAATAAAGAACAGGTAAGGCAAGTGGCCGAAGCCATCTGGAACCAGTTGACTAAAAACAGGCTAGACATTCCGCCTTCCAAATGTCAAGGTCCCAGACAAGAAATTAATTCCTAGGAGCTTGGTGGATAGCTGGAGCAGTTGTGGTGCCCAATGACACTCTATCAGCTATTGAGAAAGGGCAAATTCCAGGCAATAAGACAGAATCACAGCAATTGTTAGGTACAATGGGTTATTGGAGAAAACATATACCAGGGTTTTCAGTGATTGCTCACACTTTATATGACTTCCTCCAAAAGAATAAGAATGGGATTGGACTCCATGACAGAGGCCCTTAATGTCCTAAAGGATGAACTTAAGACCAATCAGAGGTTAGTCCCACTACACTCACAAGACCTGTTGAGGGTAGAATGGGGGTTTGCAGAACATGCCTCCTATTGCGGTATATTCTAAAAGAGACTGAAGAGGATTGTTAGACCTTTATTATTCTACCTCATTCAAGGCATTAAGAAAGTGGTTTAGTATTTTACCCACCCCTGAGGGCATTCAAAGTGATAATGGGTCACATTTCACAGCCACAGTGGTGCAAGACTGGGCTCAAGGGGAAGGTATCAAATGGGTGTTCCATACACCATATTAACCTCAGGCTAAGGGTATAGTCGAACGAACCAATGCTTTGATTAAAAGACATGCTGATGTATCATGCCATGACTGGGACATACGATTACCACAGGTGGTCTTTATTGTTAACAGCCGCTGGGGAATTTATGGAAGCCCCAAAATTCGAATGTTTTGCCCACGGGCGACGGCCCCATACTGAGCGATACAAAGGACCAGTTCCCACTACGGACATACGTGAGCCAACCTGTAATGGTGAAGCTACCCTCCACTGGCATTGTACCCATGACCCTGGCAAAACCCAGAGTCTTATATGCCTGGGAAGCTCTGGACGGGAGCGGAAAAACCCATCGTATTAGTGCTCAGTGGATAATCCCTGACTTTAACCCTGCAGCCCGGTTTCAAACCCGAGGCCCAGCTCTGTGTTTTCTTACAGGAAAATGGAAGAGTGGATTTCATTGGTGCTCATACTGGCAATGGTGACAGTGACCAACACAAACAACCAGGACCTTGACAGCAATATGGTAGCAAAAATGATAGTAGGAGTTGCCCGAATGATGAACTTAACCTCTGTAATGGTTTGCCTGCCCACACCCAAGTCAGCAGAAGACCCTTTACCAATTTCTGTGCAGGACATTAACATATCCCTAGTCCTCGAGCTTATATGGGAGCAATATACTAATTATAGTTGGAGATTTAGGGACATTGAGGGAAGAGGTTATACTTATATTGTCTACAGTTGGTTGCCAGGCATGGTAAATGCTAGTTCGGTATGGGATGTCAGATGTGATTATATTCTTCAACCTACCCATGAGGCCACGGGGTGGAGCTGGAATGGCACTACACCATGCCCTGAAATTCCATGGGGAGCTACCGAATATAGTGCTCGCTGGAGCACTGATGACCTCTCCCTACAATATACAAAACCATTGAATGCCTCATGGTGCATCAAATACCCTGAAAAGGATGTTGGACGGGGCTCTGAACAACCTGATCTAGTTAAAGATGTCCCTGCCCATGGCAGGGTTGGACTAGATGACCTTTAAAGGTCCCTTCCGACCCAAACTCTTCTATTATTCTATGATTCTATGATTCTATGATTCTATGATAATAATGAATGTCCCAGCATGTGTAATCAAAATTCATGGGATTGAGCCCTCAACTGCATGTGAGCTAGATACACGCATGCGCCCAGCTGGTACGGGGAATAGGATAAGGTATTCCCAGTAGGGAAATCTCCACTCTGGAACTGTCAGGCAGAGATAGGGTGTAAAGACATAGATGAAACGCCACTGTTATGGCTATATCCGCCCTGCTCAGGAAGCTTTAATATAGGTCTGCCTGTGTAGCAATACCAGTTACTTATGGCCCTCTGCCCTAGATTGTAGTAAGACAGATTACTGTCGTCCCCTTAGAATCATAGAATCATGGAATCATTAAGGTTGGAAAAGACCTCTAAGATCATCGAGTCCAACCGTCAACCCAACACCACCATGCCCACTAAACCATGTCCCTAAGTGCCTCATCTACAAGTCTTTTAAATACCTCCAGGGATGGGGACTCCACCACTTCCCTGGGCAGCCTGGTCCAAAGTTCAACCACTCTTTCAGTAAAGAAATTTTTCCTCACATCCAATCTAAACCTCCTCTGGCGCAACTTGAGGCCATTTCCTTACTACCATGCCAGGTTCATGCCAAACATCCTTTGTCACTGCACCTCCTAACTTGGTGTGGGCATGTTCTGATGGCCACCTATATTCCAGTTTATACCCAACCATCCCAGGACTAGCCTGCACATTAGCCGTGTTCTCTCTCTGTCCCATTTATGGGGATGGCTCCATGCCACATAGTGGTGGGATTGCAGGGAATGAAATGCGGGGGGAATGGCAGGAAGCCTCAACACGAGTAGGATGGTGGCTGGAATCAATTTTTGGAATGGGAGTCACTCCGGTACAGAACCAGCAGGCTATTCTGGAACTGGGCCTGCAGCTGTCAGCCTTGGCCAACGCCATGTCTGATAGTTTAGGGCTATTAGATAATGAATTACAACATACCAATAGAATGACTATTCAAAACTGAGCCGGATTAGATCTGATGCTGTTAAAGCAGTGTCGTGGTTTAACCTCAGCTGGAAACTGAGCACCACACAGATGCTCACTGACTATCCCCGCCCCCCGGTGGGTTGGGGAGAGAATCGGAAGAGTAAAAGTGAAAAAATTTGTGGATTGAGATAAGAACAGTTTAATAATTAAAATAAAAAAGTAGTAGTCGTAGTAGTAGTAGTATTAGTAGTAGTAATAGTAATAATAATAATAATAATAAAAGAATATACAAAATAAGTGATGCTCAACACAATTGCTTACCACCCAACGACTGATGCCCAGCCAGTTCCTGAGCAGTGGTCACTGTCCCCCAGCTAACTCCCTCCAGTTTATATACTGAGCATGATGTCATATGGTATGGAATATCCCTTTGGCTAGTTTGGGTCAGCTGTCCTCGCTGTGCCCCCTCCCAGATTCTTGCTGCCAAGGTGTAAGAGGCTGAAAAGTCCTTGACAAGTGTAAGCACTACTTAGCAACAACTAAGACATTGCTGTGTTATAAACATTATTCTCATACTAATTCCAAAACACAGCACTGTACCAGCTACTAGGAAGAAAAATAACTCTACACCAGATGAAACCAGGACAGTATCCAACCCTTATTCTATACCATCTACGTCATGCCCAGGTCCCCCCCTTTCCAACACATTCCCATTAATCACCACCACTTTTCCTGTCTTTTGATATAAATATATACACACAGATATCATTCCCTTAGTCTATGAGCCATCCCTCTAAAATGTTCATTGAGTTCATTTAGTCCATGACTTTGGGCTCCATCTGTCATAATAATCTTTCAGGACAGGAAAGATGGAGATGGTATGTGGTGTTGGATTGTTTCATGTTGAAGTCCATTCTGGTTCCATCATCACTGTGCTTTACTCAATTTCATCAAAGTTCATTCTTCAGTAATCTGGGTGATTCTTATTGTAAGAACATTGATATAGTATATAATATTATGTAGCAATTAACATCATAAGTTCAAATCAGTGGCCTATTCTCATCCAAAATCAAATCCCCTTGAGGTACACATCAGACTTCCCCATCCTTCTGCATTATCCACTAAGTGCACCCAGGTCCTTGAGCAAAAGCAATCCCATGGATGGGTCTGCCTCTGCCTGAGGCAGGAATAACCCAGACTGTCTTCCCCAGCATATTTTTTATGTGCACCACAGGGACTTTATCCCCTTCTACAATATGTAAAAGTTTTGACTGGGCAGGGCCTGCTCGATTGGCAGATCCCCCAGACTAACCAGGTGGCTTTTGCTAAATGTGTATCCCAATGTTTGAATGTCCCGCCACCCATTGCTCTCAGTGTAGTCTTTAACAGTCCATCGTATCATCCGATTTTCCTGGAGGCTGGTGCTTGACAGGGGATGTGATACACCCACTCAATGCCGTGCTCTTTGGCCCAGGTGTCTATGAGGTTGTTTCAGAAATGAGTCCCGTTGTCTGACTCCATTCTTTCTGGGGTGCCATGTCACCATAGGACTTGCTTTTCAAGTATAGTGTTCTGGGCTGTGGCATGGGGCATGGGTAATGTTTCCAGCCATCCAGTGGTTGCCTCCACCATTGTAAGCACATGGTGCTTGCCTTGGCGGGTTTGTGGGAGTGTGATATAATTGATCTGCCAGGCCTCCCTATATTCATATTTCAGCCATCGTCCTCCACACCAGAGAGGCTTTAACTGCTTGGCTTGCTTGATTGCAGCGCATGTTTCGCATTCATGGATAACCTGGGCTATAGTGTCCATGGTCAAGTCCACCCCTCGATCACGAGCCCATCTGTACGTTGCATCTCTTCCTTGATGGCCTGAGGTGTCATGGGCCCACCGA
Source organism: Aptenodytes patagonicus (assembly GCF_965638725.1). Taxonomy (NCBI): domain Eukaryota; kingdom Metazoa; phylum Chordata; class Aves; order Sphenisciformes; family Spheniscidae; genus Aptenodytes; species Aptenodytes patagonicus. Next base: position 190,529,960 of record NC_134949.1, on the reverse strand, counting down.
GCTAGAAATAATTCACCCTGATGTTGCCAGTCCAGATCCACCTGAGCCACTTCAATCTTAGCAGCCTGATCCACCTGCTGGTTGTTTTGATGTTCTTCAGTGGCCCGACTCTTGGGTACGTGAGCATCTATGTGACGGACTTTTACAACCAGGTTCTCCACCCGGGCAGCAATATCTTGCCACAATGCGGCAGCCCAGATGGGTTTGCCTCTGCGCTGCCAGTTGCTCTGCTTCCATTGCTGCAACCACCCCCACAGGGCATTTGCCACCATCCATGAGTCAGTACAGAGGTAGAGCACTGGCCACTTTTCTCGGTCAGCAATATCTAAAGTCAGCTGGATGGCTTTCACCTCTGCAAACTGACTCCATTCACCTTCTCCTTCAGCAGTTTCTACAACTTGTCACATAGGACTCCATACAGCAGCTTTCCACCTCCAATACTTTCCCACAAGACGACAGGACCCATCAGTGAACAGGGCATATTGCTTCTCATTTTCAGGTAGTTCATTATACAGTGGGGTCTTCTCAGCATGCGTTACCTCCTCCTCTGGCGATATTCCAAAATCTTTGCCTTCTGGCCAGCCCGTGATCACTTCCAAGATTCCTGAGTGACTGGGGTTTCCTATTCGAGCCCGTTGCGTGATCAGTGCGACCCACTTACTCCACGTAGCATCAGTTGCATGATGTGTACAGGGGACCCTCCCTCTGAACATCCAGCCCAGCACCGGCAGTCAGTGTGACAGGAGGAGCTGTGCTTCAGTGTTGAACACTTTCGAAGCAGCTCGAACCCCTACATATGCTGCCAGTATCTCTTCGTTGGAGTATAGCGGGCCTTGGATCCTCTGTATCCCTGACTCCAAAACCCTAGGGGTTGACCTCGAGTCTCCCCTGGTGTTTTCTGCCGGAGGTTCCAGGTAGGGCCATTCTCCCTGGCTGCGGTGTAGAGCACATTTTTTACATCTCGTCCTGCCCAGACTGGCCCAAGGGCCACTGCATAAACTATCTCCTCTTTAATTTGTTCAAAAGCTTGTCGTTGCTCAGGGCCTCATTTGAAATCGTTCTTCCTTCGGGTCACTTGATAGAGAGGGCTTACAATCAGACTGTAATTTGGAATATGCATTCTCCAAAAACCCACGACGCCTAAGAAAGCTTGTGTTCCCTTTTTGCTAGTTGGTGGAGACATGGCTGTTATTTTGCTGATCACGTCCATTGGGATCTGACGACGTCCGTCTTGCCATTTTATTCCTAAAAACTGGATCTCCTGTGCAGGTCCCTTGACCTTCCTTTGTTTTATGGCAAAACCAGCCTTCAGAAGGATTTGGACTATTTTCTTCCCTTTCTCAAAAACTTCTTCTGCTGTGTTGTCCCATATAACGATGTCATCAACGTATGGCAGATGTTCCGGAGCCTCATCCTGTTCCAGTGCAGTCTGGATCAGTCCATGGCAAATGGTGGGGCTGTGTTTCCACCCCTGGGGCAGTTGGTTCCAGGTGGACTGGACGCCCCTCCAAGAGAAAGCAAAATGAGGCCTGCACTCTGCTGCCAAAGGGATTGAGAAAAATGCATTAGCGATATCAATTGTGGCATACCACTTGGCTGCCTTTGACTCCAGTTCGTACTGAAGTTCTAGCATGTCCGGCATGACAGCACTCAGTGGCACCGTGACTTTGTTCAGGCCACAATAGTCTACTGTTAGTCTCCACTCTCCATTAGACTTTCGCACTAACCATATGAGACTGTTAAAGGGTGAGCGGGTCTTGCTGATCACTCCTTGGCTCTGCAGCCAACGAATCAGCTTATGGATGTGAATCAGGGAGTCTCGGTTGATATTGACACCGGTGCATTGTCGTGGTAGTGATTGGCACTTGTTGGTCTTTGACCTTCTGTAACCCCACAACAGAGGGGTCCTCCGAGAGACCGGGCAAAGTGGACAGCTGTTTAATTTCTTTTGTCTCCAAGGCAGCTATACCAAAAGCCCACCGGTACCCTTTTGGGTCCTTGAAATACCCTCTCCCGAGGTAGCCTATGCCAAGGATGCACGGAGCCTCTGGGCCAGTCACAATGGGGTGCTTCTGCCAATCATTCCCAGTTAGGCTCACTTCAGCCTCCAATGCAGTTAGCTGTTGACATCCCCCCATCACCCCAGAAATACAGATGGGTTCTGTCCCCTTACACCTTGATGGCATTAGGGTGCACTGTGCACTGGTGTCTACTAGAGCCTTATACTCCTGTGGGTCTGCTGTGCCAGGCCGCCGAATCCACACAGTCCAGTAAACCCAGTTATCCTTTTTCTCCACTTGGCTCGAGGCAGGGCCCCTCTAGTCCTGGTCATAGTATTCGTTACTCACTTCTTGTAAATACGAGTGTCCTGGTTTCAGCAGGGATAGAGTTAATTTTCTTCCTAGTAGCTGGTACAGTGCTGTGTTTTGGATTTAGGATGAGAACAAAGTTGATAACACACCGATGTTTTAGTTGTTGCTAGGTAATGCTTACACTAGTCAAGGACTTTTTAGTTTCCCATGCTCTACCGACTGAGAAGGCTGGAGGTGCACAAGAAGCTGGGAGGGGGCACAGCCAGGACAGCTGACCCAAACTGGCCAAAGGGATATTCCATACCATGTGACGTCATGCTCAGTACATAAACTGGGGAAAGCTGGCCGGGGGGGCCGCTGCTCGGGGGCTGGCTGGGCATCGGTTGGTGGGTGGTGAGCAATTGCACTGTGCATCACTTGCTTTGTGTATTATTATTATTATTATTACATTATTATTATTATTATTTTATTTCAATTATTAAACTGTTTTTATCTCAACCCACGAGTTTTTCTCACTTGTGCTCTTCCAATTCTCTCCCCGATCCCTCTGGGCGGGGGGGAGTGAGCGAGCAGCTGTGTGGTGTTCAGTTGCCAACTGAGGTTAAACCATGACACTCCTTTTTGGTGCCCAACGTGGGGCCAAAACGACGACATCCATCTTGCCATAAAACAAAGTAAGGTCAAGGGACCTGCACAGGAGATCCAGTTTTTAGGAACAAACTGGCAAGACGGACGTCATCAGATCCCAATGGACGTGATCAACAAAATAACAGCCATGTCTCCACCAACTAGCAAAAAGGGAACACAAGCTTTCTTAGGCGTCGTGGGTTTTTGGAGAATGCATATTCCAAATTACAGTCTGATCGTAAACCGTCTATATCAAGTGACCCGAAAGAAGAACGATTTCAAATGGGGCCCTGAGCAACGACAAGCTTTTGAACAAATTAAAGAGGAGATAGTTTATGTAGTGGCCCTTGGGCCAGTCTGGGCAGGACGAGATGTAAAAAATGTGCTCTACACCGCAGCCAGGGAGAATGGCCCTACCTGGAACCTCCGGCAGAAAGCACCAGGGGAGACTTGAGGTTGACCCCTAGGGTTTTGGAGTCAGGGATACAGAGGATCCAAGGCCCACTATACTCCAACTGAAAAAGAGATATTGGTAGCCTGTGATTCGACTAGGGTATAAATGGAGCCCTGCCGGAGGGCAAGTGGAGCTAGTCCTCCTCGGAGCAGCAGGTCTGCAGTCGGGGACTCTCCCCTTGGGTCGGGACGCGGCCCAAGGAAACTCCTCGAGGTTGAGAGCCCTCGTCTTATAGGTGAGTGTCTGTGCACATTTTGGATGCTCATTTCTAAAGCCGGCTGTGCAGCATTAATCCCTCGTACACCATCCTGAACCTGTGGTTTACCGATGTTGTCGGAGTGTTGACGCCTCATTTCTAGTTAGTTTTCTGCTAAAAAATTTTGGTTAAAATAAACTTTATTTTTGAATCTATCACCTGCCTAATTTGATTCCGTGAGCCTCTGCGACAATTGTCAAGATGAACCTGAACATACTGAAAAAAAAGTAATAATAATTGATATTATATAGCATTTTTCATCAAATCAAAAATCCAAGTAAAAAATAGCAGTATCATTGAAAGACATTTGTCCTGGTTCCAGCTGGGATAGAGTTAATTTCCTTCCTAGTAGCTGGCATAGTGCTGTGTTTTGCATTTAGCATGAGAATAATCTTGAGAACACACTGATGTTTTAGTTGTTGTAAGCAGTGCTTATACTAAGTCAAGGACTTTTCAGCTTCCCATGCTCTGCCAGCAAGTAGGTGCTCAAGAATCTGGAAGGGGACACAGCCGGGACAGCTGACCCAAACTGGCCAAAGGGATATTCCATACCATATGATGTCATGTTCAGTATAGAAACTGGGGGGGAGTTGGCTGGGGGGCAGCGATTGCTTCTCAGGGACTGACTGGGCATCGGTTGGCAGGTGATGAGAGGTTTCATCACCTCTTGTTTTTTTTTTTTTCCCCTCCTGGATTTTGTTCCTCTCTCTCTCTCTCGCTCTCTCCATTGTTGTTTTACTTTCCATTACAATTTATTATCGTTGTTGTTGTTGTTGTTATATTATTATTACTATTTCAAGTATTAAACTGTTTTTATCTCAATCCATGAGTTTTCTTACTTTTGCTCTTCCTGTTCTCTCCCCCATCGCAGCAGGGAGGGGGTGGGTGATTGAGCAGCTGTGTGGTGCTTAGTTGCTGACTGGGGTTAAACCACGACAACATTATAGGGTGCTAAAGTTAATACACACGTGTGCGCGCACACATACGCATACACACAAGATATTCATAGAATCATAGAATCATAGAATCATTGAGGTTGGAAAAGACCTCTAAGATCATCGAGTCCAACCATCAACCCAACACCACCATGCCCACTAAACCATGTCCCTAAGCGCCTCATCTACTCGTCTTTTAAATACCTCCAGGGATGGTGACTCAACCACTTCCCTGGGCAGCCTGGTCCAATGTTTCACCACTCTTTCAGGAAAGACATTTTTCCTCACATCCAATCTAAACCTCCCCTGGCACAACTTGAGGCCATTTCCTCTCGTCCTATCACTTGTTACTTGGGAGAAGAGACCAACACCCACCTCGCTACAACCTCCTTTCAGGGAGTTGTAGAGAGCGATGAGGTCTCCCATGAGTCTCCTCTTCTCCAGGCTAAACAGTCCCAGTTCCCTCAGCCACTCCTCATAAGACTTGCTCTCCAGACCCCGCACCAGCTTCGTTGCCCTTCTCTGGACACGCTCCAGCACCTCCATGTCCTTCTTGTAGTGAGGGGCCCAAAACTGAACACAGTATTCAAGGTGCGGCCTCACCAGGGCCGAGTACAGGGGCACGATCACTTCCCTACTCCTGCTGGCCACACTAGTTCTGATACAGGCCAGGATGCCATTGGCCTTCTTGGCCGCCTGGGCACACTGCCAGCTCATGTTCAGCTGGCTGTCGACCAGCACCCCCAGGTCCTTTTCCGCCAGGCAGCTTTCCAGCCACTCTTCCCCAAGCCTGTAGCGCTGCATGGGGTTGTTGTGGCCGAAGTGCAGGACCCAGCACTTGGCCTTGTTGAACCTCATACAGTTGGCCTTGGTCCATCGATCCAGCCTGTCCAGGTCCCTCTGCAGAGCCTTCCTACCCTCCAGCAGATCAACACTCCCGCCCAACTTGGTGTCGTCTGCAAACTTACTGAGGGTGCACTCAATCCCCTCATCCAGATCATCGATAAAGATCTTGAACAAGACTGGCCCCAAAACTGAGCCCTGGGGAACACCGCTCGTGACCAGCTGCCAGCTGGATTGAACTCCATTCACCACAACTCTCTGGGCCCAGCCGTCCAGCCAGTTTTTGACCCAGCAAAGACTACACCTGTCTAAGCCGTGAGCCGCCAGCTTCTCGAGGAGAATGCTGTGGGAGACGGTGTCAAAGGCCTTACTGAAGGCCAGGTAGACCACATCCACAGCCTTTCCCTCACCCACTAGGCGGGTCACCTGCTCATAGAAGGAGATCAGGTTGGTCAAGCAGGACCTGCCTCCCATATTATCCACAAAGAAATTGTATTAGCTGTGTAAGAGAAGGACAGATGAATCTTTCTGGGCTGAACTGATTCTATTTATAGAGGAAATATTACATATTAGCTTTTTTTAAAGCAACACCCAGTTAATTTTGCTGCAGTTTGAAGTAATCTCTTAAATCCCAGGAGAGAGTTTGCAGTAACTTTCCAAATGACTTCTTTTAACTGATTTAAGTGTGATTCTTGATCAGTAAAATAACTTTGATGGCTTCAAACATGGTCTGTTTTCAAACAAAGGAAAAAGAAGGTAAAAAAAACCCAGACCTTGATGTGATGAAATTATGATGAAAAATATGAAATCAGAAAAATCTCCTGAGTGTGATGAACAAGTGTAATAACATTAATTACTCCAATGGTACCACTTTTGGCCTTTGGAATATAAGATAGCCCTACAACACAAAACCACTTTTGAAAACTCTAAGTAAGTTTTCCACCACTGACTACATGGCAAGTTTCATGTCCAATCCAAACCACAAAGCAGGACCCTTCTATTCAACCTAATTATCCATCAAAAGTCAAACCTTCAGACACAGTGAGACATGGGTTTCTGGTTTGTCCCTTTATGCATGTTTTAGTATCACTTATCACCTCTACAAAGACATATATAGTAATAAAGTTGTTTACTACCAACAGACCTTTCCAATAAATACATATCCACTGGAAGATGATACAGCAGCAGGATTTCTAGAGTCATACTTATGGGAATCTAAAGAAAGGAATGCATTTTTAAAAGCATAATTTTCTGTTTAAATAAACTAACCTCTTTAAAAGGCAAAAAAAAATCTTCCTGCATATTTTATTTATTAATTATCATCATATGTAAATATTGCTGATCTTTAGCTAAATGTACTTGAAAAAAAGGCTTAAAATACATTTGTGATGAGCAAGGGTAGCACAGTTTCATGCACTTTTGATGACTCTCTGCATGTTACAAACGTAAATAATTTAGAGCATTTGTATAAGAACTGTCATAAAGTAGTCTATGGTTCAGTAAATTATTCTATATAAATGTTTTAATTAAGAAGAAGAAAAATACACAGTAGGTGTATGAAAGTCAACAACAGCATCCTTAAATTATGAGAGATGCATATAGCACTTTGCTGTAAATCACATGGCAGTCTTTAGGAGGTGAGAGGAGGAATCGGTTCAAAGGAGAAATAGAATGACTACCAGTTCTTAAGTCAAAGGAAGTACCCTATGAAGTACCTAATTAAAGAGTGTACTTAACGTTAAACTGCAACATAAAATAACAGAAACTAAGAGAGATTTTGAGGGTGTTTTAGGTTATCTATCACCGACATTTAAAAAGAAAGATGAGGACAAAATAATTAGCACTACACCAAACCTATGAAATCTTTCTACAAGAGACTTAGATTTCATTTGAATCCAACTCTTGGGCAAGCTGTGTGAGACTGATTATATGCACAGATCAGTATACTTGTCATCATGCAATGTAGGATCCTGAATTTATCATGAATCCCATTTCCTTGAAACAGAATATAGTGAATTTCATCACGGGAGACAAAGGCCTTGAATCAACCCAACAGTTTAGGCATCTAACAAAAGCTTAATTAAGGAGCCCTGCCATTTTAGTTTCTCTCTTGTCACTGGGCAGAGATATGTTTGGCAGTTTGTTCAGTGTACCTAAGATCTAAACATAAGTTGCCTACTTCTTTTCACTAATGCAACAGAATTTGCGATCATGGTGCTCAACTTATTTGCACATATATTTGCAATAAGTGCACACTTTTAGGTGCGATAAATCTGCACTGTAATTGAATTTCAAGCTGCGAATTAGGACCAGGATCGCATAACTGAGGCCAAGATTTAAATATTTACTATCTCAGTGTACATTTGTTTGCATTAGTATTTAAGTCTTTATAAAAAGCAATAAAAGTAGTAATTCTCAGATCACAATTGAAATCTAGATATTTGTGGAGAGATTTAGCCCTGTTGTTCTGGTTCTTGTTTAACTTTATTAGCAGTATGTTTTGTTTAATTTAGAACTTGAAAGATGTTCAGCACAGTTCAGGAATAAACATTGTCCCAAAATGCTGGCATTCAAAGTAAAAAGAAAATACAAGAAGCAGGATGAAATGGAAAGCACAGCTTTCTACATGAACCATGAGAAAATGCATGGTTACTTTTAAAAAGAATAGACTTTCATGCTTTGAGGTATATGCCTGAAATGAGAAAAAATTTCTGCATGGACAGGTTTTTCCATTACAGGTTTCCTTGTATCTTCTTCCTAAACATCCTTGGTCAGAGAGATGTGCATCATGTCACACTGTGCACTAGATCAACTATTACTCTGATATGATGTGATTCTATGTACATGTGAATAAATATATCTTACAGGTTTTTCACTTTTGCAACCTGCATCATTGAAAAAAAAAGGTGAGTTCTTTTCCATAAAACACACAAGCTGTAGGTATCGTTAAGAACGCAGATAAGTATATAGAAAATAATACACATATAAGTGCTTTGCTGAGTCAGTGCCTCAAGGCATACCGCTACTGTTGTGTTGTTGCTAATTTTGTAATTATTGAAGACCTTGCAAAAAGAATTTTTAAGCTTCAGGGCCAAAACCACCTGAACCAAGGTACTTATACTTCTGCAAGTTTTAGGCAAAGTGCTTGACAAAATTTGAAAGCTCTAAGTCGGGGAATTTGGGAAGTGAGGCAGTGAGACCAACTATTAAATCCTTTGAAATATACTGTCTTGGGAGACATCTTTGTGAGGATAAAGTGGAGGGAAATACTGAATAATAAGGATTTGTGCTGGGTAAGTAGTGACAGTTGGGTATGTATGCTACCATGATCTGCTGCGACACTGAGCAAAGAGATTGTGAATCCCGCAGGCTGTTAAGAACTCTTCATTAAAGCCATTATCTTCGTAGGGATTTTGCCTAGCATCCAGAAGTTAATTTCTTTTTCCTTAGCAAATAATTTTTAAATTAGCCACATAACATATACCCTTGTGCATAGTTCACCTTCAGGCTTAGTTAATGCAATAAACGTGAAGTTTCTAGACCAAGCTGTTTTTGAGATAAGCAGTGGAAGCAGAGGTAGAAAAAAGCCTGTGCAACTTTTCTTACACAGAGTTTCTGTGTTTAAGTACAAGTTTCTGGGCAGCAGGCAGGAATTAGAAGGGAAAATTCTGTGCCTTATCTGTCATAGAAGATTAGACTGCCTCAGCACAACCTCAAACTAAAATGAGGATCTTTTTGCTAGACCAGTGAATATTATCCTTCTAGTGAGCCTTGAAACTTGTATCTGAACTGGTTACCAGACCTTAAGGTAATGTGTTTAAATGTTATAAATGGTTCTGTATTCACAGGAAAAAAGGAAAAAAAAAATATTTCTTGGACTAAAACCACTATAGTGACTTTTTTTCCATTGTACCAGCTTTTACCTAATCAAACCCAGGTAGTATATGAAAAGATGTAAAAGACTACTCACTGAAAATGATACCTTAATTATATCACTATTATATAATATCTTACAGTCTTTGCCAGTATCAGGGATGCCACTTAAATAAGTACTTCCTGGTTTTGGGGGGGAAGATCACCTAAGATGGATGATGATGATGGAGTTACTGAGGGAATTCATCTAGACTAGTTAGCTAGGAATGAGATTTTAAAAATATATTATATACCTTCAGCATGTAGTTAAAAATTGTAATAGGCAATTATTTCCAATCATGAAAATAATTGCATTATCTACATACTCATTCACCCATATGAACAGTCTGTTAATAGTAACATGATCTGCCCTTTTCTGATCTGTTGTTTTCTGGGTTGGTAAGACCTGAGGAAACTGTACACAGCTCCTGGGATAAAGAGCGTGTCTTGTTCACTCAGCAATGAAATTTCTGGCCAATATATCAGTGTTGACAGTCTCTCAAGAATACCTGTGTGGACCTTTACCTAAAGCATGGTTAGCTGAAAGTTATAGGTAGGAATGTTTTAGGATTTTTTACTGCAAATACACTGCTGTTTTTCTAGAGGTAAGGAGTAGATCACGTTCTCATAGAAAAGGAGTAAGAAGGCATAAAAACAATCTCCTGATCACACTACATCCTAAATAAACCATGTGCCTGGCTGCAGAGGTTGCGATAGATGCTAGCTGCTCTGCTGCCTCCCTGAAGGTGGCTGTCAGTGGATGATGTGGGTGAGGCAAGGATTTGCACTGACAATGGCTAATACATTAGGCAAGCTTAGCAGGTGGGTATTCTCATCTCTGCTTTCAAGTTTCACATTATCACCAGGACAACATCAGTAAGTGTTCCTGGGTGATCAATCAATATTTTCACTTCTATCTGGTATACTGAGAGACTATGTAGATATCTTGGTATTGTAGTCTAAAATCTGCATCTAAAAGTTTTCTCTGATAGAATTAGTTGGTTAACAAAAGGACAACTAAGTAATGCAAAAGAAAACATGGCTGCAAAAACAAGGAAAAACATCACCTCTGAAGTGACTTATTTTCTCTCCCTATTTTAAATTATAAGACACATCCTTCAGTAGACTTTTTGGATAAAAAGCTGATTTTCCCTTTGTTTTTCAAGCTGTAGGTGCTCAGGACCTGATCATTATGATTGTTATTATCGTCATCGTTGTTGTTGTTATTTTTACTACTGCTACCATGTATGGCAATTTATCTGCAAAACCATTTTGGTTTTGCAATTTCAAAAGAACTTGTAGGTAATGTCAGTCTGCTACTGACTCACTGACAACTTACAGCTTTGTGCTTTGCCTTGTGACATCTCTAATAGTAAAAATATACAGTGCTCATAGTAGTTTCATTCATATGTTCAACAATCAAGTACAGCCTCCAGGGGAAGGAGATCAACTACTCAGCTAGTCAAATACTGCCATCAGCACAAAGTGTAATTGTAGAAAAGATGTTATATGGCTACCATCTTTTAGTGTTGTTCTTAAAGAGTGACAATTTTGTTCTGTTTTGCGGCTTATTTGATATAGTGTACATTTACAGAGAAAATTCCTTCTTTACCATCTTCACCTAATCCCACTCTCTGTCAAATGCTGTCACAAAACTTAACCTTTTGTTATGAGTAAGAGTGAATCACTTCTTCAAAAACTGACTTTAAGTTCTCAGATTCACAGCCTGGCTGAGGAGATATAGCTGTCACACCTCCATTATACATTCAGCCTCACAGAAACTGAAATAAACAGCCTTGTAACTGTTACTCCATTTTCACGTTAGGTTTGAAAATTCAGTTGTATGTGTAAAAGTCTACAAGACATTTTTGCATTCACTCCAAACAGTCCCAGCAAATCAATGAAGGGGATTCTGGACTACCTGCTATAAAACATCTGAAGTAATTCAAAGCTTACTCTACTAGTTGTTAACTTAATTGACTGCAGATCAGAGAAGACCCAGAAAGTATATAACACCAGATCCATTCACTTAGATTGTCAATATTTGGCTTTATTTTTGTATCTTAATAGGACAAGGGTCTAATTACCAGTAGATTTATTTGTATTGGTTAGTAAATGAAGTTGTTTTCCTCTTAACAAGAGAGTCAGTGGAATCACAGTTGACATTTCCATTATTTCATTTTCTAATTCCAAAAACAACCAAAGAAACCTTAATGAGGTGGAGGTTTTTAAGCTGTCATTAATCTCTGTCTAAAGTCCTTTAATAGGATTATTGGTCTCAAAAAACCCCCAACAAAACCAAAAACAACCAAAAACCCCCAAACCCAACCAACCAAACAACCCTCCTCCCGCAAGTAAACCATCAGTTATCAATCTAGGGGCTTTCTTCCTGAATGATATGAAGCATCCCAACTCTTTTGTAAACAAAAATTGAAGGGCCTGGAGGAAATACCCCTTTAACAGAATAAGTATATCCAAAGCGAGTGGATATCACTCGGGAGTAAAATCTGTGTTTGCTTATGTTTTGTGTAGCCATAGTAATGGGAATGCCAATTAGCGATCACACTGCAAAAGTGACATTTCCATCATGTATTTCTGCAGCAATATACGCAGTGACAATAAAAATTCCAAGATGTAAAAGCTTGAGCTGTTTTGTAGCATTTGATGAAAGTTTGGTGTCGGGCTGGGAGGGCCCAAGAGATAGATGAAGAAGACTGCTATGCATTGTAAGTTTGCGAGAGAGCACATTCCCTTACTGCATTTCCTATGTTGTGATAAATAGTTTTAAATAATTTGCATAATATATATTCTGTTGCTTTTGGTGCTATAGAAAATACACACTAGACACTAGATTTAAACTTGCCTGTAATGAACTTGCTACACGGTTGAATTTGTTTGTTTATTTATTTTATTTATTTACTGTTTCAATGAAAAAAAAAGGCATCAAAAACCGATTGCTTCCAGTTATTGAATTTATAAAATATCATTTGTAGAAATAAACTTTTCTCTTTAATAAGAGTTAAAATTTAAAGCAAGATTGTGTATGTAAAATATGTAAATATGAAAGTATAAGAGAAGGTGCTATCCTTTAAAAAACTATTTTTAAAAACTGCAAAAATGAATTATTTTTTTAAATGCACGCATCCATTAACAAAAGTTTCATAATGGAGGTTTCCACTGAGGATCTTATTCATTTGCTTGCTTTTGTTTCTGAAAGGTGCACATTTGTCTGTGTGAACTTTAAAAATTAATACAGCCATATATAAGGAAAAATCAATGCTACATGTCAGCATGCATATATTATGCCTGAGCTTACTGTAGAATGAAAGATATCCTGTATGGGTTTGTGCACTATTTGAAATCTGGAGTCTTTCAAATACTTTGTAAACTGCATTACTGTATGAAACATTTATGCTGTATTTAAATATCTTGTAGCTCTTTTTTTTTTTTTTTTTTATTGGCTAGCCAGTAAGTGTCACATTCTGTTTAAAAGCTGGGCCACATTGATTTTTATTTCTATTTGAGTATGTGATTGCATGTGGAAAACTCACCATGTTTTCTAGTCAAAATTGAGTAGACATTATGTTCTATATAAAGTTAACAAGCTGCATTATTTTTTTGTCTGATCCGTATGGTATTAAACCTAGTTTTTGAATGTCAGTAACTGCATATGACCATTTGTACAAGGCTAGACTTTGGCTACAAATATGAATTTAGTATGCAATACATTTTTATTTTCTTATGAAGGATGGTCTGTGGGAAAGTTACAACATTTTTTCTGTTGAAATCCTATGTTTAGTCCTAGTAAACATTTGTTTTAATATATCCTGAAAATTGTAAGATTAAATGTTTTCAATTTCCTTTCACATTTTTTTATCTTCCTTCCTTTATTCTTCCTTCCCTCAACTTTCCTGAAAGTAATTAAATTTCAATTAATGATGTTTCAACTCTTGTCTGAGATCCTTTGGGATCTTCTACCTGGAAAAACAAACAAACAAACAAACAAACAAAAAAACAAACCCCAAAACCTCAAGCAAACAAATAAAAACCCCCACCTTTTACTATTCTTTCCTACATGTATTATTACTGAATCTCATGAAAAGCCACACACTAGCCCAAATTCAAGAAAATTTTATATAATTAAGCAAAATCACAAATAAAATTGGCAATTTTAACACTTGTGCAATCTTGTGTCTGATCAGTTTGCCCTCTAGTGGTGAAAGATGCACCATAGGTATGGGCTCGGCTGGTGTTTCAGTGCAGCTGGATAATGAACATCAGCAGAAGTCAGGTCCTAAAAGACATTATTGCAATGCCATACCACCAGAATCTAAGCTTTAATTTCCCCACCTCAGATGCCACCAACATTTGAGTTTTTGCAGTTTGCAAAATTCTTCTTCCAACCTGACAGAAACTTGCATTTTTTCTAATAATTGGATTATGTTGTGGGTTGACCCAGTCTGGACGCCAAGTGCCCACCAAAGCCACTCTATAACTTCCCCTCCTCAGCTGGACAGGGGAGAGAAAATATAATGAAAGGCTCGTGTCAAGATAAGGACAGGGAGAGATCACTCACCAATTACTGTCACGGGTAAAACAGACTCGACTTGGGGAAATTAATTTAATTTATTGCCAATCAAATCAGAGTATGGTAATGAGACATAAAAACAAATCTTAAAAACACCTTCCTCCCACCCCTCCCTTCTTCCTGAGATCAGCTTCACTCCCGATTTTCTCTACCTCCTCCCCCCGAGCAGCGCAGGGGGATGGGGAATAAGGGTTGCGGTTGGTTCATCCAACGTTGTCTCTGCCACCCCTTCCTCCTCAGGGGGAGGACTTGTCACACTCTTCCCATGCCCCAATGTGGGGTCCCTCCCATGGGAGACAGTCCTTCATGAACTTCTCCAATGTGAGTCCTTTCCATGGGCTGCAGTTCTTCACAAACTGCTCCAGCATGGGTCCCTTCCACAGGGTGCAGTCCTTCAGGAACAGACTGCTCCGGCATGGGTGCCCCACGGGGTCACCAGCAAACCTGCTCCAACATGGGCTCCTTTCTCCACGGGTTCACAGGTCCTGACAGGAGCCTACTCCAGCGCGGGCTTCCCATGGGATCACAGCCTTCTTTGGGCGCATCCACCTCCTCTGGCATAGGGTCCTCCACAGGCTGCAGGTGGATATCTGCTCCACTGTTAACCTCCACGAGCTGCAGAGGGACAGCCTGCCTCACCATAGTCTTCACCACGGGCTGCAGGGGAATCTCTGCTCTGGCGCCTGTGGCATATCCTCCCCCTCCTTCTTCACTGACCTTGGTGTCTGCAGAGTTGTTTCTCTCACATATTCTCACTCCTCTCTCCAGCTGCAGCTGTGCAGGGATTTTTTTTTCGCCTTCTTAAATACGTTATCCCAGAGGCACTACCACCGTCGCTGATTGGCTCGGCCTTGGCCAGCGGCGGGTCCGTCTTGGAGCCAGCTGGCATTGGCTCTGTCAGACATCGGGGAAACTTCTAGCAGCTTCTCACAGAAACCACCCTTGTAGCCCCCTGCTACTGAAACCTTGCCATGCAAACCCAATACAGATTAGTATGTCAGTGTTGTGGCACCTAGCTTCTACTTCTAGTGTACAAAGTGTGATGACATTTTGTTGGTTTGCATATGTGATAAATGCCACTGAGTACAATGATTGTTGATCAAGGAAATTATGAATGCTTACACAGTAAACCATAAAAAAAATCTTTCAAAATTACCCTTTTAGATTTCCCAGTCAAAAATGTTTGACTTCAAATCCTCAAACATACCAATGTAATTTTTCAGTATCACTGACATATAAAATATGAGATAGCTGGAGGGCATTAATTTGTTTAGAAATGGTACTGGGTTATTTACAAAAATGCCTGGTTGGCAAGCATGTTCTTGGATGGCTTTGGCGTTCTGTTAGCTTGTAGACTGGGGGAAAGGAAGGAAAAATGGAAACCCCAGGGATCAATCTTTGAAGTCTGCAACACTGAGAAATTTGGAAAAATCAGGAAGCTACAACAAGCCCAAAGTTTCAGAACTGCAGGACTCTGAGGTAGGAGAGTGAATATCCACTGGAGCTAATCCAGCAGAACAGGCCAACATTACCATTGGAGCTTGTGTCTCATCAGCTCAGCAGGGTGGGATGCATTAGAGAGGAAGTGGCAGCTGCTGCAGCGTGCCTAAGCTCCATATTTCCCGAGCAGAAGGTCTTTCTTAAGAGACACAAGAAGACACCAGTATCTAATGAGGTGTAGAACACCATCAATGATATAATGATATACAGTTTGAAATAATGAAAAATTGAGAAAGCAAGCACAACCCCAAACTTTTCTAAAGTTTCAGAAAGGTTTATTTTCACTCAAAATCAAAACTGTTTCTTACAATACTTCCAAATATGACACTGCTCTTGGGAGCTAACCTATTCCTCCCCTTTTGTAAAGGTCCTCTCTTTGTGTTTAATAAACTGAAACGTGGTCTTCCCTTCACTGGTTTTTAATAAATTCCTCATCTTTACATGAAGATGTTCTGTGTCTGGCCTGCTGACCTACCTCTCACCTTCTGACATAGCAGGTGGATTTAGCAATATAACTGAAGAATATTTTAAATCTGAAATAACACTCAGGCTACTGTCTGATCTAAACCCCACAGGATACCATGCAATTCTTAGTTCCTCTTGGGTGAGCAAAACCTTCAATCTTTCACTGTGAACAGCTCATTTAACACATTAGGAGGTATCTTCTTGCCTTGTAAAGTGCACGCAAAAAAAAAGAAACAATTAAGGCATTACTACAGCTCAAGGATGTCTTACCTGTACTGGAGAGGCCATTGGTTTATTCATCTTGATCAGAAAAAGAGGTGGTTCCAGAAAAAGATGAAACACTGAAAACGTCTTTATCTCCTCCCCCTAACAGTAAGAAAACAAGACAGCCACAGGTATGATCTTACAGCTATATCCATAGCTCAGGAACAGTGAATGTCATCCCTGGCTGTGTCACAGACTTCCCCTGGGATCTTTTGCAGTCATTTCCATCCAGACTGTTTAGATGCCTAAATCTTCACACATGATTAAAGGAAACTTTGAGAATCTGTGCTGTGGACTTTCAGGGTCCCAGTTTCCCAATGTAAAATGTGAATGACAAAGACTCTTTACTCTCTCCCACATTATAGTTTTCATCAGTATTAAAGGAAGATGTTCCAGTGACTGAGATGATGCAATTATAATTTAGATCAGCTCATGAGTTCTATGTAAATCTGTATGTTGTGTGTTTGTGTGGAGATCTACTAAGTCTAGTGGGGGGGGGAGGGGGGAATAAACAAAAACTTAGTGTATTTGAATCAGCAGGATGCTGGACAGGAGTCCAAAATGTTTTTTATCCTTGCCTTATCTTTCAATCTTTTAAAGTGTGCACACTATACTGTAAACTGTAATGTAAAATCTACCTTAACTTCTTAGACTTTGCAAAGCCTAAGGATCTTGGGTTTATTACACCAACCTGAACAGCTTTGACTTTTTTTTTTCTTTTTTTTTTTCTTTTTTTTTTTAACCTGCTGTACTGTGTCTGGCTGGGATGGAGTTAATTTTATTCACAGCAACATGCATGGTGTTGTGTTTTAGACTGGTGATGAAAACTGTGTAGATAACACACGTTTTAGGTGTCACTGAACAGCACTTGCACAGTGTCAAGGCTCTCTGTTCCTCGTTCTGCCCCCCTTCAGGCAATAGGCTGGGAGTGGGCAAGAGATTGGGAGGGGACACAGCCGGGACAGCTGACGTGAACTGACCAAGGAGATATTCTATAGCATACAACATCATTCTCAGCAATAAAACACAGGGGGAGTCTTTCCAAGGTGGCCATTGCTTGGAGACCGGCTGGGCATCAGTCGGCTGGTGAGAGGTAGTGAGTGATTGCCTTTGCGTCACCTGTTTGGATGGTGGAGGGTTTTTTCCCTTCACTTATTAAACTATCTTTATCATGACCCATGAGCTTTTCTCGCTTTTGCCTTTCCAATTCCCTCCCCCATCCCACTGCGGGGAGAGCGAGCGAGCAGCTGGTGGGTGCTTAGGTGCTGGCTGGGGTCAAACCATTACACCTGGTGTTTATTCAGTACCATTCAGTACAACTGCTTGCCTCAAAGATCAGCTTCTGATGCTCACAAGGATTTTCATTTTCAGGACTCAGGGAATTATCTTTATGGATATCACAAAAATCTGATAGGATCATTTTTAACTGCCTTTTTTTTTATAGTGTGAGATAAATATTTTACAGGGTCTCACATCAGGTATAAATCACTGTAATACTGATTCCAAACTGGTGAACTACTTCTGCCTAGGACTATTTTTTTTTTTAATTACTATTGGGACATAAGCATCAATTTTACAGTATTGCTGCCAATGTTTTTCAGACAACATTTAAAATAAGTGAATATTTAAATAGGTGTATGAAAAACTGATCCTTCTAAGTATTTTAACAATATCTACAATTGACTTTCTTAGAATGCATGTCTGAAGGAATTATGTTTAAAGTATTGTTAGGAATGAGTAAATATTGCTAAATATTTCTTAGAACTATGTTCTTATTAGCATTCAGCTCTGATGCTTAGAAATATATTCTTATTAGCATTCAGACCTGATCAACTTGTTAATAGGATTGTAGGGAAGCAAAAAGAAAGTCCCAGAAGATAGTGCTCAGCATATGACTTTTAAGTAACATTTTTGTTATTTTAACCTATCCAAGATGCCTGAGAAGTAGAATCAACACAATGGTCCTATAATATAAGCGGAAAATCTGTATATAGGTCCCATTGCTGACAGTATGTGTTCATTTGAAAACCTGAATTAAGTTTTTAATATGGAACAACAGATAAAACACAATTTGTTTCTACTGATGATGTCTTTCCTATTGTCCAAAAACTCGTCTCATCTTCAGCACCATGAGCTTAGGCTTGGGAAGGGTGTTCACTACAATTATTCACATGTCATTGTGAAAGAAATCAGCTTCCATCAAGAAGGGAGTTGAGATATAAACTACTCAAAACAAAATTTTCAAATTTTACTTTGAGTTCCTTAGAATTTCTCTCTTTACATTCCTTTCAGTGTAATTTCTATGTATCTGCACCTATACTGTTCCTACTAGGTTAGACTGTTAAAGCTTATTCAGTCACACCTGTATGAGCTGTTTCCTTAATGAAATATAGCGCCTTGAAAAACTTAAGGTCAGAAGGGAGTTATTAAAGTAGAATTAAAAGAAGGATTTCACACACTGTTTGCAAGGCAGAGGATTCATCTACCAGACTTTTATCTTCCTCTCTCTACAGACTTTTGCCTTTTAATCCTTCATAAAGATTATTTGATTGGAATTATATTAGAAAGTGTAAGCATTTGTTCTAACTACACGCTTGTAACCATCATTGGAAAATGTATTAAAGCTGCTGTCAAGCTGGCTAACTGATGTGAAAAATCCTTCTTCGATCCAATGAGGGATGAGTTTCATCACACTTTAGTTTTATGATGAAGGCTGAAGAAAGGATATAAAAATTAACAGGAGTCTTAGGAGAAAATAAGATAACCAGCTTGAAAAGATTTTAAGAAAAAATATTTTTAAATTTCCAGTAATACAGAAAAAGTTTTAAAGCTTAAAGCTGGTAGGTTAATGATGCTCAGCTACTTATAAAAGCAGTGCATTTTAAAATAGCATTAGCAAGAGCACTCACATAATACAGTTTAAATAAGATTAAAATTCATTAGTGTTGTGATGAAAACATGTAACATTAGAGGAGACAAAAACTTATCTAATAAGCAATAAAGCTGGAATTACTGGAAAATGATCTGGGTTTCCCCATTTTTTTCTTCTTTTTTTTTTTCTTTTTTTTTTAAAGACAAAATGTGAAAATGTATAGGGAAGATAGTCTAGACATGCAGTTGGGTAACAAGTTGCTGTGCCAAACTGTCATACTAAAAGAGATCAATGATCCATCTACTCCACAATGCCACCTCAAACGCTGATAAGTACTGCAAACTGAAGAGATAGGATGCAATACAGCAAAGAACAATTAAGAAAAAAACATTCTTGTTCATATCATCCATTTGATGATTTTTGCCCTGACGTGCAAAGCTTTGCATTCTCTTAACTTTTTAAATGTACATAGTGTAACTGGGAAATGTTTGAAAGGGGTCAGTGGATAGATACACAATTAGCTGATACGGGCTAATATGTTAGAAGCTTGGATATACTGATATATAGCTGAAGTGGCATTTCTAAGTCACTCATGATATAAAGGAGCAAGACTAATAAATGATGGACCTATAGCCCCAACTTTACACATGGCCTTAAATTTTAAGAAGTATTAAGGTCTTTATTTTTTTCTAGTTGTGACAGGTTAAAATCACATAAAGACCTTCTTTTTGAGGTGCTTAATGTTTTTGAATATAAAACCTTCAAAAATAGTTTTAGCAAAAATAGTATTCTCTTTGGAAAAAAATAAAGGGGAATAAATTAGTCTGTCAACTGAAAAGACAGAAACAATGTCAGAAAACTTAAATTAAAAGTACAGGATGCCAAAACAAATTTTATGATTTACCAGAAAGCAGATAAACATGCAAAAATATCACATGTATTGGAAAAAAGTTCCTGCAATTAACATACACTGCAGATATGAGCATTACACCCTGGCGTAACTGCTTATTCTATACCTCTGATCCTCCTCCTTTTTTATAAAGTTTAAGCAATAAATCGATTCTTTGGTATCAATATATATATGACAAGTCTCTAAAGACACAAATGAAAGCATTGACCAGTGTAAGATTTTAAAATCAAACCTTTACATCCCTAGCTGTTTCTTCCAAGGTAAAGTTCCGCATGGAGACCAGGGGAATAAGAACAGAGAAAGGAAGTAAGGATTCACCCCATTCGGTCTAAGGAAAACAAGAATATGTACCCCTGTTACAAAAGAAAAGAAATAACGCATATAGTAGACTGGAGAAACTGGAAACCTTAAAAGAATTGCTCTCTTAACAATGCCAAGATCAGTGTCTGCACATGTCGTTTGCCATATTATCGACCGTCTTTATTGGAAATTTTCTCAGTGATGTGCTGATGAGCTAGTACACAGCGAGGTTTGTGCCAGATTGTCCCCTTTCTCTTCACTCCATTTGGGACTTATTCAACCCCAGAAAGTACTAGCTAAATGTGCCATTAACCTGCAAGTAATGGTTGTTGATTAAAATCAGTTTTGTACGAGGGAATGGGGTAAAGAATGTTTTTTTGTTGCAAGTTTATCTTCAGTAATATCAGTTTTTATTTAAGACCCTTTGTATCTAGGCTTCTGGGTCTGTCTTCTACTTCATAGCCAAATCAGGCAGCTATCATTGTAATGCTTCTGAAAACAGTTCCTGTGATATATGAAATAGATTTTTCATGATATGGAGATAAAATGCCAGTCAATGGACTAAAATAACATTGACCTAAAGATATGAACCAAAATTTTTAAAAGAGAAATTATTCCTTTTTTTCCCAGCACAACAATCTGAAAGTTCACATGGAGAAAAATATTACAATATACTGGCTTTGAATTGTATTTCAAACCAAAGTTTTGGGTTTTTTTAAACTGACATTTCTGAGCTAACTGCTTGTGGTAATCATCTTACAAATTATGTCATGTCCCTGAAACACTAACATAATATGAATGAAAGATACGGTAAAGCCAATCTTTATCCAGCCTTTATGGAAATTTACAATCAGAATAGGAATTTTAATGTTTAAAAATTAAAGACCTTGTTTAAAAATTGAAACATTTAAAGTCTTTCTTCTGATTATTTTTAAAAAGCACAAAAACCAGAAAGAAAACTAGTTAGCACACTTTTCTTTTCGAATTCTAAAGATATTAATATCACAAGTGATGTCACTTTCAGCAAGGTGATTCTGACCAGCAATTGCCTGAGAAACATCCCTTGTAATTTGTGTTATATTTAAAAGTTTCTGTTTCTTCATTGTAAACAGTATCTCTCTCACTTCAAACTTATGGAAAACCAAGTTAAAGAGACCAACAAAGATGCTTCTGAATCTGGTGTGAAATGGAAACTCAAAGTTCAGATACAAATTTCGAAAAAGTTTAGGCTAGTACGCAAGGGCAAATCATGGTTCTGTGATGGAGTTTATATTTTGCAAACTTTAAAAGTCAATATTACAGGTAAATAACATAAATTCAACAGTAGGCTGAGACCATAATTATCTGTAAGGCATTCCTGTGAGTTTTTTGCTGAATTTGAACTGGTTTGAGAATACAGTCTTTTTCAAGTTAATATTTGATCTGGAGGTAAAAGAAGATGGGGCTAAATGTTATCTGAAAAACACCTCAGAACTCAGAGAGTTTAAATTTCCAGTGGTCTCTTCTGAGTCAGATCTAGTAGCATTTTTTAGGGGTAAATTCCCTGAACAGAGACCTCTAATGCCATTTGAGATTCCCTAGATTATCCTAAGCAGCCTCCTGCTGTCAGTCCAGAATGGAATGCAGGTCATTCATAGGTTTTATGTCATACTTGCCAACTCCTTATAGATACCTTGGATACCCCAGGGCTTCTCAGATGCCACTAAGTGTTTGTGCATCTGGGGAACTAAGCTAACCCTTATTGCTTTTCTCTCTGTAATCAGTTTTGAAAGAAGGAGCAAAACACATTTGAGCAATAAGCAGCTGCAGCAGTCTAGAATGTTTTACCACTCTTTTTTCCTTTCAGTTCAGACTTTATTCAATATTGTTATGTTCAAAATCTTGTTTAAGGGGAAAGAAGAAACATACCTTATGTATAAAGTCAATAATTTATTGTTAGTATAGTGGCTATTTTAACAATCTAATCCAGGAAGCATTGTTAGTTCAGGTCAAATTGTTATAGAAAAGGAAAGAGTACTTCTCTATAGAAAAAAAAAAGTCTCAGTAATAGCAGTAATACAATTAAAACTGTTACAGACATATTCAGCTTTTATGCTTTCCTGGTGTTATCCCTCCTCTTGCTTCTCTGAGTCCTGGGGTCAGTTTCATTCGGGGGGGGGGGGGGGGGGGGGGGGCAGGGCTGTGCTACAGTGAGTGTCAGCACTAGGAGTCCTTCACTGGGAGGAATATGGTTGGTGTTTATGTTGAGGGTTTCTTCTTCCTCATTCTGGGATTCACTAAGAATAATTTTTATATGTTTGCTAAAATAATTTTACAACTTTCTCTTTCTTCACTGGTCTGCAGCTGCATATTATATCTGAATATAATATCTATGACAACTTTTAAGTATGTTAGATACTAATTCTTTTTTCTTTGTTACTCCTAAGACCAATTTTGTCCAACTCCAGATCTGCATTTCTGTAACTGACCATGGGTTAGTTATTTACAGCCATGGGGCCTCCAGTGCCAGCCTGCACTCCATCCCTTATCATCCCATTCCTGTGCTCTTCTGTGCTGCATCCCTACTCTTCAGGGCTTCTGCTATCAGACCAGGTCTGTATCTCTCTACTTTACATCATTATCTTAGAACCATAAATATCTCATTCTGCATAGAAAAAACTACTTGTCACTACTATCTCTATAAAACTATGATTGCACCATATAATGATAAGCAAAACAAATTAGCCATAACCACCTGATCAGAAGAAAAATTGCTGTTACAGCTAAACCAAATAAAAACAAAGCTGCAGGCAGGTCAAGAAAAGTTCAGACAAAGCAATCCTGACAAACCTCAGTCCTAAGACCTTGCAAGCTTATTGCAAAGCCTGTGGCCTTTACTAGCTGTGGGCATATTGTATTATAGGCTACAGGACTACAGTACTTGCAGAGAAGGAAGTATTATCTCATATATTGCATTAATTTTAGACTCATGAAACTTCATCTAGTACAAATTCAATTCAAATTTTAATTTCTTTATTTTTAAAACACAGCAGTGAATTTCACATATATGACTGGACCTGAAATAATTTATCAAAGTGAAGCAAATATCCAGACTATGGAACTTAAAGCACCTGACCCATCTTCTGAGTCTGGGAAGTGAACAACCAACCAAGACTGTTGCTATCCTGGGCTGAGTATACCACCAGCACTGAGAAGACTTTGAGATGGCTATTGCAGATGTCTTAGATGTGCTAGTTTTGTTTGCTTGGTTGGTTGCTTTTTTTGTTTGCTTTGCCTCAGCTGTATGTAAGGAGTTAGCATCTGGCAGGTTGTGAAACCAGTCTGTATAGCTTATTTGAATCTAAGCACTGTAATATTTTTAAAGTTTATATTGATTAAGTTCAGTAAAGATACTATGGCAGGAGGTCAGAAGATGGCTCAAAGTAATGGTTTGCTTATTTCTGAGATATGTAAAGAGCTTTCACATAAAAAAACTATCCTTTTTTTTTCTCCTAATGTGTGGTCATTTAATAGGAAATCTTGTGCTGTTTTGCCATTGTATTTTTGAGGCCTTAAGCAACAAACAGAAAACAGTATTGTGTTAAGACTTCTGAATCTGGAATGGAGGGCATTGGACAGCTCAGGAGCAATTTCTTTCTTTAATTTCCCCTGAATGGTCCAGGGAAAAATGGTTTAGTAGCTGTGTGATGCATCTATCAAAGCTTGCTGCTATGAAAGGACAGCAGGCATGATTTTGTGTTACTTTTGTCTACCTTATTAATCCTTTTATCACAAGTAAGTAATGAAATAAGTGTTTATTGAGTATTCCATTAACGGAAGGAATTCTGGCAAAACCTTGTATAAATATGTCAGAAGACAGATGACGTAGCTCCAAATTTCTCCGGCTGTACCTACAATACAAAGTCTGAAGTAGACTTCAGAACAGGCTTACAATAGATAAATTTTGGCTTGATTTAAGTTGATAAATGTCAGGCCAGGGATTAATCCCTGGCCCTGAAGTCATCTGGAAGAAGCTTGTTTTAGACCCACATTGACTAGAGAGATCTAGTTGGAGTAAACCAAACCTGAGATATGGACCAACATAGCAATTAAGCAGAGTGAACAATAACACTTCATGTACTGCATGACTGTGTGCCAGGGACTGGTTTTTGGCCCTAAGCCTAAGTAGCATGGAATGGCTTATAGACATAGACCTAACTCTCCTACCCTCCCAATCAGGCTAGCCACAATACATTGCCTATTGCAAATAGTCCTTGGCCCACGCGAATGACCAAATCGTGGTCAAGTACTGCTGTAGAGTGGTGGTTGGCACAGACTAAATTATGGGATGTACTTTCCTAACACTTTAACACTGTGGTTTTAACAGTTGTGTGTCTGTACCCATGGCACATCCCTTTTAACTTTCCTGGAATAGGTATAGCCTTGTAGATTTGATACTCAAGGTTTCTCCTTGCCCCTCTTCTATTTAGTAATATAGATGTACACTAAGACCCATGCACTTTTTGCCTGCATTGTTTGTTGGATTGTTTGTAGCCTGGCTTAAAGTGTTCACATTATGCTTAGAAAAAGACAAACGGATGGACTGCTGCAGATGACAGTCAATTTTTACTGACCTAGCAGACTGCAAGACTGAGCACCTGGGTGCACATAAAGACAGTGAGTACGCCAAGAATCTGCCTTCTAAAAGGGATCAGAGCTCAACCCTGTGCCCTAAACGGAGCCCAAGCTTACAGATAAACAATACAGAAAGTAATCAAGCTTTAGACTCACACCTGACAGTACAACAAGCTTTCTATGTTTAATCTTTGCTTAACACAGAAAAGTTTTCAACAGCGTGGTTGTAACTATAACATGAAGCCACCATGAACAGAATACTCATTTGCTTCAAATGGATGACTGATGATCCAGTTGTGGTCTCTCCCCTTTCATAGATGTTTGTCTGCATCGTAAAAGCACCATGTGGCTTTTCAGACATCTGGTAATGGCTGATCATATTCCGGACAAAGGCAGCAGGACTTCTGTTTGGCCAGATTGCAACACAGCACTAAAACAGCAATGAAGAATCTTGCATTTTACTTGACTCTATCGAGTATTATCAACCTCCTCCTTTCAGGAGCATTCAAGTATTAAATGAAAACCAGAGCCCATTTATGAATACATTGTTCCAGCTCTATATAAGCTGTACAATTAAAGAGCTATTACACCAGTAACTGATTACCCAAAACAACTGCAGCCAACCATAAGGGAACACACAAAACTGTATTCACCATTTGTTTAGTAATTTTAAAAATAATAATAAAATGAAAAAAAAAAAAGTCCAACCAAGTCTAAGGGTGAAGAGAAGGTCAAATTTCAGTGGATTTTATTGATTAGATTTTGTTTACTGCTATGGGGCACACTCTTATGAAATGTGCTATACAGAAAAAGAATTAAACCAAGCTGGAATGGCTCAGGGGCCTCCCAGGGCTTTTAAAGCAATGTTTTAAAATTATGTCTGGAAAGGGTATCATGGGATTCAGCGTACACCTGTAGGCTGTGGCAAATTTAGGCCTAATAGCTCTAAAACAATGTAAGCAAGCCACTGCAGATAATGAATCTGCCTTCTGAACATGTGTTAGCAACAGATTTTCCAATATATGGATAATGTAAATATATGTATGGTTAATAAAAAGGATAAAATTAAGAGGCTGAATATAACTATTAACAACATATCAGATGACATTAAGTACCATCTGTCTGTTCAAGAGCAAAATACTTTCTGGTTGTTATATTAGTTATGCTTGGAGAATTAGGGCTAAAACTTTCCTAGCATTTATACAAATAAGGCATCACTCCTCCACTGCCCCCAAGTACCTTTGTCACAAAACTATAACAAATTGTGGTTGCTTAATAAACTGGGACTCTGTAAGCACTTTGAGAACCTCTGGTTTAGTGCCCAGTCTTAAATAAATTTAAAATTTTATTACTGACTTCTACTAAACACAGATACAAATATTGTATCTAGTATAAACATATAATAGACTAGAAAACTAGTTTTGTTCATCACAAAATCACAAGGCTAAATTTCAAAGGAGGGATGTTTTCACTAAGTACTAAACTGTATTTCTGTGAAAATTTGAGTCACTGTCTGAATTGTAAGTAACTTCAGGAGTTAATCCTCTCAGATTCATGGAGGCTTAAACAGTTCTAACCATTTTCCACTAGTACTGAGAATTCTGCTGAAACAGTTTGGGTCTGTTTTTGGTGTTTTTTTTTTTTTTTTTTGTAAATTTACCCATAGATATAAAAAATGACACTTATTGAATGCACAAGTAATTCAGGGACCAGTCCAACCCTCAGCAAAGCCAATCAAAGTTTTGCCGTTGCTTTCAGTAGTGCAGGATCAGGGATATTGCATTTAGCGTGCAATAGGAATTAAAGCACGGTCTTAGCATTTCAATACAGGTTCCATCTGTGAAAGGCATTGTGCTGGTTCACTGCATCCTTTAGGTCCCCTTACATGACTCCTAATAAAATGTACATTCATCTTTGTTGACCAGCAATTCCACGTAAGACACTGAGAGTAGAAATGGGTCTCTAATAAAAAAACCCCCACTGCTGATATAAAATTGTACCTATTTCTGGCAGTTTTAATTAAAAGGAAGCAAAACCTTTGTTTTATGCCCTCAAAATTACTTTTAGCTTTATGAGTTTGTATTAAATTGTCAGTGTCCATGGGAAAACTGAAACTTATTGAAAAACCTAAACTGCATATATCATTACTAGGCTAAAATAACACCCTGTTGTACAGTGGTTTTAATTACAATGGGCTAAGGACATTGGCAGGATAAAGTTTGTAAGGAGATGTACCATCTTCCATTAGTCACCTGGAATTGCCAGAAAAATTAGACAGTTTTTTGGGCACACAAACCCTACTTGCAAACCTTGTCCTGTCCTTGTTATAAAGAATAATTCATCCTGAAGGGCTCCAAAAATATGTACACAGATGTGAAGACATTCTTTTAGTGGCTAAGAGATTACTGAAGTGGCAAAAGAAGCCACTGGTGGGCAATCTATAGAAGGAAAAGGGTGAGAAAGAGTAAGCTGTGGAATTAACTCCTTTGCTGTACCTTTGTAATCTGCACTGTGGCTGAAATACGAGTGATACTTATTATTGGTTTTAATAGGCAAATCAAAGATTACAATATATTACAAAATTTTCAGGGTTTTAAGAGAAATGTGATGTAAATGAAGGAGAATTTTTGGAGGAGGGGCAGCAAAGTCTGTTCCCCAATGGTGGCATACGATCTCCAGTCTAGAAACATTCCAAGGATTTCTCTATGAGCAGTTGTGCCATCTCATAGATTTCAATAGGCTGTACTTGAAACTGAGTAAGCACATTCGTTTTTTTTTAAAGCTTGGCTCTAGGTCGACCAGTTAAATAACCTTCCAGTACAAAAAAAAAAAAAAAAAAAAAAAAAAAAAAAAAATTTTTTGGTACATAACTCTTAATTTGAAACATCCTTTTTCATCTCTTTTCTGCAATTATGCTAAGGTAAGAAATTTCAGACCAATTGAAAATAAAAAGAGTTCAATATTTAATTATTGATATGACATCCTAAAGGCTGTTCTATTCAAATGGGAGAATCAAACTTTGTACCTATATAAGAAATACTTCTTTTTAAAATGCTGACATTAGAAGGCATACAAAAATCAATATTATAGCACATTCTAGGAATATTACACACTAATAATGTCCAATGGTTGTAAGCTTCCTTTCTGAAAATAATTCCCACTACCTCAAATAAATCCAAGTGAAAAAAGAATATTGCATGAACAGTTAAAAATAATTATGGAAAAAATAAACAAGAATGTTTCTCAGGTTTTTAATGTCCCCTCTCCCCAAATCTCAACATCAGTATAACTGTAAATGTTTAACACAAGATGAAAAACAGGCTGTCTTGCAGATGCGAAGAAATATTTTTTAGAGACAAGAGAAAAGTATATTTCATTTCAACCTTTTTAATAAATATAGTCTTTTCTATGGTAGTAAAGTATTCTTTTTACTCTACTGTATCTTGAATATGAAATACATAAAGTTATAGGAGATGATCCTTGACCTTCATTTTTTATTTTTATTTTATTTATTTTATTTTAAATAAGCACAACACAAGAGATTAGAGGGAAATGTAGTAACAGGATGAAATGACTCACCTGAGTTCATAAGGTCACAACAGTGACTATGTGTTATATATTGCATTGTATTGACTTCTAGTCCAGGACTGGACCTTTAAATAGTTGCTATCTTATTATCCAACAACAACTGTGTATATAATATGCAGGTACAAATGTGCATATAAGAACCACACATAGACGTGTATATAAGAACCACATATAGATGGGCAAACAATGTTATATGTTGTATATAACCAGTACTCAGCACTGGTGATGCCGCACCTCGAATACTGTGTTCAGTTTTGGGCCCCTCACTGCAAGAAGGATGTTGAGGTGCTGGAGCGTGTCCAGAGAAGGACAACGAGGCTGGTGAAGGGTCTGGAGAATAAGTCTTATGAGGAGCGGCTGAGGGAAGTGGGACTGTTTAGCCTGGAGAAGAGGAGGCTGAGGGGAGACCTCATCGCTCTCTACAACTACCTGGAAGGAGGTTGTAGCGAGGTGGGTGTCGGTCTCTTCTCCCAAGTAACTAGTGACAGGGTGAGAGGAAATGGCCTCAAGTTGCGCCAGGGGAGGTTTAGATTGGATGTAAGGAAAAATTTCTTTACTGAAAGAGTGGTTAAACATTGGAAGATGCTGCCCAGGGAAGTGGTTGAGTCCCCATCCCTGGAGGTATTTAAAAGACGTGTAGATGAGGTGCTTAGGGACATGGTTTAGTGGGCATGGTGGTGTTTGGTCGATGGTTGGACTCAATGATCTTAGAGGTCTTTTCCAACCTTAATGATTCTATGATTCTATGATTTTATGTAGTTTTATTTAAACTTATTCACCCTGAATTTGGGATTAGGACAGAATGAGAAATGTTTTGAAATACACTATATATTTTGTATGTGTCTCATAAACTAATGGAGAGCGATTTAAAGACTTTTATACATCTTAAATATTTTAGTGGAGCAGTTTTTTATTTTTTTCCCACCTGTTAAGCCAGGTGCCACAGTCTCTGTGAACCCAGATGTTCACAGCTCAGAAGGAGTTGTAAAGTTTCTGATAATGTGCTAAAACAGTGACCATGTGCATTAAAAAGCCAAGTCTTTAATACAAGAACAATCGTATTACTTTATAAATATAAAGCATATATAAATACGTCATGTATTGACGGAGTAAAATCTGGGGTTTTTTTCCATGTAATAACTAAACACATATATTAATGAGCATCATTTTATTAAGTCAAGATCATTACCCATTTTGTTCTAATGGTAAACTGTTTGACCAGTTTGCTTTGTAGTGCTCTCACAGCAGCACACAGCAGTGCTGCCTGAAGAAGTAAGTCCTCATTTGTCAATGTACATATGTATGTATATGTTGATTAGATATGAGAGCATATATGTATTTATAAACCTCTGTGTGTGTGTATCTATGTATTTGCAAACTTGTGTATAGATATGTATATGTATATATATGTAAGCAGAAGTTTATAAATACCTAGATTCATATACATATACAAACATATTGCATTGCAAATATTTAAATATTCTAGATCTACAATGAACATAATCTTTCAGAATAACTGAGATTGCTCTGTGGTTCATATAAAAATTGTTGTTGGTCTTAGTCTATTATGTACTGAAGCAGTGTCCATAACTTACACACTCAAAAAGCAATGGTATTGACACCCTTGTTAGTAGTCTCATAAAGAAAATACTTGTTCAAAAAGAATTACAAACTGAATCCACCCTGTGCAACCTTAGGCCATTGAGACATGAGGCTGGGGCACTTACCTGTCATGTATCCCTTTACACCTCTAAATCCCTACAGTAACAGACCATCTGCACCTGTAATCAAATGGCCAGATTTAGAGCAATACACCTTGTTTATAAAGGGCAATTCTAATTTACAACCAACTCTATTTTGGGAGATACTCTGGGAGCAAACCTCTGGTGCTTTCAGATCAGCCATCTGTCTCCACTCTTGCCAAGTTACCTCTAGGTTATGCTCTTTCCCCTCTTCAGCATATTATCCTGTCTTGCACGCTCACATAGAGGGAAGATCAAGAGAAAGAGCATTTGAGCCGGTAAGACAAGGAAGAATAGTCCTACAATATATGTTTACATACTCTTCTAAGCAGATATGGTTTCAATGATGGGATGAGGCAGCTTTAGGCACTTTCTGCTGTGGTATTTGCTGCTTCTTGTGGCCCTGATTTTCAAGGGGACAGGAGGTCATACAGGGACAGGTCCTTTGCACAGCCTAAAAGCATTGGCACTGCCCACCTAGGTCTGTGCTCTGGGGCTCCCAGGGGCTGGAACATCCCTGTGTGGCCCTGGGCATCTCTGCCCAAACCCATCACATCACCCGCAAATGGCTCTCCAGAAGAAATTAGCTTTCTTCCCTTGCAAGCTGCAGCTACATTTACCTCTTGAAGAAGACATGAAGAATGGTTTACCAGATAAATTTGATGCCACCTTTACCAGTCTGCAAAGTGGCTTATCCTGAAGATAAACTCAGTTTACAGTAAACTAATTGGTACACAGAAGTGTAGTCATTAGGCAAATCCAGCTCTTTGGACCACACTTGTGCTACCTTAAAGGTGTTCACCTGTAAAGTGCCAAAGCCATGGCAGGCTGCTCATTGTCCCTGCTGCCTTTATGTGTGCTGATGCGTCACAGAGGTGCAGCAAGTTTTGAACAGATAACACAGGCTAAATTGCTTCCTGGAAAAAGCCGAAGTGGGACCAAGATTTCAGCAAATCTCCAAACAGCATGCCGTTTCACTGTTCTAAGCACAAACCCCATGCATCAGTGAGAGCAGCCACAAGCACCAGAATCTCTGCTACACTATAAAGGAAGTTCGCATTCATGTTTCTGGGAAGAAAAACAGTAAGGCGGGAATAAAATATAAAGGTTTGGGGAAAAGATAGCTAGATCAAGTATTTTGTTATTTGCAGAGAGGCATGAAAAAGTTTTTGCTGCCTGCCTTCAGCAGATTGATAGACCATGACCATTGTAAAACTAGCTCAAATACAATCCACACAGCTATGCTGAAAACCTGTCAGTCTCCAAAGTAGCAGAGTTAGCAAATTTCATGTTTGCTAAATTCACATTTGTATCAGCTGGATAATGTAACAACCTAAGGAAAAAAAAAAAAAAAGAAAAAAAGTTGAAAAATACCTTTAAGAACAGCTACGGTGAGTGATTTAACAGTCCGAATACTATTGATAGAATGTTATAAAAATAGAAGTCGGCATAATCACATCAGCTCTGGGAGTATCTATCATTTTTGTTTAAATAGCCACAATATCTCTATAGAGAAATTCTGTGAAATGGTACCAGGGCAACATAAAATTTGTTTTGAATAAAATATTACAAGTCTTTTTGAGGAAAAACCTATATATTTGCAGTTATGTTATTATTCACTAGGTATGTGAAATATTCAGATGAGCTTGGTTTTGCTTCACGCAATCCCTGCATCATCCAATTCCTGCATCAAACACCGTCTTTACTATGGTGTCAGTGTATGCTGAAAAGAGTACCAGCTGAAATGTTCTTTCAGCATCAGTCTTGCATCATTTTCTTCATAAACCTGCCTAGTCCTGGTATAACTAAGGCCTCATGAATTCATACCCTTTATGTCATCAACATTACTACTTTGATTATGGGCATGGGTTTCTAATGGTGTTATTATAGAAATATAACTTGCAATGAAGACAAAAGTAATGTTGATATAGCTTTTTTTTTTGGATAAGGAAATAGATATTCGTTCTACAAGCAACTTCACAGCTGGATGCAGCTACTAGATTTGCTATCTCCCTCTCAGAGTCCACCTCACACCTTCCTATTGAAACCACTTGTGGATTAGTATTGCTCTGGTCTACTTCTGTCTAAATGAAATGGTTTAGCAAAGGTTTAAATGGTTCAGGCCTGTGGACAGATATCTTGGACACACCTCCACTGTTGAGAGATGTCACCACCCAGCATAGCTTGCTATTTATTGGCATTTTGCAACCAAACTTGATTTAGGACTGTTAAAATGTTCCCAAAGCTTAGTAAAAATCAGCCAAGTGAAGTCAGACCTTGTATTTAAAACACTTGAGCTGCTCTGACCAGGCAAGGAATACATTCTCCATTATTTTCAGCGTCTAAGGTTCAGACACATCTCACTTTCCATCACAACATTTCAATTCCTTTAACAAGAGTTAATGAAAACAGGTTTTTTGAGTCTTTATTTTTCTTTGAAAATAATTTTAGAAGAATGGAACTTTTTTGTTTACTATCATTTATCACTTTGTTAAACAGTCCAGGAAAATTTGAAATTTTGCTGTAGGGATATTTCAAGGAAGTAGGAATATATATTAAAATATGTTTCTTAAAGCAATAAATGGCTATGAAAATTTGCATTTAATTATAAGTAAATGAGTAGCACATTCCTGTTCAACCCACCTTCACTCTGTTAAGAACCTGAACAGAGTTCATATGACTGCTGAAGGTGATATATTTTCAGAATGAGATTAAAGAAAGACGTGTTTTCTTGTGAAATATTGATGCAATTCGTGTCTCAAACTGTTTCTGAACACCACAATATAATTCTCTGAAGTGTCATTTTTTTGGTATCAGTGAACCAGTTGAGTCAGAAATGAGACTTCTCTAACCTTTGTCTACTTTTAGTGTCACATTCTGTTTAAATCTTTCTGAAGTGTTTAAACACTTAGATAAATATAATTTATCTTCCATTTTCAGGAAGCTCAAATTGGAAGTGCCAAAATATTATGATATAAGTTGTTCTTCAGGGATTTTGGCTTAAAAGTGTTATTGGCAAAGTAGAAAATATTTGAAAACCTGTTTTCATGTGATTTTCTCTCCCATTTCAGTGGTCAGAGATTAAGGAATTCAAATACTTCAGATATATTTCGTATCACTATTTAATTTTTTGTATTTTTAGAACCTTAAAAATAATGTTTTTGAGGTACAGGAGCCTAAGTTTTAACAACATCTTATAGAAATATTCTGGACTATCGCATCTCCACCAATTATTACATTGTGTCAAGTATTAGTCTAGTTATTGTCTTAGACTGTTCTCATCTCTTCTTTGCTGCCCGGACTGAGGTTCAGATGTATATTTCATGTTGAAGCAAAACCTTTATTGCCTATATATCATAATAGGCTATACACCGTGAAAGGAAAATCAGCTAGCTAATTGATTCCAAAGTCACTTATCAGCATACCAAACGCTGGGACCTGTTTCCACTTTTTTTTTTTCCCCAGCTATAGTTCAAAATAATAGATGGAATGCTGTTTCTGTGAGAGTTTCTGTATTGGTTACTTATGCAACATATCTGTTATGATTATCTATCTATGTATCTATCTACCAACATTTGCATATAAAAAAAAAACCAAAATAGATACACATGTAAATATATATAATTAAGGTATATAATGTAATAAGGGTTTCTGTTTGTTCCCTTCTTTTTACATTTTCTCCTTATTTCATTACACAGATGCTCTATCATACAAGAGCACATCAACCAATATGCACTGCACAGTTCAAGTGCCACGCATAAGTTAGTAATCTATATGCAAAAGTTGACAAAGTGCCAAGCATTATCATCTTCTATGATAAATAATTACTGTACAAATGTTTATCCCTGAATCATAAACTCTTGCTGTCATATTCTATATTGAAAAAGCTGGAAAGTCGCAGTTTATGAGAAGCAGTGTGCTATGGCATATGTATAGAGAACATACATCCTTTATCCTTTGAATTATTAATTAGAAAATTTGAATTTTTTTTCCATGAATTGCAATTTTGTCAAACCTTTAGGTTCTGAAGCAATGATTCATGACCTTGAAATCTTTAGATTATATAATTTGCCTTCTTTTATGTGAACCTTTAGAAATAAAGTTATCAAGTTTTCCCTTCTAACAATAAAACAATAACAATAAAACAATAACAATAACAACATTTCTTCATGATTTTTAAGAGAATGTTGAGATACTTTATTCTTGTGAATATTCTTGTAAAAACACCACTGAATTGGAGTAAAAATTCACACACACACACACACACAAAAAAGCCTACTTCATTCTGGAAGCTAAATCCAGGGTGGGATTTGAAACATAAAGAGCCCACTGTCGATCTCCCTCCTTGCTTCCTGAATAAAAGCAACAGGAGTCATCCATGCATTAGACTAAGGAAATAAAAAATCAGTCAGATTTACACTGTAGGCCCCCAATTCAGACTTTACAGGCATGTCTCTGACTATAGAAGGAGACAGCTAACAGGCATAGCATGCATAGGCTGAATTGATCATTGACTTAAGCCGACAATGTGAGAGGCTGAATGCTTTGTCTTGCCAACAGCTGTAGGTCTGTTTGTTGCTTGCATCTATAGCTTTCATAATTTTAAGCAACTTTCTTCCATTCCCTGGAAAAGCCCAAACTTTATTTCTCTTGTTAAAACACGTTAGTTTAGCAACACAGACTGAGCCCCTCCTGAACATGTGTAACCTGCAATTTTCCCAGTTTTGCAGCTTAGCTGAATTCCACAGAGCTTTCTCAGAGATGGCAAAAGGGGGTATTCCAGATAGCAGGGCAAGCATGCTGCCAAATTTAAAATTGTTTCTCCAAGGCATGGACAAGCTACAGCTTTCTGCCAAATGACTGTATGATTAACACAAAGCAAGCAATGTATTTTTTCTCTAGACTCATACTGAAATTTATCCTTTTCTGTCTGTCAAAACACAAACCCAAACAACAGGAAATAGTCTAAGACAGACATGTGAAAAACACATGAGGAAAAAAAAAGTCTTAAATGTTTGGCCAAATTTTATAGAAAGTCCTAAAAATAAAGACTTACAAAATCTGAAGTACTGTGGGTATGGACAGTTCTGTCATCCATCTCCTTCTTCTCCTCAAAATTTGAATTTTACTGGGAGCATTTTTTTTTATTTTCTTTCTCTAAATTATTAGAATGCTCCTTTAGCGAAAGGAGCAAGGTGAAGAAGAAATAAAAAATAGAAAAACATGTAATTTTTACATTATCACAGATAATAGAAAGAAGGCAGCATATTATGACAAAGTTTTCATCTCATTACAGCCATGTTCACATGCAGATGTGTCCATTCCTGTTAAATATTCTGTACAATCAAAAAATTAAACAAAGAAATAAATGTCCCTGTAAATCCGTATGTCATGTTTATGCTTAATCTGAAGTTTCTTCATATACTTTATCTAATACTAACAAAGCATTGCAAAGGAAACATGATTCATTTCCATCAAAGAATGACTGCTTCATTTGGAATTATTAATTTAAAAGCAGAGTAGCCCTGATTTAAAGGAATAAATCTCTGCTTCATTAAAAAAAGAAGAAAAAAAAGAGAGGAAAAAAAGAAACAAAAAAGAAACTCAGATCCTGTTATCAAGGAGCTAAGGAAAAAAACAGACTGAAAGTATTCAGAGTTTGCAAAAGGTATCCTTTCTCCCATTCTTTTGTGATTTATTCCCCATAAGCTGTGTTCAGCTACAATACAATTTTTGTTATTGTTTTAATAAATCAGAACTATCAGTTCATGTCAACTCTGATTTACCAAAACTCACAAACTCTTCAGTTTTGAACCTAATGACTATGTTCTTATCAATAAAATAAATAGAACCAGGACACAGATTTAAACCCTGGGCATTTTCTTCACTCTTTAATAGTGAGTTCTCGCCTCTGGCATTCTTTTGGCTTGTGTGAACTAGCACTCTTCCAGGTAATGTTTAGGCCATTGATGGTTCCCAGCAGGCAGGATGGAAGAAGCCAGTGTATTCTGGTGAGAAAGAGAGCTGTGATGTGCCAGTAATCCTTAATGCTGGAGAATGAGCCTATTTTATTTAATAATATAGATGTATCCAGTGAAACTCTGGGTGCTCACAGTAACTCTGTCTCTAGTACCTTACCATCCTGGACATAAATCTAGGAGCAGACTACCTCTTATTTCTAACCCTACCAGAAATACTGTGGACATCATAAATTTTACTGAACACTCATGGCCTTATGGGTCCTTAGCTTTCCAGTATGTAGTTTTCTTGGGGCTTAAAGAACCAAAGAGCCAAGAAATAGCCATAAGCATAGCATTTCCCATAATCCACTCACACCTTTTCCATACAGAAGCCTCAGGCAGTCGGTGTTCATAAGTGCCTAGTGGTAAACTACGCACCTAATTGCACACTGGTGCCCTACTGTACATCTAGAACCTCCACAGAAACCATCTGGAGCAGTTGTGGCCTTCAGTCATACCCAGGTTCTTGCTTCTTATTTTGTGGTTTGAATTAAAAGCAAGTTTCAGAGCTCAGAATTGACTGAATGATCTCTTGGAAGAATCAACTGGATGTATCCAAAGTTTTCAGTATTTAATAGGGTATAAACAAATAGCTTTAAATTTAATCATTAAAACTTACCGAAATAGTTAAGTTCATTAGTTGGTATCGACAACATCAAATAAACAAAAATTGGGGTTGTGGTACCTTTGAAAGGTTATAATCAGTGGAAATAATAATAATAATAATAATAATAATAATAATAATAATAATAATGAAAAAACCCTTAAATGGTAATAACTTAGCTTCATACTCTTGTTTCTGACTAATTTTTGGTCAAATTAGTATCTGACATTCCTCTGAACCTTTGTTTTTGTAGAAGGGTTTAGGAGGCAATTTAGGCAAAATTGTTCTGTTCTGAAGCAGTTATAAATGTGTTTTTTAAAACAAGCCAATATTTGGAAACTAGTAATGACTTAGCTTTGTCTGTATCTGTTGTTCAATAATATATTTAAGTAAGTCTTACCATACAGTATGTAAATAGAAGTGTAATCTGCATGGTACTATATTTTTCTGTTTGATTGTAGTACTCATAATCTGTACCTTTGGGAAACAAGACCTTTAACATCAGTCAGGACCATAACTTTATAAGCTGGAAAAAAAAAACCACACACCCCCCCAAAAAAAAAAAAAAAAAAAAAAAAACTAGTCAATTTATTCCTAGGAGAGTCACCATAAAAATCAAACAAGGCTTTTTTAATGTTTCCCCCCTGTCTTTTTGCTGCCAGCTGACTCTACGGATATCACATATATTGTTTTCATTTCTGTACGTTGTAACCCACCTGAGAGTTCATAAAACATGTACATGTTCCTTGTGATTTGGCAAACTCAGTAAATGGTAGAAATATATTAAGTTTGCACATCCCTAGTAGAACTATTAGGGAATAAGAAACAATGACCCATACAAGAAGTCAGAATTCAACAGGGATATAAGCTAGATTGATCATAGTAAAAGAAACCTACCAGAAGAAAATAATACAGTATTCAACTTTTTCAGGTCTCAAGGTAGCTGCCTAGGCAGTTGAAACTGCAACCACAGCTACTTTTTGTTATTATTATTATTTTTATTTAAATGTGTATTTAAATAAACTTTGTGACAGAAATTTTTTCTCATGGACAGTAAGAATTCCAACAAACTTTTTTTTCCAAGTTAGTGGGTAGACAAATGCCATATGAAATAAAATCCATTTCATGTGTGAGATTAATTTTGGAGTTATCCAAGTCTCTACATGGGGAATATAGACATAAGGAAAATATTCTCCTTATTTAAACGCCTCTGTCAGGTGCATAAAGTTAGGTGATATGGACTTGGGCCATAATGGCACTTTGCCTTTTTCCAGCTGAGGCCAAAGAGATACAAATCAACATTACAGACTTCTTTTCATTTTCTCCCCAATGTGTAGCAGGGTAAATAGCCATTGCCATGGCATAAAATCCGATCCCTTCCTGCAGTACATATAGATTCTTTAATTACCTGGTTCTTTGTTCTGTGCTTAGTTCTACATGGAAGAAATTACAATATATGAAAAAATATTTAAAATTTATAACAACATTTTCTTCCCTATTACATTCTTCTATTAAAAATAATTCTGACAAGATTTTCATATAGCCCTGTGACCAGTGATTCTTTCTGTCATTCTAGGCCTTTAAAGGTATCTGGCTAGAAGGAAACACTAACTGTGGAGATGTAGATGATTATTAGATGAGCTGAATCTCAGTCTGTGAAATCTGATCTTAGATCTGATATCCAGAACATTCACTGAGTAGCATCAATTTTCAGAAGAGCTAAATTCCAAGCAGTTCTTAATGAATTTAGTGGATAATGTTTGATAATATTGAAGCACCATTAAAACCAATCAGATATGACATTAATGATTTAAAACCACAAAGAATTACTGTCCCTGCACACACAAAAAACCCCCAAAAACCAACAACCAAAGCAAACCAACCAACCAACAAAGAAAAAAAAAAAAAAATCTGTGGTATTGGACTGAGTTAGATACTTAATAAATAGTCTGGAGCTATTCTGCACTAGATGCACTAATATCTTCCAAATTTCTGTCCATCATTGCTGATATATGCCCATATCCGTTTAAGTACATTAAATTAGTCATCAATAGTAACTTCAAGAACTTATTAAGATCCAGGTGTTTAATCATCATTTTGGCTTATAAGATTTTGTGAAACCTTGAGATAAAAATACTCAGCCTGTCAGCATATTGATAAATACTTAACTTATTTACTGCCTTTTTCAAATCACTTCAAGAAGGAGTAAACATCATTATATCCTTTGACAAGCAAAGCAGAATGACTGGCTGAACAACAACCAAAAAGTGAGAATTCAGTGTCTCCCAAAACAAACGCAGTACTCAATCTAGAAGATGACAGCAATGCTGTTGCCATTTGCCTAGAAGGAGTTGTTATTTATATGCAAATTAAAATTTGCCCCAGTAATTCTGGTCCATAAGCAAGTTGGATAGAAAGTATAAAGTTTGGAATATCCATTGCCTTTGCCCAGCCCTATTCCTGGGATCATATTATCTGCATCCCACCAGAGACATCTGTGCTGTTGAATAAAGGAGAGTCATGAAACAAGCTTGACCCTTTAAGTCCACACTACTTAGTTGTCAGCTCACTGCATAAGTTTATTTGGGACTGGTCCAACTTATGTTCCTTAAGATACTATCTGAACATTGTCAGGGAATAGTTTACTTCCTAAACCTCTCCAAAAGGCGGTGGGGTGGACACTACACCATGTTTGGTACCCTGCAACCTCTGCAATGATCCGATGCTCCTTCAGAAGGCAATCTTTGCAGCCTCAGTCCTCCCATGTTCTTTCATGTGCATCCCAGGGCATGTAGCACATACTTCCAATTTTATTCTGCTACTGTTGAGGGGAAAAACACAACCCAATTTTTTTCATTTCAGACATACAGAGCCGACAAAATATTATAAACAACTTGGACATAGGGAAATCCCATTAGACTCAGAACACCTATGACAAAAAGATAAGGCCAATCCATTTTAAGAAAGGTTTAATCAATGTGCCAAGGATTGGACCCTGGTCTTTTATTTAACAGCATACACATAGCCAAAGACTCTTAAACCAAAACTGCTGATCACAGAAACATTAATGAAGATACAAAGGAAATTTTAACTCCCTTACTTGGATGACTAACATAAATTATAATCTTAGATTTTATCAAATGTGAATAATCCTTCATTACTCATTTAGTTACCAAGTTTATAATGGGCAATTGTACTTAAAGAAAAACTACTGCTGCTTAACAAAAGCCTAGCAAAAACTATCCTATGTAATTATCTTTTTATATACTTACTTTATATGGGGAAGAAGGAGACTTCCTCTCTTTTTAACAACTTTTATCTATAAAAAATATTTGTCAAGATAAAAGAATGGTAAAACTTTTGCCACTTTCCCATTCAGTGTTTAACACTACAGAATCAGTTTTTGCATCTTCTCTCAAAGTCAGCATGAAGGTCCTACCTCTCCCTTTCACTAGATTTGAAATTTTACACTGACCGTCTAAATACCTTGTCAGCTAATCTGTAGGATATTGGACTGTTGTGGGCCTAAATGAATAATCAATTTCAAGAATGAATTACTTAGGAGTTGAAGAGTGTAGTCCGAAAAATTTAATGGTTTGCTGCACTACCATATCAAAGGCCTGATACTGTAGTGTACAATAAGGAACTTGGTCTTTATTCTTCATTTTTCTGCAATGATGTGACTTATTGGCTATATTCTGCCATTCAGTTTGTTTGATTTTTTTGGTCCATTTGTCAAACCCTTAGGGTGAAATATTTAACAGACATATGCAACCACATCTATAAACTCCTCTGAAGATTTATATATCATGAGAGATTAAAATAAAGCAGCCTGTATCTTCTCCTGGGTGAGGACAGATGAAGTTGACATTATAGTGGGTGCCTGCTATAGGCCATCTGACCAGGAAGAACAAGTGGATCAGGCCCTATGCGGACAGATAGGAGTAGCCTCACATTCACAGGCCGTGGTCCTCATGAGGGACTTCAACCACTCCGATATCCACTGGAGTGACAGCACAGCAGGACATAAGCAATCCAGGAGGTTCCTAGAGTGCACATAACTTCCTCCTCTTCAAAGGTCTGCTTGGAAGAGTCCCATGAGATAAGGCCCTGGAGAGAAGAGGAGCCCAAGAAAGCTGGTTAACGTTCAAGGATCACTCACTCCATGCTTAAGAGTGGTCCATCCCAACAAATATGAAGTCAGGCAAAAATGCCAGAAGGCCTGTGTTGATGAACAAGGAGCTCCTGGCCAAACTCAAACACAAAAAGGAAGCATACAGAGGGTGGAAGCAAGGGCAGGTAGCCTGGGAGGAATATAGAAATATTGTTCAAGAATCCAGGGATGAAGTTAGGAAAGCTAAAGCCCAAATGGAACTCGCTCTGTCCAGGGATGTCAAAAACAAGAAAGGTTTCTGTAAGTGCATAGGTGACAAAAGGAGGACTAGGGAAAATGTGGGCCCATTGCTCAATGAGATGGGGGACCTGGTTACATAGGACATGGAAATGGCTGGGGTACTGAACGCCTTCTTTGCCTCAGTCTTTACTAGCAAGACCAGCCTTCAGGAACACTGGGTCCCAGAGACCAGAGGGAAAATGTGGAGTGAGGAAGACATACCTTTGGTGGAATAGGATCTCAGGTTAGAGAATACCTAAGCAAATTGGGAAGCAGCTTTGCAGAAGAGGCTCTGGGGGTCCTGCTGGACATCCAAGTTGAACAGGAGCCAGCAATGTGCCCTTGCAGGAAAGAGGGCTGATGGTATCCCAGGCTGCATTAGAAGTGTTGCCAGTAGGTCAAGAGAGGTGATCCTTCCCCTCTGCTCAGCACTGATGAGGCCACATCTTGGAGTACTGTGTCCAGTCCTGGGCTCCCAGTACAAGAGAGACATGGGCATATTAGAGAGAGTCTAACAAAGGACCACAAAGATGGTTAAAGGACTGGAGCATCTCTCCTGTGAGGAAAAGCTAAGAGAGCTAGGACTGTTTAGCCTAGAAAAGAGAAGGCTCAGAGGGATCTTATCAATGTATATAAATACCTGAAGGGAGGGTACAAAGAAGATGGAGCCAGGCTCTTTTCAGTGACAGGATCAGAGGCAACAGGCACAAACTGAAACACAGGAAGCTCCATCTGAATGTCAGGAAACACTTTTTTACTGTGAGGGTGACTGATCACTGGCACAGGTTGTCCAGAGAGGATGTGGAATCTCCCACCTTGGAGATATTCAAAACCTGTTTAGACATGGTCCTGGGCACCTGGCTCTAGGTGGCTCTGCTTGAGCAGGGGCATTGGACAAGATGACTTCCAGAGGTAGCTTTCCAAACTCAACCATTCTGTGATTCTGTGAATCTCAGCCATAAACACAGAACATATCATACATATATTTTGGTTTTTCATCATATTAAAGAATGAATAGTTTTCAATGAACCTGCATTTTAAATGGTTATAGCCTTACAATTTCACCTGCCTTGAAAATAATTTTATTTTACAGAGACTTAGTGTCAAATCTCTTTAATTCACATAGCAGGGCAGAAGATTATTGGTAGACAGTGGCACTCCAAACATATTGGCAGTGTGTTGAAATAACGATCTAAAGTTATGCATAAATACTGTTTTTTGGACTCTACAATTCCGAGATGCATATTTTATGGCTTGCATCCACTAATATTAATCTGAATCACACAAAGAATTTGCATAGCGTGTTTCTTAGTAGAGTCAAATATTAGCAGTGTGGGACACCAGAGTACTAGAATTCTATCATGCAAATAAAATGTGATGCACTTCTGTTAGTGTTGCCTATAATCTCAGTGTTAGTACAAATATGAGCTTTACAATATGTTAGGCAATCCTTGATCAAGACTCTTTAACAGGGCATAGCACTGAGTGGTCTCTGTTATAAAGGTTGCAGAACTAACCCAAATTTCCAGGATTCTCATATATTATAAAATCAGAGATGCCTAAATCAAAAAAAGTTTTGAGGTACCAGATGTAGCGCGGAGAAGAAATGTGACCAGTCTAGCTTTTTTGATCAGTTGTCTCTCTGTTAATCTTTGGTCAATAATACTGCAATTAGCTTTAAAGTGGGGAAGGGAGAGGGTAGGAAGGAAGATGGAGGAAAAAGCTCTCTATTTATTTATTTATTTATTTATCTATTTATTTATTTATTTATTTATTTTTATATGTTGCCTTCAGATGAGAATGTTCTTAGTCAGCACCAGGTTTAAGAATACCTTTTCATTAGTGGTGATGAAATGTGTCAAACACTTAATGGCTGTCTTTGAACTTTACAATTGAGAGAGACATACTTTTTCCTGCATTTTACACAGAAAGCCTCTTATTTCCATTTGAGAAAGAATCAGTTAGATCTCTCCTGGCTTGCAATGATATGGCACACAGTTTTACTGATTATTAAATCTTCCACATCAACTCATTGAATCATAAAACATTTGACAGGAGGTAGCTCTCAAGTTTTGATTCTATTTTTCTCTTTCTAACCTTCTTACAACACAGCATTTATGAAGCCTTTTCATGACTTTTTCTCCATGTGATATGAAGTAATAGTTTGTGTCTTATTTCTTTTTCTTACTATTTCTAAAAAAAACCCCGCGTACTGATTGATTTTTTTTTTTCACTTGTAATGTAAGAAACACAAAAGACTCAAAATTCTATAAGAATACGAGGAATCCAAAGGGAGATGTAAAATGTTAGAGTTTCATAACCATTGCTATTCATGGCATAGAAAAAGATAGATCAAAGGTGGTTATTCCTCTCTATCCTAAAATGTTTGGGGTATTGATAAACATTTAAAAACACCCTCAGATTTTTATTTTGAATGAAATTATGTGGGGTTTTTTTTCATTTTTACAGAGAACCCATTCTCAGTTTAAAAAACCTTGGGGCTGTGTGTGTTTGTTTTTTCTTTTTCCTGCCAATCCATACCATTTTTCTTTTTTTTTTTTTGTCTGGAAAATCTGGAAGCCAAAAAAAACAAACAGGTTTTTTTAATATAATTATTTTTTCTTTCTGCAGGATTTCTAAATGCATTTAGAGGAAAACTAATATAAATAGTGGATTCAGCTGCCAAACCAGCTTGGTTTGCCTGACTGAAAACTGATTCCACTAAGCCTTCTCACTTTTTTTTATGAATGTGTCTGGAAGTAAGAAAATATATTTATAAATTTTTATTTGTTTGGTTTATAGATGAAAAAAGGAAAATATCAAAGAAAAAATAATTAATTAGAATAAATTTGTGTTGAACAGACAGGTATCAATAACATAAATTGTCAATATATTCCTACATTTGAACAATACTGAAAGCA
Organism: Aptenodytes patagonicus; assembly: GCF_965638725.1. Classification (NCBI taxonomy): domain Eukaryota; kingdom Metazoa; phylum Chordata; class Aves; order Sphenisciformes; family Spheniscidae; genus Aptenodytes; species Aptenodytes patagonicus. The sequence goes on along the minus strand of NC_134949.1, from coordinate 190,485,840 downwards.
AATACAGCTTCAAAATATCCATGTCATTCTTAGATATTGGTTTGCCAATGTAAATGTTTATTATTGTTGAAACAATCTGTTTGGTTTTTTTTTTTTTTAAATACTGTTTGAACAATTAGAGGAGGCAAACTGAAAAGAAGAACCCAAATTACCAACAGTTTTTAGAGACATTAACTGGTAACATTTAAAACACAGAAACAGATCTGGATTTCTTAATTCAAAATATTTATAGATTCAAAAAGAATAGCTATAGTAAAATTGAAATTTGTTAAGTTTATCCTGGGTACTCACCATGTCATTTAGAAATCATCTTAAAATACAACAGTAATTTGTTTTTCAGGGCATATAAGGGCTGAAATCTAGAGTTCACTTAGAATTTGGGTTAAAGCACTTCAAAATTTAACTCAAGAAAATAACCTCTTTTTTATTTTTACTATCAGGTTTTTTTCTCCCCTCTCAGCCCTTCCTTTGCATGCACACACTCACTCACACACACACGTATCACATACATACACAGAGTGCATGGACAGTCAGAGTTTAGTTACAGCTGGTAATTCAGTGCATTTAGAAATTGTTTTGAATGCTATGGATCAGTTTCCAAAAAAATCAAAATGATGGCATATAGTTTTCATCTTCAGAACACATTCCTTTTAAAATCACTGAAATCTGATTTTCCCTTGTGGCAACTCTTAACTTTAGCAACATCAAAACACATCCAGAAAGAAAAATTGCTAAACATGCCTTTAAAATATTAAGGTGAAATGTAATAGTGAAAACATTATCTGAAACCATAAAGGTCAGGGCTTAACACAGTGTTGAATTTAGCTAATAGTTCCTTAGGAAGCATAGAGGTTAAAACCAAGGCTGATTGAAATATCTTGGAGTTGGACTCGATGATCCTTATGGGTCTCTTCCAACTTGAGATATTCTATTCTATGTATAGAGTTAAAATATTTTGTAATGATTGAAGTGGAAATGAATTGTGGCAAAATTGAAAGAAGTTATTCTTGAAACTCTAGGTACATAGCTTAAGAGTTAATTATTTCTAACCTATTAAATGGAGCTAGTGACTACCTGGAAATGCTATTGCAGGTAATAAAGAAAATTAAAGATTATAAAAGGAAAATACGCTAGTTTGGTAAAAATTGCATCTCAGCTGAGAGGCTAGTGGTATTTTTCATTCATCTAGGCTTATCATTTGACTACAGGTTTATCAAAAAACAGTTATTTTAAGTGTACATGAAATTTATGATTGCTAATATCTATTAAACTGTTGATTTTTTAGCTTTGTCCTCTGAAAATCCAAACTCAATTTTAAAGTAGGTAGCAAATCTGCATATGAAAAATCCAACAACAAACAAAATGTGAGCTATCTTTATTGCTAGAATCAAAATTAATTCCCAAATTAAGCAAGCATTCTCACACTTGCCATTCTGCAAGACAGATACAAGATGAATGGCGGTTCTTCTGACATCACCTTGAGAAAGAAGTCAAACAAGTAATTCTTTAATATGCTTTTTATCTTCAAATTGTTTAATTTGCATATTAATTAATTAAGTATAGATGGCACATATCCCCCACAATAAACTTATGATACCATATTCCATTAGCTTAAGGTAGTTTTATTGGCATTTACACTAAAGTGGCATTAAATCATAACAGTATTCAAAAAGCACGTTTAAAAAATGGTAAAGCCTAAGCACCTATCCTTATAAAATATCTTACACATTCCAAGTATTAAAACAACCCTTTCCTCTTCTCAGGCAAAACACATCCCAGTCCCAGCAAATACATACATCACATTTTTGTCCCACTACTTCATTAGCAGAAAACCCAAACACTTTCTATGCCAAGAATAAAATCACTTTCCATTGTGTTTGTCACCATTTTTTAAAGCTTTTCTCCAAGTTACAAACCAAAATTCTTTCCTTACTTTTAAATTTACTTTCCTTACTATTAAGTTACCAATACACACAAAAAGGATACATATGGTATGTATCTTCACCTTAGATATGATATTTCCAAGCTGCATCATTATTCTTGTCACTGGAGTAGGATGCAATGCAAAAAAGAAAACTGTCATCTTCTAAATTACCAATGCCATTATTTTCATACCCAAATTCTTCCTGAAGACCTTCTTGGGGTACTTCTAATTTGGAACAACATGGTTTTAGTTGGTGGAATGCAATGAGAGTATAAACTTGTGTTATGGCTGAAGATGCAGAAATAAGGTCATTAGCATATAGATGCAATAAATTTTACATCGAGGGCAAATCAGCTTTCAGATGGCTGTTTTACCCTGTTAAAACATTCTCCTCAGGATCCAGATTACTCAATATTCTTGACACTTAATCAAGGTTGGCCAGCATACAGTGAGCAAGCCTAAGTGAAATATGTATCCCAGCAATATTTTAGCTTAACGCTATCTTCTGCTACCTTCAGCTTTTCAATTTCTCAGCTTTTCCAGGTTACAGGCAGTATTTGATCATTTTCAGCATATTTCCATATCCTATTCTTTTTTTAAAAATACTTTCATAGTAAATTAAACAAGGTATAGCATAAGGTACAACCGGAATATCAAAGAATAGAGCACAACCTGTCAAGAAATAGTAATTTTAAAAAAACAAAGTGAAAGAAGATCCTGTACATCGTATGGAAATAAATCCCTTTAAACTAAAATAAAAAGGGAAGAAGAAGAAAAGGAAGATAATAAGAGTTTCACGATCCCTAGGTAAAACACGATGTGGCTGTTACCACATAAAAAACTCCAGATCACAGCAGAAACTAGAAATCAAGCTAAAGGTTCATTGAGAAATCTGCTTGAGTCTTACCTAGAATTAATCACAGAGACATTATTAATTTTCATGTGTTTTCATCACAATATGAATAAGAACTTTGCAAGACCATGGACATGTCTGTAGTACGCAATGGTGTATAGTACTGAGACTTTTGAGAGGGTGGTGCAGCATGATGTTTAAGGTGATAACACAGTTCCCTACATCAGTGCGGTATTAATACTACTTTATTTACTTTGAGATTAAATAGCTCAGCCTATTCTGCTTCTAACTCTAGAAGTACTGGTGGCATTGCTTTTAAGATCTCTGCATTAGGATTGTGAAATATAGACAGACATGATTTAAAAAAAAAAAAAGTGATCTCTTCTCAGCTACCCTTTTTCTTTTTTATTTGGTCAGTGTCTCTAACAAGGAGATCATTTCATGCCCGTTTATAAAGGCACCTCTCTTTCTGTCCTTTCTTGAGGCTTTCACTCAAGTCTATGGCCTTTTTAACTTTAATTTTCCTCACAGGTATTGTGTACAGCTTGGCTGTATTTTGCGTACTCCCAGACCTGACAAGCTCTTCTTGCTCCTCATTTCCTTTTCCTACTTCAGAACAATTCTAGAGAGGAAAAGGAACTTGTGCACCATTATTGCTTTCACAGGTCAGTATTCTAGGTCAATGCATCTTATGTGACTTAACTTTCAGCTTTGAATTTACAAATGTTGAGATTATATATTTTTTTATTTTCATATGTGTTTTGATCCAGTCAACGTACTAAGATAGTCTTGTCAAAAAAAAAAAAAAAAAAATCCTTCCAAAATGCAGTACTTGATTTCTGTAAAAAGTAGGTAACAAAAAAAAAAAAAAAAAAAAAACAAACCAACCACCAACCCAACAAACTGACCTCTTGTTTTATATGTAGGAGCCATACCACACAGCTATAGCTAAATCTTTCTGAATCATTCAGAAATGCCAGTACTTCGCTATTAGGAACCATTATTGTGGCTGCAGACAGCGGTTGATATCTTCAGACTTGGTTGTGGTTTAGCTTTACAACAAATCATGCTGAAAACATTTTAATATGGCTATGTGTAACTCATGGTTTAATTTAGGAAGATAAAGGTGAAAAAATACAACTCCTCTGCTCATAAACAGTATTCCAGCTGTTATCCCACTGATGTTTCAAGTATTTTCATGTAAATTTATATTTAGATTTTGAATGACAGCAAAAATATTCACAGATGGCATAGGTCTCTTATTTCCCTCACCTTGTTTAAGATAAGATCTTAGTTCTAGACATAAAACAGTTTAACTGCTCTAGAAATAAGATGCATATTTGCATGTGATTTAAAACATATCGGCAAGCATTGGTGTACTGAAGTGCAGAGCATCATACTTCTTGAAAGTCTTACAGTTAGTCCATTCAGGGGACAGATCTCTCATCCGTATCTCTGTTGAGATAGTACCAAAATTTTATCTTTTAGGTCTTTTATCATTTAATAGAATCTGTCACCCAGAGTTAAGTACTTAGGATCCCTGGACAAATCATAATTCCTAGTGATCAAAGGCAGTAGCTAGAAAAACTAAGTTGATGAGCAAAAACATCACATAAAGTAGAGTAGGAGAGTCTGGAGGAAAAAGAATGGGAGATATTCTTGCAATCCAGCCCTCTTTCCCTGCCCTGCTTCAGGACTTAGATATCATATTCTGGGCAACCTTCTCCTAGTTCAGGACTTGTACCAGGCTAATGAAATAATTTCCAGTGCCATCTGAGGATCCGACGGGGGAACCCAAGAGGGCTACAGGGTAGAGGTACATTGGACCTGTAGGAGACCTGAACTGGCAGTAAGAGGTGGGAGGAGTAATCTATGGCATCTACAAGGGCAGTAGGCATTGAGGTTTGGGTAAATGAATTTGCTTTTCGATGGTGAAGCAGAGATTCAGCTCCAGATTGTAAGCACCTACATCTTTTAAATTACTATTAAATTAACAGAGCTGAGCAGCAACAAAGATTTAGACACCTAAATGGCAGTCAGGTTGTGCAATTTACCCTTGTTCTTAATGACAATGTATGCCAGTAAAATAACATTCCTTGTGGCATTCCTGGCCCTGAGACCAGCTGGCACAGACTGGACACATCTACACCATGAAACTCTTGTATCCTCCCAACAGAGGAGGCTACATGCAAACTGCTTCTTAAGCATAGTTCCTTTGAACCTTCTAAGTCTCAAACCATGCCCAGGATTTGTTTGGAAGAATGATGGCTGGCATGAGGTAAAAACAATTTAACATTGTAAAAAATGGCATTCCAGTTCCTAAGAACATTTCCAGGCATTCTTTTTAATTTTTATTTTCTAGTTTGGATAGCACCTTGTAGTCTAAACAAATTAATAGTATTAAAAATATATTGCATTACTACTTAATGTAAGAGACCAATTTTTTCAGCTAAGAGGACTGGAAGATAAATAACAGGATTTTGATGCAAATGCCACCTTCATTCCTTCTGATCTGAAAAAGAAATGGAGTTAAAAATAACATCGGTAATATTACTATAGAAAACACTTAGCTCGTCTCGACATGGAAACATAGGGAACTGTTTGAACTTAGACAGAAAATTCTGTCTCTTTCCCAAAAAGGCAGATTAGTAACTACTTGTGCTCAACAGCTCAACAGAGCATTGATCTGCAGACAAGTTTTCATAGATATTTGCTAAGTTGGCCTGAAAAAAAAAAAAAAAAACAAAAAAGGGAAAAAAAAGAACAGAGGTTGGGAACCTTGGTATAAAAAATAGCTCAAGGCAATCACCTGTAAAAATTAATATTTTTTTTTCAAACCCGCTTCTCTGCATTTTTCAGAAGATTCAATCTTACCATAACATCTTCATCCTATCTGTATTATGGCTCAATCAGTTTTAAAGTAAGATTTTTGGAGTCAACTTTCCCCCATGTTGACCAAAGTATATCATTTAAAATAAGGCTTCTGAAAAAGATACAAGGGTTTTTTTGAGAGACTGTTCCTCTTAGTTATGACTTTTTCCCATTATGCTAACATATAAAACCTAGTCTTTCAATTGTTTGCATAACAGTTGCCGCTAGCATTCCTGATTTTCATCTACTTAAATCTTTCCCTCTTCTTTTTCTTTTCTTTGTTTACACGGCACCGGGCCTGCTGGCGGCAGATGGAGTTCAGCTGTCTCACAGGGGGAAAAGGATCATTGCTCATGAATTGGCGGGGCTCATCGAGAGGGCTTTAAACTAGGTTCAAAGGGGGAAGGGGATAAAACCAGGCTCACTAGAGATGAGCCTAAGGGTGGCATGCCAATGCTGGGGGCAAAATCGATAGCCCAGCTCAAGTGCATATACACCAATGCACGCAGCATGGGTGGCAAACAGGAGGAGCTGGAAGCCATTGTGCAGCGGGAGAGATATGACTTAGTCACCATCACAGAAACATGGTGGGGTGACTCTCACGATTGGAGTACTGCAATGGATGGCTATAAACTCTTCAGAAGGGACAGGTGAGGAAGGAGAGGTGGTGGGGTGGCCCTGTATGTTGGGGAGTGTTTTGATTGTATAGAGTTCAACGATTGTAATGATGATATTGTCGAGTGTTTATGGGTAAGGATGAGGGGGAAGGCCAACAAGGCAGATATCCTGCTGGGAGTCTGTTATAGACCACCCAACCAGGATGAAGGGGCGGATGAAGCATTCTACAAGCGGCTGGCACAAGTCTCTCAATTGCTAGCCCTTGTTCTCGTGGAGGACTTCAACTTCCCAGACATCTGCTGGAAATACAACACGGCAGAGAGGAAGCAGTCTAGGAGGTTCCTGGAGTGTGTGGAAGACAACTTCCTGACACAGCTGGTAAGTGAGCCTACCAGGGGAGGTGCCTCGCTTAACCTGCTGTTTACAAACAGAGAAGGCCTGGTGGGAGATGTGGTGGTCGGAGGCCGTCTTGGGCTTAGCGACCATGAAATGGTAGAATTCTTGATTCTTGGTGAAGTAAGGAGCGGGGCCAGCAAAAACACAACCATGGACTTCCGGAGGGCAGACATTAGCCTGTTCAGGACGCTGGTTGAGAGAGTCCCTTGGGAGACAGTCCTGAAGGGCAAAGGGTCCAGGAAGGCTGGACGTTCTTCAAGAAGGAAGTCTTAAAGGTGCAGGAGCAGGCTGTCCCTGTACGCCATAAGAAGAACTGGTGGGGAAGACGACTGGCCTGGCTGAACGGGGAGCTCTTGCTGGGACTCAGGAAAAAAAGGAGAGTTTACCACTTGTGGAAGAAGGGGCAGGTGACTCAAGAAGAGTACAGGGATCTCGTTAGGTTGTGCAGAGAAGAAATGAGAAAGGCAAAAGCCCAGCTAGAACGCAATCTGGCCGCTGTCGTTAAAGACAACAAAAAAAGTTTTTACAAATATATTAATGACAAGAAGAGAGCCAAGGAGAGTCTCCATCCTTTACTGGATGCGGGGGGGAACATTGTCACTGAGGATGAGGAAAAGGCTGAGGTACTCAATGCCTTCTTTACCTCAGTCTTTAACAGGCAAACCAGTTATCCTCAGGGTACTCGGCCCCCGGAGCTGGAAGACAGGGACGGCGAGCAGGATGAACCCCCCATAATCCAAGAGGAAGCAGTTAACAACCTGCTACGCCACCTGGATGCTCACAAGCCTATGGGGCCGGATGGGATCCACCCGAGAGTGCTGAGGGAGCTGGCGGAGGTGCTTGCCAAGCTGCTTTCCATCATTTATCAGCGGTCCTGGTTGACGGGGGAGGTCCCGGGCGACTGGAGGCTTGCCAATGTGACGCCCATCTACAGGAAGGGCCGGAAGGAGGATCCGGGGAACTACAGGCCTGTCAGCCTGACCTCGGTGCCGGGGAAGATGATGGAGCGGTTCATCTTGAGGGCGCTCACAAGGCATGAGCGGGACAACCAGGGGATCCGGCCCAGCCAGCACGGGTTCATGAGAGGCAGGTCCTGCTTGACCAACCTGATCTCCTTCTAGGACCAGGTGACCCACCTAGTGGATGAGGGAAGGGTTGTGGATGTGGTCTACCCGGACTTCAGTAAGGCCTTTGACACTGTCTCCCACAGCATTCTCCTCGAGAAGCTGGTGGCTCACGGCTTAGACAGGTGTGCTCTTCGCTGGGTCAAAAACTGGCTGGACGGCCAGGCCCAGAGAGTTGTGGTGAATGGAGTTACATCCAGTTGGCGGCCGGTCACGAGCGGTGTTCCCCAGGGCTCAGTTTTGGGGCCAGTCTTGTTCAATATCTTTATCAACGATCTGGATGAGGGGATTGAGTGCACCCTCAGTAAGTTTGCAGACGACACCAAGTTGGGCGGGAGTGTTGATCTGCTCGAGGGTAGGAAGGCTCTGCAGAGGGACCTGGACAGGCTGGATCGATGGGCCGAGGCCAACTGTATGAGGTTCAACAAGGCCAAGTGCCGGGTCCTGCACTTCGGCCACAACAACCCCATGCAGCGCTACAGGCTTGGGGAAGAGTGGCTGGAAAGCTGCCTGTCAGAAAAGGACATGGGGGTGCTGGTTGACAGCTGGCTGACCATGAGCCGGCAGTGTGCCCAGGCGGCCAAGAAGGCCAATGGCATCCTGGCCTGTATCAGAAATAGTGTGGCCACTTTTGATCAGATGCTATTTCCAAGGTACTAACAGCAAAAAGCAACTTAGTTCTAGTGAGGAAAAATAGGTAAGTAAATAAATAAATAAATAGAAATTTAATATTTGCTGATTACTGACAATATCAGGTCCCTTTCCTCTAAGTGTGCAGCTCTGTATCAGTTTTCCTTACGTAAATGATTACACATAGTTATTGGAAATATGGCCATAGTGGATGAGATGTTTTATCTCTCCCAGCATTTTGCTCCCCAGAAGTAGATAGCAGCAGATATGCAGGAAATGCAAATAAGAAATAGGTCAAGCAAACCCTACAATCCACCTGGAGTAAGCAGCATAGAGACTTCTATGTTGATGTGTTCTTCTAAATCATCATATTTAGCCACCAATGAACATACTTCCATAATTTTGTTCAACTTCTGTTGGGGGGGGGGGGGGGGAAGTATGGCCTGTGCAATGATCTTTGGCAGTAAGTCAGACTCTATTTAAGCATATATTTTTTATTTTAAGTGTTGTTGCTTGCAAAATTTATTGATGTCCTCTTTTCTTTCTTTAACAAGAAGGAATTATTAATAATTCTGAATTCAGTGTCTCCATACCATTCATGATTTTACAGATCTCCTATACATATCTTTGCTTGCCTTGGTACATTACTCTTGGGACAGAAAACTTCACATTACTTATTGTACCAAATGATAAATTACTGTCATTGAAATTTTCACTCTATGGTGTAAAATAGCATAAGAAATTGTTTTCTCATATTATTTTAACCCAGTAAAGAGAATTAAAATTACGTTAACAAACCTTCAAGAAACTTAATTACTAGAACTTGCCTACATAGTCAGTAAGTAGAAATTAATTAGAAATGTTTTTGCATTTTAAAATGGTTGACATACAGAAACAATTCAGAGTGAACAGAACTCTGTTCTGAGTTTAACTTTGTTTTGTTAAAAAAATGCATTCCTTCCTTTTCTGGAGAACGTTGCCTTCCATCTCCAGCCCTTCATCCACTCTCCATTCTCATTGTGTTTCCCACACAGATTCTTCCTTTAGTATTTCAATCAGATATTCAGTTGTAGGCCCCAGTTGTGTGTGTGTGTGTGGGGGCGGGGGGGGGGGGGGAAGAAAAAAAGTAAAACTTTAATCTAAATTGTAATTTGAACTCTTGAGGGGATTTTTGAATAAAAGTATCTATTTGGGATTTCCAAAAGTCTTTCCAATCAGGAAAGAGTGGAAAGATGATTGCTGACAAAAAAAAACAAGACAAAACAAAACAAATGCATCTTGAAGGTGAACTAGATGGATAGAAGATGAATAGAAGAAAATCCTCCCAGCGACTCTACCCCTCCCCACCATCCACTTTTCCCATCTTATTCTCCAAAGACAGTCTCACTAACCCTAGGAGGCAGGAATAAAGCGGGAAAGGCCCCAGTTCCTGAAATGTGTAAAACTGTCTCACCTATTTGTAGATGCCATGAGGCAGAATATAATACATTTAGAGTAGAGTGCTTAATGGAGTATGCAATCAAGATACTTAAAATCTTTCATACAGCAAACTGTCCCTAATCAAGTAAAGTTGCATAAATTATTTTCATGACTCAGTTCTATGGAAAAAATGGAAATTATTTTATTGCAATTGATTGACCTTGTCCTAGAGTGTCACAAGAATAGATCTTCATTTCTAGACCATGGGTAAAGAACATTCTCTTGAACAATCAAGAAAGCAAAAGAAAACAATGAAAAGAGAAGGAGGATTGATAGATTATAATGATACTTGAGAAAGTCAAACATTAAGTATGCATAAATGAATAACAAATATCAAGTATCACAGAGCATTTTCAATAAAAATAATAGTACATACAAACTAGGAAGGAAAAAAAGATGGTTCTGTTAAGAGCAGATGACAATTTTATGTCAAAAGAAAGGAAAGCAACATAATCCAATCAATTTTCATTTAGTCTAACAAAAGCAGAAGTGCACGTGTTTAATTCAACGTTCCTTTTTTTGTAAGAATAGAATGAAAATACATACATATCACTGCAAAATCGTTAAAATTATGCATTGGGGAAGGAATGGCTCAACATTTAAATATTAACACAAACAGTATGAAAATAGACTACAGAACTGATAAAAAATCATCAGTAATACTTTGTGTATGAAAAGATATGTCTGGAAGAAACAGGTTGTATTACTTTTCCTGATAATAACCACCATGTTGTCTGAAATCACACTTTCCTGATCTTATAGTGTAATTTTTGAGACAACACTGCATATTTAGGGTAACTTCTATGTTTAGATAATTAGCTGGCTAGCTCCCTGATTCCATTAGAGCTTTATTTCAGTGGTGTTCCTCAAGACAGTCTGTTATTCAATACTCTTTGCAAAACTGGGGCTATGAAATTACAAAGTTTCCAGGTGGCTTTCCAGATTTGGCTTTCCTAGCTGATATGATTTGAAATTTGGGAAAGGTTCAGTTTTATTTGAAAAGAAAGATAACTTACTTAGAATGCCATAGTCCAGCTTCCACCTGGTATATCAGTGGAAGGTACAAGGAAAATGGTGAGTGTTCTTATTCAGCAACAGAATGGGTTTGCAAATATCAATGTATGAATTCCTGCTGACACAAATAAATTCACTCACTATAATAATGAATTCCAGGGTTTATAATTTCTTTCAGGAATGTATACCAAGAAAAAAATGGGAATATTTACAAAAGTGCAATTTGAATTCAGAGACAAAAATGTCTGACACACTTAGACAATGAGACTTTGGGAAATAATGCAAAATATGTGCTTAACTTTTGTACAGAAATGAATTTCATCATATTGGTCCAAACTAGCTAATTGATTGAAATAGTCTAAATCACCACTATAAAAGTACAGCCATCATTTTGCTAGAAAATTCAAAGAGAAACTGAAAATAAAGGATGATGATACGGCTTATCTTTTTTGTCAAAATATTGAAATAGCTTGTGATGTAAAGATAACATATTACCTTACTTACCTAAATAAATGAAAGTTCTTGCAAATATAGACTCTAAGAGAAAGTTTATTGAATCCATTTACACAGATAATGCAATAGTTTTCCAATAAATGAGATACCACATTTCAATTCTTTCTGCTAAGATGAGAAATCGAGAGTGTGGTCAATTAACAACAGATTTCAGTTGTGCAGGCTATATCAATAAATGTTGATTGCAACATTTTTTTTTTTTTCCTTTCCTATTACATTGTCTTTATTTTCCTTCCTATGTTTTCCTTTTGGAATACAGGTAAACTTGCTGATGCATTTTTCTGAACTCTTATTTTATTAACTCTTTTATAATGATGTAATTTCTCTTCAGTCAATTTGAAAATCTAGAACTAATAGGACTGAAGAAAAAAATGTTGACTGTTAGGTATGTACTGTTAAGTACAATTTGAGAAATTAATGATGTCAGAAGTCAAACAGTAAAGAATAAATCAGTAAGTGCTAAGTGGGCAAAACTTTGGCATACTGATATAGACAAGACTTGAGTTTTATTGCTGGAAAAATATCTCAGAGTACCTGTATCCAGTATCAAGGTTACAGTGAACAAGGTGAAGATGATGGACTGTGTTGTTAAAGAAACAGTATATAAATCTAGCAAGGTGGTATAACTATGATTGTATACTGCAGTATTTATATGTCACATTGAGTAGTGTATATAATGCTGGTTCTCATACCAAAGCAAGAAATACAGTAGCTATGCTTGAAAGTGGCAGGTATTAAAGATTTATAAGAGGTTGAAGAAACTGATTCTGTTTTGATAGACAAAATGTTTAAATGGAGTTATTAAGATTACGAAGTGCAATGATGAAAAAGATTACAATAACTTTTGAATAACACTGACAATGCATCTGTATATAAATATATATACTTATATATATGACCCTGAATGTGATGATTTTACTATCTACCAACTCCAGACAGCCTCTGCTGCTTTATATTGTTTCAATCTCAGTTCAGCCTTAAAAATTTTGCTCAACTATTGATCCGCATTGGCCCAAACTGAAAACTAATAAATTTAGCTGGCTTATCTGTTAGAATAGAAGCCTTGCATTTGGATACATTTCATTTGATGCTTTTCATTTTTTACCTCTATCAATATATTTCCTGTATAGTGATACCTTATAAGAGGCCAGAAAAGAGATATATGGAATTAATTCCTTTAATATTTTCAAAGTAGAATTTAGTAACATTACCATAACTTTCTTTATACAGTAAAAAAAGATGATGGTATCAGATTAATACAGAATATATAATTAACATAAAATAGATGATAGCATATAAATAATATTTAATTAGATCATAGTTTCAAAATAACATTAAAAATATATATACACACATACAAGTACTATGAAAGGTTTTATTAACATTGAAATAAATCATATTCTGTTTTGGAGAATCTAAGATAAAATATTATATTTCAGAAGTTTTATTTAGGTTTGTGAGTGAAATTGTTTTCACAGTAAATCAGTTCATGGAGGGAAAATTAAGGGGTTCACAAAATTTTACTTCTGAATATCTGGTTTAGATGGTTATTAGAGCACACAGTAAACTAGCGCTCATCTGATAAGTGCCTGCATAAGTTTCAATTTCAGAGTTCCTTTATTTTAAGCTCTCTCTTTAGATTTTTAAGATTTTGGGATTTCTTATTTAATGATGAGCATTTTAGAACTTTCTTAGAACAATATGCATATTTACAGTGTTATATAACTAAATTATAAATTACTTTTTTTTTTATTAAATAAGGGAACATGAAATGCCTATTTTAGAATGTTTCATGTATTGTTACCTATAAAATGAGAAATCCAGTAAATAGAAGGTGAAAAATGGTATATGGCCTTTCTCCCATAACAGGAAAAGGGAACAGATCCTTGCCCTTCTCATTATTTTTCACTGCTGTAACACCAAAGAGCTTAGCCAATACCTTGAGGGGTAATACAATGCTGAAGGAATGCTTGAATAGACAGTTGTTGAATCAATCAAAGCCTCACCTCCTGTCACTAATGAGATTATTGTCTGGAATTAAATAATTTTTTCTTCTTTTTAAAGGGAAGTAACCCACTTCATTGCAGACACCTCGCTCTTCTTTTCTTCTCTCTTAGCATGATCACGGGAGTAGCTGGGTGAAGTCAAGGGCTGACATGAACATATTCCTTTCGTGAGTCCTATCTGCAAACTTGGGACCAGTGGAAATGACAGGTTTTTAGCCCTTAGAGAGCTTCTGCTCTTCTAAAAGAACAAAGTGTTAATGAAATGAGCGTGTGTTCTTGTCTCATACCACCTTCAATCCTCCATTAGGGATAAAAGAGTTACAAAATCACAGAATGGTTGAGTTTGGAAAGGAACCTCTGGAAGTCATCTTGTCCAATACCCCTGCTCAATACCACACCTAGAGCCGGGTGCCCAGGACCATGTCTAAACAGGTTTTGAATATCTCCACAGTGGGAGATTCCACATCCCCTCTGGACAACCTGTGCCAATGATCAGTCACCCTCACAGTAAAAAAGTGTTTCCTGATGTTCAGGAGAAATCTCCTGTGTTTCAGTTTGTGCCCATTGCCTCTGGTCCTGTCACTGGGCACCGCTGAAAAGAGCCTCATTCCGTCTTCTTTACACCACCCCTTCAGGTATTTACATATATTGATAAGATCCCCCCTGAGCCTTCTCATTCCCCTCAGTCCTTTCATCATCTTCGTGGCCCTTTGTTGGACTCTCTCCAACATGGACTCTGTCCATGTCTCTCTTGTACTGGGGAGCGCAGGGCTGGACACAGGACTCCAGATGTGGTCTCAGTGCTGAGTAGAGGGAAAGGATCACACCTTACTTATTTGTTGGGCTGGACTACTTTTGAACTTGGAGGAAATGATCCTTAAGCAGCTTTCTTGGGCACCTCTTCCTTCCAGGGCCTTATCCCATGGGACCCTTCCAAGCAGACCTTTGAGCAGGTCAAAGTCTGTTCTCCTGAATTCCAGGGTTTTGAGCTTGTTCATCACTCTTGTCCCTGCCCTCAGGATCCTGGACCCCACCATCTCATGGTCACTGCAACCTAGGCTGCTTTCAACCTTGACATCCCCAACAAGCCCTTCCTTGTTTATGAGTATGAGATCCAGCAGGGCACCTCTTCTCCTTGGCTCCTCCATCACTTGGGTGATGATGAATGATCTACAGGAACCTCCTGGACTGCTTATGCCCTGCTGTGCTGTCCTTCCATCAGATAGTGGTGTGATTAAATTCCCCCATGAGGATCGTGACCTATGAACACGAGGTTACTCCTATGTGTCTGTATAGGATCTCATTCATTTGTTCTTCCTGGTCAGGTGTCCTATAGCAGACACCCACTTCAATGTCATACATATTGGTCTGCTCTGTTCTGCTATAGTATCTGGAACCTCATTTCCAGATGCAACTTGACCTACATCTCTCTTCAGGAACGGTACTAGGAAACTAAACTGGGAGAGTTATGGGAATAGTCCATTTTGGAGTAAAATGAGTGTACTGGGTAAGGGAGGAAAAGGGTGGCCTAAAACCTACTGAGGAGTATTTAAAGCAAAATAGACAACTATTAGGTTATAATTTTCTTCTTCTTGTCAAATGAGAGTTTTCAGATTATTTAGTTGTTTGGCTGGATTTATCTGGGAAACAAGAAATTATAAGACATGAGACCTGTAAACAATTTTCAGAGGCAGAAAGATCATTCCTTTCAACTCTCATCCACCACTCAGTTACAAGTTTCTAAAATATAGGTGAATTCTCTAAGTCCTAATTAGAATGATCACATGGATTCCTTAGGTACTAATGCTTAGCTTTAAATTCTTTTGTTTTCTTATCTGTTACTTTGGGGTAAATGGTAAGTAACCCTACTATAAGTCAATGAATATACATGAGGAGTCTGTACTGTCATCTTTTAATTAAAAGGCAGTAAAAGGTACTAATTGTTATGTAGTGGTAGGTACTTGAAATCATCTTGGCTACCTCTCTGCTATATTAGAATGTAGCAAAAGATTTTTTTTTTTTAATTTAAAAGATCCTGTAATAAATTTATGAAGGACTTAACTTTTCTTTTTTTGCTTTTACAAATCCTTTTATAGTAATAAAATACTTTCCATCCATGTAGCACCTTTTTCCTAGGTCTATACCTTTTCCCACTTACAGACTGCTGTCATCAGAGTCACTACTATAGAATAAGGGGCTTTTCTCCCTTATTGCCTAACCTAGAAAGAGGTTTCAGATTTGAAAAAGACTTTCCATAGAAAGAAGACACTTTGCCAAAAGGTACATCAGGAGACACTACTGTAATGTAAGTTATTTTAAGTCTTATTATTGCAATAAATTCATCCTCAGCTTCCCAAGTGAGTGCTTTATTCCTGAATATTCCTCCCAGTCCTCTTTTATTCAGAGAACAACAGAAGTGAATGAGTAAGTCAACTGAAGATCCTAAACTGACAGGCTTAGTCATTGATGCTAACCTTTATGAACCTTATAGACTCCTGTTTAAATAACAGCTCCTTAAGGAGACATAAGCCAAAGTTATGATCCCTTTTAGAAGGGACTATTTACTACAGACATTGGAACAGAATAGCATTTTTGGTGTTTGGGACTATCTCATGCAATACTATTAGCTTAGACCGATAGAAAAATAAACACATTCATCAATTTTATTATCAAATGTGTCAACCTGGATTGCTAAAGATAGGCTTTTAAATATGTATATAGAAAGGAAATTAATTACTGCAATTCCCTTTGGCTTTGGGTGGATTTTTTTTCTGTTGGTTTGGTTTGGTTTGGTTTGGTTTTTTATCATAACTTTTTCTATATGTAGAATATTTAGACTGGTATGCCCATGTATAGATATCATGTGTCTAGCTTTCAGACACTCACGTTTGAAAGTCTTGCCCATTAGTCCATTGCAAATGGAGTCCATCCTCCATTCATGTTTGCTTATAAACTCGCAGTTTTTTGCATTTGTGCATTTTTCTTGTCAAATGATTGCAAGAACCAGTTTTTTAATGAAAATACCATGTAGATGTCTGTCGTGGTTTAAGCCCAGCCGGCAACTAAGCACCACACAGCCACTCGCTCACTCCCCCCATGTGGGTTGGGAAAGAGAATCGGAAGGGTAAAAGTGAGAAAACTTGTGGGTTGAGATAAAGACAGGTTAATAGGGAAAGCAAAAGCTGCGCACGCAAGCAAAGCAAAACAAGGAATTCATTCACTCCTTCCCATCAGCAGGCAGGTGTTCAGCCATCTCCAGGAAAGCAGGGCTCCATTACGCGTAACGGTTACTTGGGAAGACAAACGCCATCACTCCTGATGTCCTCCCTTCCTCCTTCTTCCCCAGCTTTGTATGCTGAGCATGACGTCATATGGTCTGGGATATCCCTTTGGTCAGTTGGGGTCAGCTGTCCCGGCTGTGTCCCCTCCCAGCTTCTTGTGCACCCCCAGCCTACTCATTGGTGGGGCGGTGTGAGAAGCAGAAAAGGCCTTGACTCTGTGTAAGCACTGCTCAGCAGTAACTAAAACATCCCTGTGTTATCAACGCCGTTTTCAGCACAAATCTAAAACGTAGCCCCATACTAGCTACTATGAAGAAAATTAACTCTATCCCAGCCAAAACCAGCACAAAGGCTATAAACATGTTCAGAGTTCACATTTATAATTTTAAATGATGTTTAAATGTATCAAGCAATAATTAATCTTAAAAGTCAACAAAAGGAATTTTATTCATGTTGGTATCCACTTCTAAAGAGGTAAATTACAGCTATTTCTCCATAGTTCATTGGAGGGATTTTTTTTCACAGTGTGAAACAGTAGTTCCTCCACAGAGAAGCTTTACATATTTGCCATTAATTTAGGTTTTAATAGGACTGTCAAAGTTAGTTCATACAAATTTATTCATGAGTTGGAAACGTAAGCCTCTGAAACTATATCTTAAGTTCAAAATCTTTTCCTTGGAGAATCTATGGTAATCCATAACTGGTGTTCTTCCTTCTACGCAAACGAACTAAACTCCCAGTTATATGTCCCAGTCAGCTATCACAGATTTTTTATTTAACATCTTAATTTAAGTCAATGGCTATTTTCATCCTAGACCCTCCTTTAAGTGTAGACGGAGAGATGACATCCCTCATTCCTCAGTTAGGGAAACGCGACAATGCTCTAGGATTTTATTGTCTTTCTGTGAATACCTGCAGATACCTCCTGAGGTGATCTAAATGTTCCTACGTTCATCCCTTTTCCACAGAGACTTTTTTTCAGACTATCTCATGCTTTTTGGTCTTTCTATATATTTATTATTTCTATATAGATCCCTCGGAGGAGTGGCTAAATAAGACGAGAAAGCTGTCTGAATCTTTGCAGTATGTTTGAATGTAAGAAATCATTTCTGCCATGTACATGTGATGAGTAAAACAACATATTTACAATCCTCTACTTTTATGCAACCCTTCATCAATATAAAATTTATGTCTTAGTAAGCACTGACTTAGATGTTTCTTTTAGATCATTTTTTCTATGGTAATAAGAAGTTATTACAGAAGGTATAAAAAACCATGACATTACAATAACATTGTGTATTTTGATAAATCATTTACATGTGTCATTTGCTAAACTTGGAAACATGTTATATAGTCTGGTTTTGATGTCATTTGTATCAGGACAACTCTGCTAACTTCAACAGGCGATATTTCATGTTTATATTAGAGAAGAAAATTGATAAACTACAATAATTATAGTATTTTCTAGTACAGGAATAGGAATAATAAAGAAAGAAATTGGTGACAATTATGTAAACTCTTGTTTGATGAGATAACTTTGTCCATTATTAGCAAAAAGACAGAATAAGATTAAGACACACTGCACTCAAGTGACTTAAGAAGAAAAAATGTATAAATTATAGGTATTGATTTTAAAGTTAATAAGGGAATTACTGCACACTGTGAAACATTTGAGCTGATTTTTTGCAGCACAGCATGCTATGAAAACTAGTTAATGAATTTAAGACTTGCTTTTATAAATTTCTGAATAGATATAGTGACACATATCCTAAAATTAATTATAATAATCAAATGACTCTGCCAAACTCACTGTAAAAGTTCCAATTTAAGTCAGTTTAAAATCTAGCCATAACAGTGGAGATTAAATAAATACAGTTTGAGCTCGAGAGACATTCCTGAAAGAATATTGCAAGCTGGTTGAATAATGCTGAAACACTATGATGATCTCACTTTTTACAGAAATTTTAGAAAAAAAAATCCTGATAGGAAAAATAGTTACTTACTGGTATCTTCTGTTTTCTGAACACACTGTCTGATATACAATGTGGTTCTCTGGGTGTGACTTTTTCTGATTTGTGGCAGACTAAAATGGTCCTACAATTTTTTAACCACAGCTCTTTATTAGGGAAAAAATTGATTGTTGAGTCTTCTTCCCAACCACACCCACCCATTATCTCTTAATTTTCTATTGTCCATGAAAACTATGCTTAATGTAATGATGCAGAATAGTAGGTGGAGGAGGCAGAGTCAACACATCTCCGGCAACTGCTATTTTTTGAGTATAGTCAGAGGACAAAAATAAAAAAGTTTTAAGTAACCCATTTTTATACTTAACAACATTTCTTCCAGAGAGCTTCACTTTTTACAACCAGGCTGAAAATCCCCTGAGGAGACAGGCTGAATGAAGTATATATTTAGTTGAACACAGACCGAAGCACTTGCTTTCCCAGTATTTCCCATTGGTACTGCAAGGACAGAGGAGGAGGAATACATGAGACTGTGCACTAAACTTCATGCAGAAATCCAAGAGATTGCAGGGAATGGAAGTTAGAGATTTGAAAAATGTGAGAAATTTAGCACCAACCAAGTGTATAGATTTTACCTGTTTCGGATCAAACCACCTCAAGGTATTATTTATGAAATCAGACACTCTGCTTGGCATAATGGAATGATATGAATAATAGTTATTTGCTGTTTTAGTTGCCAGACATGCCTAGGCTTACATACATAACATAGTTTTGATAGTTATAATAAGGACAGTGAAAGAAGCTGATTTTTTCCAATAATGCATTGTATGTTTTTACTTAAGTCTCAAGACTACCTTAAATTTATCAATGACATTAAAAAGTGAGAGATCTGTAATGTCTGTAGTGCAAAGCTCTCCTATTCAATACAAAGGTTAATGCTGACACTGAAAGCTATAAGCTTACAGACAACAAGAACTGGTGAGGCAAGCTGATCTCTCCAAGAATTTCTGTTAGCACAAAATCTTAGTGTGAGGGTCACCAGGCTCCTGGATGGAGGAGTACAAGTTTTGAAAGGACCTTCTGAAATTGTTTTGGAAGGAATGAACACAGATGAAATGAGCATTGTGCAGTATGTCATAAAGAAATGGCTAAAAGGCTAGATAACATAGTCTGAATGATAGACAGGGAGTCTGCCAGGAATCAGCAGGAGGAAGAGAAAATGAAGGAGAGTAACAACCAGCAAAATTTCCTGAAGCAAAGGAGTTTTTACAGTGACAGTATGTATCCCAGCACATATAATTTATCCCTATTATAATAGTCCATAGGTCATAAAAAATAATTCCAATGCAAGGAAAAAGATACATTTTTTTCATAAATTTGAAGATAAAACACCTTCCTAGAGTGTGCAAGACTCAATCAGACATGTAAAGTTTGTTATAAAGAGACCTACGGGTTCCAGTTTGTCAGTGGTGCAGAAGACACAACATAGCTAATAGCAGCATCCCTGATCCAAGATTTAGTGTTTTTTCATAAGCTTCAATAGGCTACTTATAAATAAAATGGGAACATTATGGGAATTGTGACTAGCCTGAAAAGTAGTAACTGTAATAACACAATCAATTTCCATCTTGAAATGGAAATTTCATTCAAAAAAATTGAAGAGTCCTGCCTATTGACAGCAAAGAACAAAGATGATGTTAGGCAGAGAAAACATGAAGAATGTGGCTTCTCTTAAGCTATAACTTATCATAGAATCATAGAATAGTTTGGGTTGGAAGGGACCTCTAAAGGTCATCTAGTCCAACCCTCCCTGCCGTGGGCAGGGACATCTTCAACTAGATCAGGTCGCTCAGAGCCCCGTCCAACCTGACCTTGAATGTTTCCAGGGATGGGGCATCCACCACCTCTCTGGGAAACCTGTGCCAGTGTTTCACCACCCTCAGCATAAATAATTTCTTCCTTATATCTAGTCTAAATCTATCCTTTTAGTTTAAAGCCATTCCCCCTTGTCCTGTCGCCACAGGCCCTGATAAAAAGTTTGCCACCATCTTTTTTATAAGCCCCCTTTCAGTACTGATAGGCCGCAATAAGGTCTCCCCGAAGCCTTCTCTTCTCCAGGCTGAACAACCCCAACTCTCTCAGCCTTTCTTCAGAGGAGAGGTGTTCCAGCCCCCTGATCATTTTCGTGGCCCTCCTCTGGACCCGCTCCAACAGGCCCATGTCTTTCTTCTGCTGAGGACTCCACAGCTAGACACAGTATTCCAGGTGGGGTCTCACCAGAGCAGAGTAGAGGGGCAGAATCACCTCCCTCGACCTGCTGGACACGCTTCTTTGGATGCAGCCCAGGATACGATTGGCCTTCTGGGCCAAATATTTAGACAAGCTGTACAGATTTAGCTCTTTTAATCTTCACTTATAAATCAGGCTGGTTATTTTTTGCTACTCATATGTAACCTCCTTCCAATTTGTCAATATCTTTTTGGTAATGTGGTACACAGAATTGAATACAAGAAGCTTAAATAGCTTTCAAATAGCTGTATTATTATTATTATTATTATTATTACAAACACTTTATATTACAAATATAGCCATAGGGTCAGTTTTAATAATAGACTTTGATTTGGCATCCACAATCAATTGCAAGATGAATCAATTGTAGATACATTTGACACCACTAAATACTTACTGCTGAGTTACCCTTGCCTAATTACCTGTAAATTAGGTACCTGGATGAAAACTCTGTATGAGAAAAGTCCTCTGAAATTATGCCTTGATATGTCTGGATTGCCTTTTGATTCATATCAAATCAAACATGAGCAGAAGAATAGACTAGAAATGAGAAAGTCACCGCAGATAGTTTTAGAGCTGCCAGTACTATTGTGAAACACAGCACTAAGGAAACATCTACAAAAATATTTTACAAAAGCATTTTTAACACCTTTCATACTAATATGTTTAGGATGTGACAGATGTGAAATCTCTTTGACTCAAAGACTATTTCAGTGACTTTGGAAGTCCTTGAATGTTGTAAGAACAGCCATGAGCCTAGCATGATTTAAATTTTCTATGCATCTGCTTTACAGGCAAGCTGCAGACAGCTTCTAGGAGTGCCTGGTAATGCAATGTCTCCCATACATCCTCTAGCAAGCCCTTTAAAATCATTTAAGACATTTTTCTGTTTGTTCAAGAAAATCATATTCTCATGACTCACCAGTATGTTGTATATACATTCTGGCTAATAGGCCTTCCAAAAACCTTTTATGAAAAATTCACGAGGTACCCCAAAGGTTAGTAGAACAATAATTGCAAAGGACATTTATAAGATGAGTACTGTTGTTACTGCTTTTTTTTATTTCTAAGATTTAAGCAAGAGATTTATCTGATCAGCTTCCTCCTCTAGGGAACAGTTGTGGCACTTTTATTCTAACAGTTTGGGAAAGTGTCACAGCACCAGCTGGTAAATGGGTAAATACCAAATGTGAGGGAGCGTCCTACAGGTTAATATGATATACAGCAATCCTCTGCAAGCAGTTAGCATGAAAAGTATTGCTATATAAGCATAGCAAAGATACAACAATGAGGCCTGACACTACCTAAACTGCTGGATGCTGCAATAAGTCTTGAAAATGTTTCTGTAAGCATATAAGCTGATAATTCCCGAAGAAAGGTTTGTTGCAAGGCAGTGAAGGTATAAACTGAATGAGTCTGTGAAAGTGAGATATAACAGAACATTACATTCAGAGAACAATAGACGCAGGTAGTCTTAGCATCACTAAGATCACTAAACAGAGGCTTCAAGGTAAAGAACATTAAAACCACATGTATATTAAATTAGTGTTAGTTGGAGAATTTGTGAAATAGTTGGGTCACAGACCGTCTAGTGTTCAGTGTTCCATCAAAAAGGAAGAAAAAATTGCTTTGAACATTATTCGTTGTATGGCATGAAGGGTGCTTCTGGTTCTTTTCACAAACTGTTGTAAATCAAAAGCAACACTATTAAAGCTGATGAAGTTAAACATTGATGAGAAGAAATGTGATATTGTAGTCTACATGAAGATATTAGAGAGGTAAAAAGTGCAAAAACATAAGAAACTGGATCAGCTCTTAAAACTCTATTCTTTGTTTGTCATCAGGTGCTTAAAAATTAGCACCTGAAATGTTATATGGACAGACTTTCCATCGTGCCTAACTTCAGCAGTCCCCCAATCAAGAGATGATATGAAAGGTTTATAAAACAGAAAATTGTATAAACACAACTAGAAAGTTTGTAGCAGCCCTTATTGACTAATGTCCTTCAAATACACAGCCTGGTTGCTTGGGAGAGCAGAGTGACCAAGCTAATAGGAACTGATCAGAGTGATTTCCATGCCATACCTGAAAATGAGAATTCTGGTTCTGTGCAAGAACTCTTACAAAAAGTTAGTGGTCAGCTCTTAGTCTCCAGAATAGAGTGAGTTTTGGTTTGAGATGTAGATATCCTAAACTGCCAATACAGTTCATAAGCCTACTACCCATCTTTGCTTTAACTATTATTTTTTTAATTTTTGTTTTGTAAATACATAGTGACACCCTGTCTGTATTTTTCTGTCTTTCCTATCCTCTGCTGGAAGTCTTTAAAAAAATCAGCCAGCAGGAATTTATGTTCTCTCTTCCATAGGAAATGGGCTTCAGTGACAAATTCATTAACTAGACACAAACCTTATATTTGTAACTTTTTTTTTTTTCCCCCTGGAATCAATTCATTAATTATGCTGACTTTATGCTATAACATGTCAAAAAAGAAAGTAATAAAAGAGATAAAAAATAAGATAGAGAAGTTTGAACCTTTTAGATGGCTAATTCCCAAGGCTGTTCAGCACTTTTGCTCATAAAGAGTGCACCATGTTTGCTCTGGTGTATTATCTCTCAGACTCTCCTTAATGGTTAGTGTGGTCATTTACTTAAAGGCACTTTTTATATTAGAATTCATATTGGAGTTTCGCTTCATATGGCTGACTCATGCAGTACTGCGCATGTTTAAAATTGTCACAGAATATTTCAGGTTCAAAGATGGTATTACATATCTGGTTTTTTGTATGCTACTCTGAGTTCCTCTTTAAAAGTCTTAGTTCCCTAGTGACCAGGTTTTTAAAGATGGCTTTGGTTTCTAATGACATAGTTTTGCACGTGGAACTAACTACATATGCATTTTCCACCTTCACAAACCTATCTCGTTTTCCAAAAGTCATATGGTAAAATATACTAGTAAACTCAAACATAAAAAAACACATTATAATTGAAGTTGTAAAAGTGCAGGTCAGCATGAGGTAAAATAGCAACTTTAAGATATATGGTACTAAAACGCAGAACTGAGAAATCATTTATTCAAAGACAAAATACACTGAATAGTTCAAAGAGGAAGATTATACTCCTTCCTCTGTCTGGGGAGGGAAGCAGAGAGGTTGAATTTTGTTATAATTAGGACAAATGATTTTATAAATTTAATTCAAATTCTTATAGATCTTTTCATTAACTTTAGCTCATACCTTCAGATTAAATAGCATAGCAGGCATTTCAGTCTTCTTTTTTCTGTCTTGAAAAGCTTGAGCCAGTATCTGTTAGAAGTTTTCAGAGCTAATTGAACTATGTTGAATTACAACAGTTGAGTCTCTTGCCTTTTTTTATTTAGTTAATTATTATTGCTGAGATTATTATTGGTTTTATTCAGAAGAGTAGAGAGTTTATGTGTTGGCAATAACTTGAGCTAAAAAGAATCTCAGATGCTTGGGATTTGTTATCACCCTGTGATTTTACTTGGGGCTGACTATGGATTTAAATATTTTTATACATTTGGTCTGTGGTGGCTGGTCCCATGAATCAGAAGGAAACAATGTTGTAAACATTGCAGACTTTCATCTGTTCTCTGTATTTAATTTATTCTGAAAAATCTGTGCTGATTATTCTCTTACTCACTCACTGACCATTTCACTCACTTTTATTCAATAGCAAACCAGTTTTTGCAACCACAAGACAAAACAAGTAAGCCAGGGAGATGAGAAATAAGAGCATGAAGTCGTTTGGGGGAATAAAAGCCTTCACTTGAGGTGAGACTTTAAAAGTGGGCATTCAGCCACCTTTCCGAACGCTGAGACAGAGCACCAGTTCTTGCGGCACATGGACCAGGCATCATGTCAGAAACCACATACACCTCCTTGTGTCCACACATTCCTTCCTCCTTTTCTTCACTTTCCTTTCTTCCCCCTGTGACCCAGAATTCACACACTTCTTCCCTTTCCCCTGAACCAGAATCCCTCCCCGCTTCAGAAAATCCTATCTATGCTGCTGAGAAAGGTATTACCAATAAACACCTACAACACCAACCATACCCATCACAATGCCAAACTTGCCATTTTTTAAAGTTACACCTTCCAGTCATTTCCTTTTTCATGGAGGCATTTTTCACTTCCCCCCCCCCCCCCCCCCTCTATTTATGCTGCTTTTCTTCTTTTCTAGAAATATTCCATCAAACCTTATTTATATAATCTCACTTAAACTAGGAAGCACCTTTTATATAATTCTACAAACACTCTGCAATTGTCATATTTCTCTCATATGATTT
Organism: Aptenodytes patagonicus; assembly: GCF_965638725.1. Lineage (NCBI taxonomy): Eukaryota > Metazoa > Chordata > Aves > Sphenisciformes > Spheniscidae > Aptenodytes > Aptenodytes patagonicus. The sequence continues at coordinate 190,460,566 of NC_134949.1, read as the reverse complement.
AAGACATCTGTCATGTTGTGCTATATTAACCTTATTTCCATGGTTTCCTTTTCTGGGTGTCTATAATTCTTGATCTATCCCTCTATCAACCTCTTATAAAAGGTTAACATAAGCATTATGAAATTACCTGTGGATATGTTTATATTGTGGTTCCCCTACATACTTCTGAAACACTTTAGCAGCATTTATGATAGTATCAGCCACCCATTGCCCAAACTGGTCATCCAGAAGTATGCCTAACTACTTTCTTAATTAATAAATAAATAGTTCGACAGAAATTCCTTCTGTCTAGGTAACATTAACACTTCAAATGCTGGTTTCAACCTGAAAGCTAAAGTGTTTCCCAGGATGGGGACAATATGTTGAGCAGTACCCCTGCCACCACGGGCAGGAGTCTGTGTTCCTCAGTCAGATATGTGTCTCTCTTTAAGTCCTGCCATTTCATTTGTTTCTTCCTTCAGAATCTCTAGACTTCTTTTTTGGCTGTATTACTCTCTCATATCACTCTCCCTAACATAAGGTTGCTTCTTTTTCTGGAGAAACAGAAAATGTCCATGAGATATTGTGACTCTGAAATTGATTTTCTAATAATAATATTGCATTGCATAGAATAATCATCTTATAAACTATCCTTGTTTTGGATGAGATAGAGTTAATTTTCTTCCTAGTGGCTGGTATAGTGCTGTGTTTTGGATTTAGGATGAGAATAATATAGATAACACACCGATGTCTTAGTTGTTGCTAAGTAGTGCTTACACTAGTCAAGGACTTTCCAGCTTCCCATGCTCTACCAACTGAGAAGGCTGGAGGGGCACAAGAAGTGGGGAGGGGACATAGCCAGGACAGCTGACCCAAACTGGCCAAAGGGATATTCCACACTATATGACGTCATGCTCAGTATATAAACTAGGGGAAAAGCTGACTGGGGTCTGCTGCTCAGGAACTGGCTGGGCATCGGTCAGCAGGTGGTGAGCAATTGCATTGTGCATCACTTGTTTTGTATATTCTTTTATCATTATTATTATTTTCCCTTTCTTTTCTGTCCTATTAAATTGTCTTTATCTCCACCCATGAGTTTTACTTTTTTTTTTTTTTCCATTTCTCTACCCCATCCCACTGGGAGGGGAGCAAGTGAACGGCTGTGTGGTGTTTAGCTGCTTGCTGAGTTAAACCACAACATAAACACAGTCACTTGGAGATCAAGTATAGTCCATATCAGTGCAAAATAAAACCACTCTGCTCCCCTTCTTCTCTCTATAACATACATGGGTAGCAGGAGGCAAGCTACCACATACAATGTAGACAGACAAATGATTGACAATGCTCAGAATCCACAGCATATTTTTAAGCTGATCACCTCAAACACTAGAGCAAAGCAATGCATTTTTCTTTTTTTTTTTTTTTCTCCCACAGGGTATTTTGGAGGTGGTAGTGGAGGCTTTCAGTAATATCAACCAACAGGAATTTCTGTTCAGACTGTGGCTGCTTATAAGCCTCTCTGAATAGTAAAGCAGTTAGCATGGTTTGGATGGAAAATTAGAATAAAGAGCAAAGGGACACCAGCTGCTAACTGAGAAAAGTGCAAGAAACTGGAACTGGCACTTAATTATCTTTGAGACCTCTACTGCTCTGTCAAATCTGGCTAAAATCAATAGATTCAAAAGCTACAGGAACAGGGAAGAGACATACACATGCACAGACAAATGCACACACGGACCTTTCTCCCATAGTGAACATTGCTACAAAGCCGATTTGGCTTATGTGTGCAAGGGTTGTTCCATGCTGCTCAAAGGGACAGCACACACAGTGATGAGTGGCCACATCTGTGTGAAACAGTAAGGACGCTTGCTTGTGTTGCACTGAGACATACCTCATTTGTAGTCTGGACACTGCACAGCTGCTTGCGGTGCTTCCAGAAACACACACAGTCAAAAAGAGGTTAAGGAAACAAAGTCAAAGGTTATTCCATCCAAATGTTCCCCTTTTTATTGGGCTGCTCAGGAGGAAATATGGCTCCATAAGGCGCACCTATTTCCCTGATACTCCATAGTCTGGAACAGATGGACAATACCAGTCTTTACTTGAATCAAAGGTAAATGCTGTCAGCTTGTTCTCTGGTGCCTCAAAGAATGGCATCTCAGCAGGTTATGTTTTGCCTTGGACAGACCTTAAAACCCCAAAAAACTCAACCCCAAGATATCAGTTGACTGGATGAAATTGGGGAAAAAACAGACAGAAATAAGTTGGAAGGAGTGAACACTGTAAATTTCATGTATAAAGCAGAATAGTTACAAGGGTAGTGAGGGGAGAAAGACATATGGAAACAGTCTTTGTTTAGCAGTTCACTGAATGCCTAATTAAGAACTGGACTGATATTTTCAGAGTTCTTGAAATCATGTCTAACAGCTCAAAATCTGACGAATTACCATTCCTCTACGGAAAACCCCTTTTATCACATCTACATATATGTATATGTATGTATGTATGCATGTATGTGCATATATTTTACCAGTTTAAGTTTTGTCTGAGTTTAAAATAATCCTTTTATGGCACTCAATTTTATCTCTAACTTCATACATAAAAGATTAGATTGACCTGGGTCTAGATCTTCTGAGAATTTTTCTTTCTGTTTTAGCCTATACCAAGGTGAAAGAACATACTGTTTTCTCCTTCTTGGTATATTCTTCTCTCACTCTTTTATGTTAAAAAGATTTCCCTTTCTGAATGTTTCCTCCCTGACATTTAAAACACAAATCATCTCATAAGCATGTTTAACTAACCCCAGCAATGTAACAGTAAAGGAATATTTTGATGGATTGGGTTTTATTTGTCTGCATCTGTGTCAAAATTGAAACTCCATTTATTATGTGATATGATGATGATGATGATGATGATGATGATGATGTCACTCTTTCATGCTTATCCATTTGTCCATTTTCCTGCACACTAGAATGGGGTTTCTAGAGCATATCAACAGACAGCTGAAAAAGTACCTAAGGTCTCCTATTCAAAACAAGACTATACTATGGGTGATGAGTTACTAATGTCCGTTTTAACGGTTCATCCAGTAACCAAGCAATTGATCATTTTAAACTATTTATTTTGAACCACCACCATGACTCCTGACTTCATTTTTTTAAAGGAAGGCTCTTTCATGAGCTGACTCAAGGATGGACGGGTCAATTTGTCTATCTACTCATCCATGGGAAAAATCCTAAGATGAGAAATAAAGTATGTAATACAGCAAAAGAAGCAGAATCTTCAATCTGAGAAAGACACAGCTTATTTCAAAAGGCTCTTCAATAACAATTGATGAATGTAGGTTTTATTTTTATTTTTTCTGAAAGTGTTTTCTGCTGTTTAAAATTAAAAGTAAAGGATTTTTTTTTTTCCCCCCTGAGTTCTTTCTACTCTGCTTTGCTTTCACCATGACAGATGCCATAAGCTAGGTGTGGAAGGGTGCAGAGTGGAGATAAACATTCCTAGAAGTGAGAAATTATTCAAGAGACAGCAAGGGAGGACTAGAACTTTTTCAGTGGATAGGCAATTGGATACTTCTACAGTGAAGGCAGAAGACAGAAACAGGGTCATGGCTAAATGTTGCCCTGATACAGCTTTCCAGGGAGACAAGGATATACAAGTCATGGATCCAATATAAACTTCCTGATGACTCTTCAGCAAAGCCAAGTGATCAGTAGTTGTAAAGAACATACTTTTATAGTTAATTTATATATATATACAGATTAATGTACATAATGGATAAATATTTCTTTATCCATAACTCTGGGTTCATGTGATCCTTGATTTATTTACTTATTTATTTTTCTGATGGAAAATCCAGTTATCTTCCAGAGGAAACATTTTTAATGCATACCCTGGAATATACTGCACAGTCTGATGGCTATGAAAATGTGATTATCAACTTATTTTCTTCATGCAAAATAAAATGATATTTCAAATTATTAATGCTCAGAGTATTGTGCATGTGCATTGTTATAATAACCAAGCAATGTTAAACTAATTACCCAGTAATGTGTGCTTATAAAATGTATGTGTGTGTACCTCTGTGACTTACAAGACAGTTACTTAAACTAGTGTTACTGTATTAGTTGCTCAGTTCTGAGCGGGTTTATGGTGGGTTAGCCTTGGCTAACAGCCAAACTGCCCCCCAGCTGCTCCCTCACTCCACATACCCCCAGTGGGACAAGGGAACAAAATGAGAAGAACAGGAATGAGGAAGTTCATGGGTCAAGATAAAGACAGGGCAATTGCTTACCAGTTACTGTTGTGGGCAAAAAAGTCTTGACTTGGAGAAAACTAACAGTGTACTATGCTAAAAAAAAAAAAATGTAATGACTAATTCAGGTAGTGGGAAACAAAAAGATAAACATTAAAACAACACTTTTTCTCCTTCTTTCCCAGGTTCAGCTTCCCTCCTTCATGCCAGGCTCCTCTACATCCACCCCAAGGGATGCAGAGGGATGGGGAATGAGGTTTTGTGGTCAGCCCAGAACAGGTTCTCTGCCGCTCCTTCTTCCTCACATTTTTCACCTGCTCTTGTGTGGGTCTTTCCATGGTCTGCAGGGCAATCTCTGCTCTAGTGGATGGAGCACCCCCTTCTCCTCCTCTTCTGACCTTGGTGTTTCCTCTGCTGTTTCTCTTTCTTTCTTTTTTTTTTTTTTCCCCCCTCCTTCTCTGCCTGTGTGACATTTTTTACTCTTTCTTAACTATGTTTTCCTTCAGGCACCACCACCTTGGCTGAGGGGCTCAGCTGTGCCCTGTGGTGAGTCCATTGGAGCTGGCTGGAACCATCTGGCATGGGGCAGCCCCTGACCTCTCCTCACAGATGCCACCCCTGTAGCCCCCCTCCACTGCTAAAACTTTGCCATGTAAACCCATGAACTACATATGATAGTGAATAGCATCTATGGAGTGTGAAAAGAAGAGATATGTTTGCAAGTCTGACACACATGAAGAGCCAACATCTGCTCTGTGCAGTCCTCTGAAAGCTCTGAAAGCATGATTCTCAGTATACCCTCCTCAAGAACATTTTTTTACCAGAAAAATAAACCGATACATGTAAAGTCATGTCTTTTTTCATTTGCCCACATCTACTTTCTCTGTTCATAAGGCACATATTGACAAGGGGTTACATAACTAAAGAATTAAACCTGACTTTGTGGTTTTCAGGAACTATTTGGGATTGTGTAATAGCATGGAATATTTTTTCATTTTATGTAAAAAAAAAAAAGGAAAGGAAAAAATTGTGAAACATTGATCTATTATCACTGCTGAAGGATAAGGGCAGGGTAAAGTTTGCAATTGTTTGTTTTAATAAGTAAAATATATCTGCAATAGAAAGCTGCAATTTGTTTTTCAGTTATGCTTGCATTTTTTAGTTGTTTCATCAAACAAATTCCTGATTAGCTAAAGTCAGGCATTGAAATGTAAATGTTGGTTTAAACACTTATACTAATTGTACACATCTATACATAGGCAGTCTTTAATATGTCCTTGCGTACAATAGTTCCTTGACCAAGTTGCATAATTTTTCACCTCAAAAATTTCACAGCAAAAGGGGAAGGGGAAGTAGGAGGGAGAGGGGAAGGGGAAGGGAAATGGAAAGGGAAAGGGAAAGGAAAAGCACTTCAGGCTGCTTTTAAAAGCTACTTGCAATCCTCTGCAAGCACTGAGGCAATCTACGTCTATCCAGAAGTACAGATATCTATAATCCTATATTAGCCTGACAGTGCTGGCTTCCTTTACACAGAAGACTCTCTGGCTGATATAAAATTATCAGAACATATTCCTAGAAAAAAACCAAACCAAACCAAACCAAAAGAAAGTTTTTTTCCTTCTTTCACCAACAGTATGGAGGCACTGGTTTTTATCAAGCTCAGAGATCCCAACATATGGAGATAAGTTATCATAGTTCTAGGAGTGTGCACACCAGTAGGGAGATCAAACTTTGGTACACTGTAATTATACGTTTGTTAGCAAGAAGCAAGGACTAATAGAAGATGATCTCTAAAGCTAAAGAATTGGTGCTGAGAAACTAATGTTTACACAATGTCCATACAGGGTGGGTTCCCCCCTCCCCTTCTCTTTTACTTGAGTAAAACTAGCTTTAGTCTGGTCCCTGAAAAGGAATGCTCACCTGCAGCTGCAAGGCATTCGGTATGTCCCTGAAGGACATCCTCCCACAGTTTCATCTGAAAGAAATCCAACTGTGTGCTCCAACAGTTTCCCTGATATGAACCAAATGAAAATGAGTGGGAACCATTGAGAAATTAATTGAAAAGCACATTTCTGATCCAGACTAAAACACCAATGCAAGTTCAGCCTGTAAAATGGTTCTACTTGCTTGCATTAAACAAAAGAAAGTCATTTACTTACCAACATGCAAAATCACGTTACAGTGACTTAAATATTACAAAAAAGGCAAACAGAGAGACAAAAATGGTCTGTTTCATGACATTTAATCTAACTAAGAATTCTAAATATTTCTTTGCAAATTTTCATTATTATTATTTCTAGGTGTATAAACAGTTCTTCATCGGTATTTACACTGTTCATTTGTGTTAACACTGTGAACTTCTGAAGCCCATTCATATGTGTAATGATATTTGGGATATAATCCAAAATTTCTAACCTAATTATTGTAATTATGAAGAAAAAAAAAAGAGAAGGAATATAGAGAGGAGAGAATAATAACTCTTTTTTTTTTCCCCACCCTTTGTCTCTCGAGATTGCTAGTCTTTCAGAGGCTGACTCTTTTTAAATCTATGAACTGTAATTAGCACAACTGAGCCCTGATCTCAGGTCTTTACTTCCATAGCATCAGCAGGAGCAGGTGAGCAAAAGACTTCTATGGTACTACTCCTACACTTAAAGTTATGGATGTACTTAAGTGCTTTGCTGATTTTGACCTAGATGAGGAGCTGGGAGGGAACTTGCTACTTGAGCCATGCACAGTAGTTGTTGAGTGTCTCTAAATTCCACCTCATTGATCAGCATATTTCATGTAGTCATATTATCTCACCACTTACTAATTGATATTCACCCTCCAGTGATGGAGAAAAAAGCTTTAGATACAATTTTGTTGTTGTTGCTGTTGTCAATTTTTACCAATTTTGCTAATTATTCTTCACCATATTTTAGATAGCTACATTACAATAAATGTTGGTCAACCCAGACATTTGGCTGATAAACTCTTTTAACCATTTCCTCCAGAAACTGAATTTTCTTAATGTTTAGTAAATTGGGTGTATATTTAAGATGGCCAGCACTCAAACACTTCACTAATAGAGTTGCATGCTTTACTGATCTTAACAGTTGAATGCTATATTTCGTTTGTGTTCATTTGCATTACTTGCTGATTAAACTACATGTTTAATCTTTTGACCTTTACTCTGTACTTATCCCACATTTGCAGAGTTGTAATCAATGTGCAGACTTTACTGAATGCAGCTGACATCTCAAAGTTTACTTACCCCTTGGAAATTCCATTTAAAGCTATCAGCACAGTGTCTCATTCCTGTTTGTTGGTGTTCCTTCTCTTCCTCCCTAAGGCACACTGATTGGAAAATCAAAATAATCCACGTAGATAATAAAGAAATGGTATCCATATTTACCACAGACTATACCTAGTCCTGGAGTGAAGGATGCAAAAACACTGAGCCCCAAATTGCCACGTAAGGTTGTAAAATCAGCAAAACCAGATCCAATGAGGAAAGAGTGAACAGACATGGGTTGTTATCTTGGGAGGGGGAAAAGGGAATATAAGGTAAAAACAAACGTGTGATCAGGGCTTTTTGGGGGCAGCTATTGAGCAGACTGGCATCTGATCAAACCAATCTGGAGCAGGAAAATAAACCTGCTTACCATACCGTGCATGCCTGACTTGTTTCTGTGAGCACTGGCTCCTGATATGCTTCCCCTACACTTATAATGAGAAATCTTGGAGGGGACAGGGGCTGAATGAAGCATCCCTTACAATTTATTTGCTGAGAAAGAACTAGACAGAGTCCAAGTGAGAAGTGAGTCCTGCCAGAAAGCCCTGCACTGCCCCCCCCCCATTTTTGTCTCCATCTGGGACAAAAATGCAAGAACAAGGAAGAAATTTTTTGCAAAAGCTATATCCAAACCACTGTTTGTGGATCAGTCAAGGAGTGATGTTTTTTACAAAATAACTATTTTATCCTCAACACACTTTGTTATCTTCTTTTGTTATCTTCCTATAACCAAAGATTGAAGTGTTCAGAAGTCTCCATTCTCAACACCAGTAAACCCAATGCCATTTTTTTTTTTTTTTTCTTCTGCTATTTGTCACTTATTAAGTGAGGAACCACTTCTTGATGCTGAAGGCTAGATTAATTCAGTGAGAAAACAGTGAACATGTGGGAGCTGCCTGGTATTTAAGAAGAGCAGCATGAATCACATTCTTGGTACATCTGAGGACAACTAGTCATGTTCTACATGTCTCAGAGCAGCTCTGGCTGCAGTTGCAACAGATCTTCAGGGATTTCATTGATTGCCTGAAGACTGGGTCATGGAGCTGGGTCCAAGACAACATTGTTGTGTTATGTTCAGAATGTCATCTGCCAACCTCCTGGCCAGTACTATCCTGCTGCAAGTCATACAATGAGTTCTGGTGTGGGAGTCATAAATGCTGGGGAGCTGCCTGTGGCTGGAAAGCCACAGGCTATCTACCACTAAGTGTAAGAATGAACCTTTTTGTCAGTTATGGTGGGCGTCATGACATTGTTGATGAGATTTATCCCTTTTATCAGTCAGTTTGAATCATGGCCTGTCACTGAAACTGGTGAGAATTTGCTTTTCTCTTCAAACAGAGAAGTTGCTAGCATAAAAATACAAGCTTATGCCTCTTCTAGAGAATGAGGTGGACATTTGCAGAAGAAAGCCGTGGCAAAGCTTTCAATTTGTTCAGCTGGAGAATCCACTTTGGTTTTGAGAATAAGGTTGTATAGGGAACACTATAAACCAGGAAGCAGATACTGTAAGCCCATCTGAATAAGGCAAGCTAGCCTGTGGTGCACTTTTTGGGAATTTAGTAAAAATGAACATGAAGAGTTTTGAGGTAGGAGCATACACTGTATTGGAGAAAACCTCAAGGAATTCATATCATAGCTGAAGCAGCATGACCAGGGGGAAAAATAGGTTGCTGAAACAAATTCAGTCCCAGATGGGCAGCCCAAGGCTGGCCTAGTCAGTAGCAATCTGGATACCCGAGGGCTGTTAGCACAAATCACAATGTAACAGAAGCAACTGGAATAAAAGCTGAAGAAACAGAATCAGGAGGTGGCCCAAAAAAATATCTGGAAGTTGCTGAAATGGAGACCCAGAGGCAGCCAAAATTGATGAAAATGGAAAATGTGCCTGAACTGTTATGGAGGCAAGGCAGTGAACAAGATCCCAAGAGCCTCCACCAGCTGCAATCGCCATCTTTGACAAATAGCATCCACCTTTAGAAGTTTCATATCTAAGTAGTTTTTTATGCCTACTGAAAGTCTGTACAATTGGCATAAGGCAGCAAAAGACTGTAAAGTATCCTTTTAACTGTCCAGGCAGGAGGGACAAAGCTTATCTGTTTTCAGCACCTTATTTCCACATGAACTTTTTATATTACAATCTGCATAGGGAAAACTTTATTTAGCAAGTTCAGTATCACTCTGGTATTGTACAACTAGTAATTAGGGAACTTGCAGAACCATAAGGGAATGAGATTTAGGAAAATATCTATTAATTATATACTTTGATATGATAAAAGGGAGGAACCAGTGGTCAATGATGCATTACTGATTTTTTCACTTCTTAGGTAGTTCTGTACTGTGACAAAAATGAAAAAAAAGAAGTTTAAGGAACTCACAAAAATTGAAGAAATAAATATGAAGCCTGCCTTACCTATAAACTTTTAGAAACTAATTTTCAGGAACAGAAAATAGGAAAAATATAGAAACTTCACTATGCACAAAGAAAGAGAAGAAAACTAGAACTAATCAGACATGATCTTAGCTTTCATCTCCAAAGTCATATAATACCCAGCATTTGTGTGGATCAGCAAAGCTTCTGGAGACATAATGCCCTATGTTGGTAAAAAGTGAATCTGAACCTCGGATGTCCAGCCAAATGCACAACAGAAAGCACAGTAGATTATAACTATGCTTATGGTGGAGGGAGTCAGATATTTCTTATCAAAGGAGACATAATCCCAGGTGAAGTAGTAAGAGTCGTTGCTGTGAAAGAAATAGAAACACCAGTACTGACAGCAAGATAACAAGAAGCTATAAAAAGTCCCTTCAAAATAAGAAAACTGACTGTGAACTATGCAGTGTGTTAAATTATGGTGGTAACTGTGTGAATTTCATATGCTACAGTGGTAGAAACATTCAACCTTACCATTAAGGATATGGAGGAAAGAATTCTTGGAAGAAATGAAAAAGAAAAAGAAGTCAATGAGTTTCATCCATTTAGGGAGACAGTAAGAAAAAGATTATGTCATAAGTGACTGCACCTGATGTATCCCACTTATTCTTACTAATCTATTTCATAATCTTTGCCCAAAGTATCTTTGAAAACAGGAGTCTGTAGAGGGACATCCACATGAGGAAAGCTGGGTTGCCAGTGGACATCCACAAGTTGTATATGCTAAGCCCATCTACCCTTCTGCAGGTTCTCTAGGGCTATAGCAAATTTATGATTAGCTTAAAATTAAACAATTTTACTAGTCTAATAGGCAGAGTGAAGTAAAGGACTATTGCAGACTGCGATATATTTCAGAAGCAGAAAAGGACTGCAGAGATTTGTTTATTTTTGTTAAGGAACAGTTCTCTGGAGCTGAAATGGATATACTCAATCCATTCTGAAGTGTGACCAAAGCAGGGAAATGTTCATGTCTGATTTCCTTTTCTATCTTTATATATGTCTCTCATATATTTACACTGATATTGACTGTATGTGAATTGTAAAAACATACAGCAAACTGTAAATACATATCCCATTTTAAGGTGTGGTAATTCCTAAAAAAACAAACCCTTAGATCACTGTTGTAGTGCACAGCATCCCAATACAATAGAATTCCTAAACATAAAAGGGAATTTTCTCCATTAGTGGAATATTTAAGAGGCACCATTAATATACCCTGGATATGTTAAATAAATCTAGAAGTCTTGTAAATTCTGTACTTTAAAAAGACCAGAAAGCCTTCTGGTAGCCTGAATTGCCTACAAAATGCTTGACAAAGTGCAGAATACTAGACAGCCTGCCTGAATCCAGATGCCTCCCAACATATTTATGACAAAGTGATGCTCTGTTGTCATTGTATTTTCAGTATAACTAAGAAAATTGTTCAAGTTACCTAAAACCTCTGGGTGTAGTATTGCATATTATGAAAAAAAATCCCGGGTTTTAGGTTTGGGTTTTTTTTTTTTGTTTGTTTCCTCAAACTGATTATCAAAATATTGTAATCAGTTTAATTAACATGGAACACAGTGTAACTATCAATTTTCTTGAAAATCAAGAATCCAACTGGATCAACAAAGTGTGCAGCTGGATCCGTAAAATATCTGATTGGAACATCAGACTATGTTACTGCAACACATAGGCTATAGGCATTTTTTAGGCACTAAAATCTGCAGCTGAATCAATAAAATATTGTTTATCAGGAGGAGATATTAAAAAAAAATGAAAACATGCAAGTAAATGACGAAGATGTTAAATGTGAACAGTAAAAAAGGTCAGGCATTATGTAAACATTGTAAGTACTATAGTATAAGTTGAGCAACAAAATACATGAAAGCAAAACTGACAACATTTGCAAAATAGTGTTTCAGAACACTATGCCAAGCAAAAAGTAGCCTAGAAGGAATTTAACTTTGAATGGTATTTCTTTGCTGAATGTCTATGAAGTGTGGCTGCAATGATGCTTTTTGGCTATTGCTAACAAAAATCATAAAGAGGAGATAAAGAAAAGGACAAATCTTTTAATAGAACCTTTAGTGATGCCTTGTGTTATGTTTGTTTTTCATGGTGTAGCTCACCTTGTCTAGGCAGCTCATGAGGACAGTCATTATTTAACAAAATAATAACTAGAAGTGACAACTATTTTTTAGTTATCTTCCTACTAGACACTGCTGTTGACTGTCATCAGTACATTGTCTCTATTCATAATTTCACAAACCAGGATCTGAGGCTAGATCTGAAATTGATGTAAGTCATATGTAAGCCCGGCCAGCTCTGTTGAACTCATGATTTACACTAGCAAAGGATTTATGTCAACTGTGGGTCTGGTCTTCCCAACGTAAGTCTGAGACTTTTCTATGAAGTTTTGCTTCCTGCATCAATTTGCATCAGATAAGAGGCAGATGTGCCAGAGTGCTCCAACTGCAATGCAGTGGAACAAAGCAGTTATAAACCCAGCTTCACCTGCCAGGTTTATGGCTACTTTGGCATGCTGGAAGAGTGCAAAGCAAGGAGAGCGTATCCATGAATGTAGATTCATGTCTCCTACAGCTATGTCATTTTGATTTAAAGTTGATTACCCATTCATGCCTTCAAATTTGCTATGTATGTATAGTATGATTTCCTTCTGTCCCTACAAATCCTTTTTTTTTTTTTCTGAATATGCACAATGACTATAGAGATTTCCTTAGATTATAGATCATACAGGCTTTACAGACTATACTTGTGTAGGAATAACTCCAGGAATAACTCCATTAAAAGAATAACTCCATTAAAGTCAATGGATTGCAGCAATGAAACTATATTACAGTTACAGAACAGGTATATAAACATCAGCAGGGAAATAAAAACATCTATCCACAAAACAGGAACTGCACAGACTAAAAAGAATGGTACTGAATCTTTTGGAAGTAGATTTACTGTAAATTGGTTGTATGTATATGGTGGACCAGAATGTATGTTTTAAAATATTTTATATTGCTTCTTAGATCTAGGTGACTAGAAAACATAAGCTATATAAAATAAGCTTTAGATTACTTGCATTGGCAGATTTCTGTCAGCATGCTCTTTCTCTTAAAAAATTAAAAGCTTTTGTCTGGGCATTCTTGTAATCCACAAGCTCTGCATACTGATACACAATTCTTGATTTTTTTTTTTTTTTAAACTTTAATTTAAAGAACCTAAAATAATTTACAAATGCTTATTTATCATCAAGAAATAGTAAAGCGTTATTATATCACATTTTCAGAGCGAAACTTGTTGAAAAGAAAATTAAGTGGTATTATTATTATTATTATTTAACATTTTATGTAAGAAACAGACATGTTTGGGAATCTATTTTAGGAATCTGCTTCAGGATGAGATAAATCATGCCTTAAAAGCTCTTACTTTTGCCACTGGCAAGGGAATTAGAGTAACTAGCCCAGATGAGGCCATATCCATTATAAAGATCCAAAGTTAGGTGACGTTAGTAACACTCAGAGTCCTAAAAAGAAGGTACTTTCTGCCCTTTGGTGTTTCATTGGGATAACCGTTAAAAGTCTTCCTCCAACCAAGTTACTATGCCTGAAAATTTTGTTCAGTCTTCCTCTGTCCTTTAGCATATATTTTTTGTCCACACAGGTAGTTTGTTGGCACCAGGATTTCTGTGGAAAATAATCGGAAGTTCCTACCCCTTCAGTGGCTGTAACGACATCTAGGGGGTGATACACAGTGTCTTTTCAGAGAATTTTGTCTTTCACTTCCAAACCCCCTGGAAGAAACTATCCTAGCTCACCCAGCCAAGGCATTCCTAGCTCTGTCCTTACCCTCCCTTTCTGAAGTTTCATTTGGGTGGAGCTTTCACTAACTGCAGTTCCTAGACGTATCGTCCAGGGGTCTGGTGCTATATTGACATCCTGCTAACGTGCAAGTATACTACATGAGGATGCGTACCTCATATTCATTAAATTTTGCAAGTGTTTGATCCTAGCTGGAAAGTACATCAATTATTAGTGTGAGCTTTAGTCTTGTGGTTCTTCACACTATGAAAGTTATTAGCTACTTGCATTTTGTATTTATTATATGTTATAGCTGAAGTTTAAGGACCAGAACAGTTCCCGGTAAAGTGGCTGTTTAAATCAAGAATGTTGTAAGTTCTGTTTCACAAACATCTATTCTTTTCATGTCTTGACTGGTATGACAGTGATTGTGACAGTGGTCACAATCTCTATTTGCACCACCAGACTGCTGGCTATCAAGCTGGCCCAACATTTCCTTGCCACCTGCTTCCCATTGCTATTCCTGTTCTTTCTGTATCTCATTTACTATGCTTCTCCACTTACCTATTTTTCCATTATATCATTCTTCCCATCTTTTAATCTTATTAGTATTACAACATATATGTCTCATACCAGATCTTCTGTTTGCCCACTCTTAATTTTTTGCTTTTCTCTAGTAGTTCATGGATTCCTGACAATCCTCCTGCTGTTGACTTCTGAACTTTTTTTTTCAGTTATCTTCTGATTTCATTCTTTGTCCTTAGGAGGTTTTAACATTCATTACTCTCTCACCCCTTCTCCCAGCTGACTCACTATTCTTTCACAATACAAGAAAATTCCCTGTGACTCCATTTCTGTCCTAAACTATCAGGCATTCACAGATGTATGTCTCCCAGATGGTTCTTGTAACATCCAAAAAATTATATATGCTATGATATATTTTTAAATGCTATGGAATTTTCCCCCAAAATGGGCTAAATAATGTAACTGGAAACTGGAAGTAATGTGATACTTTAAAAAAAACCCAGCAAAATCCTCTTTCATGATGATTATCTAAAGGGTATCAAAAATCTGAAGACGTAAATGTATCGAATTAAAAATGAAATCCTCAAAGCTCACACTATGAATTACTTTGTTAATAAAGGTCCTTAGGTGCCCCAAATGTTTACCTCTGGGCATGACCAAAAACTGCCTGACTCTAAGCATACCTAAGACATAGTAGCATTTATGAATTAGATGTTCTTGTCTACTTGATAAAGTGCTACAGATATGCCAGAAGCCAAATAACTAATTATTCCATGAAAAATACAACTGCTTAAACAGGAAGATTTGAGTGGTTGTTCCAAGATGTCCTTTTAGATCGAGATCAGAGCCTCTACTTGCAAAGTAGGATGGGCAAAAAAGATGTAGAAAGCCTTCCTCAGATAAGGAAGAAAAGTTTCCACCACAAAGGGTTTTCCCTTTTGTCAGGAGATACTGACCTTGGTAGTATGACAACTAAGGTCTATGCCAGCTTTTAGTTAGTGAGAAGAGGGCAATGGACCTACATATAGATGAAGGCTAGGGATTATGAACTAGGTACTTCAGTTATATCCTTCTATTCAAATTTTCCTATTGCCTAGCTTATAAGAAATACTTAGCATTTCCTAATGGCTTTTATGAGCCACTCAATTCTTTGCGGACGTGATACAGAAAATTGAAGGCTTTAATTCACTAGGAAGTAAGACATATAAAGCTGACACACTGCAACAGCTTTAATATTTGAGGAGGGGAGAGAAAAGAATCTACCTTTCAGTCCTGATTTAAAGATTTTCAGATTAAGGGAAATAGAAAGAAAAATATATTTTATTTTACATCAGAAGAAAGCCTACTTGGTAAAAATAAATTAAAAAAAAAAAAAATTCCAACTTATTAGTAAGTGAGAAAATTAAATTAATAAAGAACTAAAAAGAGCCTAATTGCTATGTATTTCTAAAACCTCTCACTAAGAGGTAATAGATAGCAAAGAATAACAAGACTGTTAATACCAACAGGAATATCTGTACAATTACTAACGAACTTTCTAAAGGGACATTAAAAAAAATGTATACATATCAATAGGAGAGTGACTAAAACTGGGCACAGGCCCTGGTCCAGATATTACTGAAGCTGGTGGCAATATGACAAAAGGTCCCAATGATTTCAGTATTTAAAGGCCACATGTGTCAACTGTCTGCAGAACCACACCTTTCTGCTATATTCCGCACTCTTGCACTGTTACCCTACCTTAGCTCTGTAATATTTATTGAACTATCACATATCTTTACTGCATCAATAGATTACTTCTCAGTGCATTCACTCTTT
The DNA here is from genome assembly GCF_965638725.1 of Aptenodytes patagonicus. Taxonomy (NCBI): domain Eukaryota; kingdom Metazoa; phylum Chordata; class Aves; order Sphenisciformes; family Spheniscidae; genus Aptenodytes; species Aptenodytes patagonicus. The sequence continues at coordinate 190,444,484 of NC_134949.1, read as the reverse complement.
TCTGTAAGAAAATAAGTACATAGATCACATCACACTATACCAGGAAACTAAGTGGTATATAGAATAATATTCAAATAATTGATGTTCCATAAAAAGAGTGTTTTACAGCAAAGAAAGCACTGTGAATAAGTGACTGTCCAGATATGTGGTAAAGTGATTTCACACATTTTGTAAGCCCAGTTCCTGTAGTCTGTCATCACTCAGCATACAACACCAAGCAATAAAGCTTATCTGATAAAGAGGGAGCAATATGAAGTGTTATTGTTGTTGTTGTTGTTGTTGTTGTTGTTATTGTCATTCTTTGGTGGAAGACTGAATGGAGTTGGTATGTGAAGGAGGTTGTCTGAATCAAAAAGATTGCCCCTGTATTAGCAGGGGTAGAATGCTAGCAATATCTTACTTGGAGTTTAAAGCAGGCACTAGTGAAGGACAAGACTAGCATATTGTATAAAAGATGAATACAATACATGAAACACATAAAGGAGAAAGGAAGGAGAATACTAAAAAATATTAGATGAATGGAGCAGAAGGAAGGAAAAAGCTAAGGAGGTGTTAGTTAACCCATTAAGGGATCTGAATCTTTCCAAGTAAAAGAATGCCATCCACATTAAATTGTGTTATATTATTTTCATCTTTATGTTGTTACATTACTCTATATCAGTACCTATAGTGCTACATATGCAATCTCTAAACACAAATTCTTGCTTAAAGATGGTTTACCCCACCAATTTGGTACTAAATCTGCTCAGAATGACTGGTTTGTCCTTGGGCACATCATGTAGGATAACCCAGTGTTTCTCCAAACTCACAAGTTTCTTTCATGGAAAACTGTTACAAACTCAGGCCCCAGACCAGACAACATGTAACAGGCAAACAGAAAGCACAGAAGACTTTTCAGGACAAGAGGATAAAACCCCATCCATCCCTTTCATTAATAGTATTATAGCCTAGCATGTGTAAGCATACATACAGCTACTATATACTTTCCTCATATCATCCCATTCATATCTTAGAAAAAATATTCTTTGGGTAAAAGCAAAACTAAATAAATGAAAATAATAAGAAAATAAGATGTCATAATACCTTTCTTCAGAAAACAAATTTATCCAAAATAGCAGCTACATAACTTCCCTAAGAGTGTTTTTCTGAGTAATCTTCTCTTCCACTGATAAAAATAAAAATCACATTGCCAGCTTATTGCATAAGCATTTGGCATTTCCTATTCAATCCCAAAGCTACCCAGGAGAGTTTTGACAAGGACAGAAGTCTCTTGCAGCAGGAAACATGCAAATTTGAACATTAAACAAATATATTTTTCCCCTCAAAAATACATTATTTCTGTTTCTATCCATAATGCCCAAGAAAATTACTTCCAAATGATTGCAGTTTAAAAGTAGTGTGTAGATACTGAGCATTGTAAATAATTCTAACTTAAACTGACTTGCTAAAATTAGCCCTGAAAATGGATCCCAAAGAGAAGTAGAACACACAATGGAACATCAGAAAAATATCCTTGACAACTAATTTCTCCTTTGTACTTTACAGTTCGTTCTTTCCTTCATTTTTAGCCCTCCTTTCAGTAAAGCTGAAGCTCTGAATTCAACAGGGCTTAGCTTTCATGTTGTGCTTACATGAATTGCGTAAACCAGAACAAGTTCCTGAATCAGTTCTTAGTCTTCAGTACAAATGCAGGAGAACACAGGTCTTACTTTCACATGATGATTTTATGTATTTGTGGGTGTTTTTTTTCTTCCCTTCCCATTGTTAAATCTATATTCTCTGTTTTTGACATCAAAATTATTTCTATAGAAGCTAATGGTTATGTCACAAATATTATATGAAGTAGTGAATAAATAAGATGACATCTGTTAGCTTTGGGGACCATCTGTTAGGCTGGGAAATTATGGATGTGATGTTAAATTTAAATTATATTAATTGTAAGCACAATAGGATGGTGTAATAGGCAGTATAAGACTAGTAACTTTCCGATTTCTCTTGTGAAAAGCAGGAAGTGTTGCTGTAGCCGAGGGAATTGCAACAAAAAAATGTAAGGGAGAGGTTATATTTAGGAAACAAAGAAAAAAAAAAAAGAAACAAAGAAACAGTTTTTGCATAGTCATGGGTATTGGATTATGTATATATTTGTAGATCCTCATTTAAGAAGGCATTTAAGCTCACGCTGGACTAGAAGTACACACTTAAATGTCAGGTAAATTACTGAAATCTGAGAGAGATTTCAAGAAATGGAAACATTGTAGCACAAACCTTTTCCTCAGAGACTCTGCTTTCTTAGAGTCTGGCACTTTCACTCTTATTAGGCGCTTCTGATGCCAGAATTACATCATAAGTAAATCTTATCATAGGTAAACATCATGGACAGATTTATGCATCATCTAAATGTGGCAATCAAGAGTGTTGGGGACAGAATGGTCAAAGAAAATACTGCTGCAAAGTCAGTTTATATTGAATGTATGTATTATATATGCTACTATGTATATGTATTGTATATATTCACACATAACCTGTGTCTGAGTTTGAAGCACTTCCATCCTGCATGTTTTGAACAGATACAAAGTACTTAGTTTGATTCATGAAGCTGATTTTTTCCTTTTCCTAAATTCACAGAAGTTTATCCAAATAGCAAAATGCCAATTGCCAAGCAACCTCAATTCTGGTTAGTTATCTGTACTGTGGTTTAGTAGTTTTTCTCTTTCTGTCTGCCTCCTTGAAAGGCATCAGGTATGCTGGTTAAGTATTTTCACTGCTTTGACTTAAGCTTTGTAAGAAATTTAAGCTCCTGCATGGTTTTTGCAATCCATGTTTTACACAGTCTCTCTCTTTCCTACCTCATATATGCTCTCATATGTTTTTCCTCGTACTTCTTTGCCGCTTCAGGCAATTAACTCAGTTAACTCCATTTTTATTCTCTCCAATTGCATTCTTCTCTGTATCCTCCTGCATAGTAACTGTAGATTTATGACTTTACCTCAGCTCTTCTCACTTAGATATCTCTTTCCGCATTTACTTCTTCTACAGAACCCATTGAACTCTGTTGACTCTTCCTTACTGTTGAATTTAGCACTGGCAAAAAAGCAGGAAAGAGACTATTTGTGAGAAATGCAAGGTTAAAATAGCTAATAAAACATCATCTCAGTCATTGTCTTGAATTCCATTTCATCCACACTTTCCTCATTCAGTCATTGTCAAATCCATTTGCAGATTCCTCAGAGCAGAATAGTGCTTTTTCTTGCTCTTTTTAAGACATTCTAACATACTGGAAGAGCCCTGTAAATAATTATAAAAGATATCAGAAATACAATGATTTTCTATGCATTGATTAATATTGTAGTCAGAAGCTGGGGTGAGATAAGATTCAACCCATATTCCAGTTTACTGAGACCTAGACTGGTGACTTCATTTAATTTGTTTCATTGTGACTGAATCAGGGAGTTGGATCTCACAATTTTTTTTTAATTTTATTTTATTTTTTACTTGTCAGATATTCTAATGAAAAACATTCATAATAAAAAGTAATTGACAGGAAAGAAACCTGAACAGTTCCAACTATGCTCTACTAATTAATTTCATTTCTGTTTAAATGAAACCAAATCAAACGAAAAATATTTTTGTTTTAACAGATGAGTGTAATATTTTTGAAAAACAACCCAGATATTTTTGTATGATTTTTACCTTTATTAAAAGCTTTCCAATAAATATTATAAATATTTGCATTTAGATTTAGTCCTGATACAGAACCTTAAAGAAAATTTATAAAAACAAGTAATGTTTTATCTCGTCTCCCAGAAATGTTGGATTATTCCTATCATCTACAAGTTTCCTCTTAATGTCAGCATTTCTGCATACCTTTCATTACTTTTTTACGTAATCTGTTGTAGTTGTAAGTAGTAGTAAGATGTTATTGTTAAACAGACACTGTATTTTAAAGTTGCCTGAGATTACTCCCAATTGTCATTTCTAAGGAAATTTTACAAAAACTTGAACAACAGAGCAATATAAGATAAGATCCTCCTGTCTTTGTATTTACTTTTGAATCTTCTTAGAAAATGTTAGGAAGAGCCAAACTTGAATAATTCTATGTGTTTTGAGTCTTCAAAACATCTCTCATTTTAAAAACATCTTTCATATTGCAACAACACCTCATTCTTAGAAGTTCTGCTGATCCCAAACCTATGAAATATTGCCAGCTTATAGACAGTGACATCAGTCCACAAGGTTGTGGCATGAATTAATACATGCTTATTAATAATAATAATCTAACTGAACAATATACTTTCTAGCAGCCTGGGTAACTAGCTTCCAGAAGGTCTTTACAGCTTTTACAATTAATTAAATCATCCAGAGGCAAAAACAAACCAAAAAAATCTCCAGCCATCAGTATTATATGAACCATGCTGAGAAGCCTCCAGGCTAGGATAAAAGAACTTGACATAGATAAAAAAAGATAGAAACAAGTACTGCACTGAAGTATATAGGAATGCATGAAAAATGATTCTAAATCTCAGTTGCACCTCTTAGAATGATAGAATCATAGAATCATTGAGGTTGGAAAAGACCTCTAAGATCATCGAGTCCAACCATCGACCCAACACCACCATGCCCACTAAACCATGTCCCTAAGTGCCTCATCTACACGTCCAGGGATGGGGACTCAACCACTTCCCTGGGCAGCCTGTCCCAATGTTTCACCACTCTTTCAGTAAAGACATTTCTCCTCACGTCCAATCTAAACCTCCCCTGGAGCAACTTGAGGCCATTTCTTCTTGTCCTATCGCTAGTTACGTGGGAGAAGAGACCGACACCCACCTCACTACAACCTCCTCTCAGGGAGTTGTAGAGAACGATGAGGTCTCCCCTCAGCCTCCTCTTCTCCAGGCTAAACAACCCCAGTTCCCTCAGCCCCTCCTCATAAGACTTGTTCTCCAGACCCTTCACCAGCCTCGTTGCCCTTCTCTGGACACGCTCCAGCACCTCAACATCCTTCTTGTAGTGAGGGGCCCAAAACTCAACACAGTAGTCGAGGTGCAGCCTCACCAGTGCCGAGTACAGGGGCACGATCACTTCCCTCCTCCTGCTGGCCACACTAGTTCTGATACAGGCCAGGATGCCATTGGCCTTCTTGGCCACCTGGCCACACTGCCGGCTCATGTTCAGCCGGCTGTCAGCCAGCACCCCCACGTCCTTTTCTGCTGGGCAGCTTTCCAGCCACTCTTCCCCAAGCCTGTAGCGCTGCATGGGGTTGTTGTGGCCGAAGTGCAGGACCCGGCACTTGGCCTTGTGGCATCTCATCCAGTTGGCCTGGGCCCATCGATCCAGCCTGTCCAGGTCCCTCTGCAGAGCCTTCCTACCCTCGAGCAGGTCAACGCTCCTGCCCAACTTGGTGTCGCCTGCAAACTTACTGAGGGTGCACTCGATCCCCTCATCCAGATCATTGATAAAGATATTGAACAAGACCGGCCCCAGTACTGAGCCCTGGGGAACACCGCTCGTGACCGGCCGCCAACTGGATTGAACTCCATTCACCACAACTCTCTGGGCCTGGCCGTCCAGCCAGTTTTTGACCCAGCGAAGAGCACACCTGTCTAAGCCGTGAGCCACCAGCTTCTCGAGGAGAATGCTGTGGGAGACGGTGTCAAAGGCCTTACTGAAGTCCAGGTAGACCACATCCACAACCCTTCCCTCATCCACCAGGCAGGTCACCTGGTTCTAGAAGGAGATCAGGTTGGTCAAGCAGGATCTGCCTCTTCTGAACCCGTGCTGGCTGGGCCTGATCCCCTGGTTGTCCCGCACATGCCTTGTGAGCGCCCTCAAGATGAACCACTCCATCATCTTCCCTGGCACCGAGGTCAGGCTGACAGGCCTGTAGTTCCCCGGATCCTCCTTCTGGCCCTTCTTGTAGATGGGCGTCACATTGGCAAGCCTCCAGTCGCCCGGGACCTCCCCCGTTAACCAGGACTGCTGATAAATGATGGAGAAAAGTGAATATACATTACATTGTACATCAGTCCTAGATTTTTAATTCCTAAGCTGTACAAGAAGTGACAATAGAACATGTCACAGCTTTTAAGAATATTATGAGTTTATTTTTGGTGGGACTTTTTTGTTAAGTGAGACATTAAAGATTAATCTGTGTCATCATTGGCAAATATATGCTTTATAGACAAAATGAAGATCAAGAAGTGGGATAATAACGTTAATACAAAAGCAGAAGACATCTCAGCATTCCTGCTGCATCACATCACTATTATTTCTTGACCCCTTAACCTTTCAGTGCTTACTGTTGTGAAACTTTAAACTCCCACATGGTTCTGCTGTCCCACTGATGTTTCCCTTTCTCCAAATGAGATCTTCAATGACAACTGAGCTTCACTGAGTCTTCCACTATGAAATTTCCATTTCTATTATATTCCATACCCATAGCCTAACTACAGGAAAATAATGTGAGCTTCCTAAATATAATTCACTCCTAATCCACTGAAAAGGAGACTGTTCAAAGCTTGAATATAACTTGGTATTAAGTAAGGAAAATAGAAGAATGGTGCTTTTTGAGAGCCAAGATATTTTTTTTTTTTTTATTTCAACTCTTCCATACAGTTGACAATAGAAGCACGATTTCTCCTTTATCAAATATGAAAAGTAAATGTACTCTCTGGTTCTAACTTCCCCAAAGAGAAGAAGTGACAATTCCCTCATTGTTTCATGAATGAGTTTCATTCAGATTGCTATTAGTTCTTCATTGTACAAAAGATTTCAAAATTCTTTCAGGCCTGGATTCAGCTTCCATCTGTTGCAAGATGTCACCCTTCCTTCAAAAGAGGTCTAGAAGATTTGTTTTGAAGTTGAATAACCAAAAAGATTAAGACCATATTTAAGTGTAGCTATGCAAAGGGTGAATATTAACACAAATGTGCAAGAAAGAGAGAGAACACTAACAAGAAAAGAAGAAAGAAAAAAAAAAAAAAAGCCCAACGTTTAATGACATGCTTTTGGGAGGACCTTTTACTAAGTGGAAGTACACCAACATTGAATGGTGCACTTTGTAACTCTATGTATTAGCAGTTCTGCCTGAAAGCTTTATAAAAACCCTGCCTTTGTTATCACAGTACCAAGTCAACAGTATATGTCTCAAGGAAATTTCTATCAGAAATTACAGGGAGGTAATCACCTACAAAAACATTAAAGTCAGTTGAGTGCCTTCCCAAGAAAATCATTAAATCAAAAATTTCAATGCCAGGATGCACAATATGAATGGGTTTTAACATCCATCCTGAAAAAATTATCTGTTTAAAAGGTATGTATGTAATGCATTTATTATGGTTTAATTTTTCTCAACCAGTATTTTGACAGTCCTAAAAGTTACAGGTCTATGCCATAAAAGAAAGTGAGATGCGAATATTCTATACTTGGTTCATTATCAAGGTTTTATGACCCTAACAAATTAATTTCTGCCTAGTTGGCTAAATTAAGACAATATCTACAGAAAAACAGATATTATTTTTCCCCCATAAGTCTAAACAATAAAAGATAAATGATGACGTACATGAATCGGGAAATGATTCAGCAATCTTAATTTATTGTGACTGAAAAGTGTCAATTAGCAATTTGGGCATAAAAAGAGGAAAGGGTCATTTTCGTATTATGTACAGCTACTGCATTTGTGGCTTTTTAAAAACATCTGTAATAGTGTTTGCAATAAGCATAAATTCCAATGGCTCCCATTCTCATGCAGCATTCTGTGAGACAAGTGTATAAAAACAGTTTGAAATGGAAAATGTTCAATCTAATTTTTTTCCCCAGGGTTTCTCCACTGTTTGATTAGAGAATGGCTGCATTCAAACATATTACCATTCTGTCAGCAGCACTCACAGACTAGTACTTTCACTGCATGACAAATGAAGTTTACACAGTTTATGTTGTGTGAGGACAGAGTCTAGTGAACCAGTGACACGCATGTGATTTGTAAGTGTCTGATTTGGTTAATCATTAAACACCACGTAGTCTTAAGGTTTCAAGAATTCTGTGCAAACATGGAGGCCAGATGGGCAAGATCCTTGGGTGGTGTAAATCAGCCTAGTACCAAGGAAGTAAGGGAAAACATGTCAGCTTCTACCACCAATGATCAAGCTGGCGGAATATTTTTTTTTCCACTTATACATGTTAAAGTACAGATTCCTATTTGAAATGAATCCACTGTTTAAACAAGTTTATTTGTTGACACAGTCATATACGCTTTCCCCTTACAGTGTTGCTTAGCAAGAAGCACACATGTAAAATGTGTACAAATTAGATGGTTACTTTTTTTTTTTTTTTTACACAAACTGTTCATCCATTCTACAAATTGATGGATCAATTTAGTGATATTTACAGAAGGTCTGCATCATGGTGAAGGAATCTAGAAGGTTGATTTTCTTAGTTTTTTTAGGGGAATATAAAAGATTACTTGTACACATTCTAAAAATGCTGAAAAAAGGAGGTAGTCCTGATAACGGAAGGCTCTTCCATTTGCCAGGTAAGGAACATAAATCAGTCAACAGCTGGACACTGACATTAGAAACAATTACATGAGAAATATCATGCAGTATTGTAGTAAAAAGCTAGGACAGATTCTCCATTCTCCATTTCATTTAACTTATTGCAAAGTTGGATGTGTTTCTAAACATTTTGATATGACTTAAGGTAACCATGGATTGACAGATGCAGGTCTTTTGACTTAGGAAAAATTCCAGACTAGATGATCCCAATAGTCCCTGCTAGTGTTAAAATACGTAAATACAAACAACTGCATTTGGAAGATGGAGGAAAAAAGAGAAGGAAAGTCCTGATGCTTCAGGTCATGAGCTAGACTTAACTACCGTAGTCAGTAGAAATAACTTTGAAGTAATGGATCACCCCTAGGTGGTCTGCAGCACTTTTCCATGGTGTTGCTCACAGGCAGAGTCAAAGGACTTGACTAGACTAACAACACCTTTTTCCATAATTGAACAGTACCGGCACCCAGTCTGCAGTCTCAGAGCTCCAATCTGCCTATGACCTCTAGGGCATAGTCCCAATGTTTCAGTGCCCTTGACTTTATGGAAATACACATTTATTGACTGAGGGAATAAAACCACGTAATTTGCTCTATCTGTATGTTTATCTCAATGAGAGATCTACCCTCAGGCAAATATTCTAAGTCTCCAAATACCATCTTCAGCTATATAAATATCTCTTACATAGAAAACCATCAGTGTTTTCTAACTGTTAATGTCATAGATAAGTGTAATAAGTCACCCTGACAGGAAGCTTATCGAAGGAACTCTACTTTTCTTCTTGGGTGCAAGACATGACTGTATATTGGTGACCACATCCTATAAATGATTTACTATAAATAAAATCTACAGATTTTTGAATCCATTTCCCATTAACTTGAAGGATTAAGGGTCTTAAAACAGTCATAAAAATAACCTAAAAAAATGTGCCACAAGTGAGTCATACCCCTCCTTTTTACTCCATGACTAATATTCTTATTTCCAGACAAATTGCTGGGGTTTTTCGTTTTGTTTGGTTTGTTCTGTTTTTCCTCTATATCAAGCAGAAAAGCAGAGTCAGGGTTAAAAGCAGAATGGATATCTCCTCTTCAGAACACCTTTAAACATAAATGAAGCCAGGAAATACGTATGTATTCACAAGGTATTTCCTTTCATACTCTTGTTTATATTCAGTTCTGGAATAATTTTTACATATGTGCTTCTGAAATGTTTTATGATAAAGTTATGAACTCACACCTGTTAATCTTCTCCTCTCAGGCTCTCAACGGGCATAAACGAGTCCAGTCTGAGCACTGTAACTCTTCTGTATCAGTTTAGTTTGTACCTTTTTTCTGCTAATGAAAAGTACTGAGCTGCTGGGATTGGAGTTTGCACCTTTCTTATGACAGGGTGATTACACACATCAAAGAAGAATCTTCAGATGAATACAGATGCAAAGGAATAAATGAACATCTCAAATGAAAGCAATCAAGATGTCAGTACTGCCTTCATATCAACAAAATTGTACTAAATGGAATGAAACATTAGGTATCCATACAGAAGTCCCAGGTATCCATACAGAAGTCCCATATGAGAGTTTACTGTTCTCAGTCAGCAGACAAATCTCCTTTCCCCAGAATCGCTGTGTTCTCATCCTCCATGAGCCCTTCTATATTTTCTCTCCCTCTGTCACATTTTTTTCTACTCATCTTTATGGACAATGTTCCCTTTCCTTCCCTCCCTCTTTTCTACTCTTACTTTCATGCTCAGTTCATGGCTCTAGTAAATTTAGAATTAATACTGAAAAACCCTACAAAAATAATGAAGAGCTAATCTCTGTTTTGCCACCTTCCAGAATCAAGATTTTTTCCAGTCATTGCAATTGTTTCCATTTTCCTTCCTCTCCATGTGCCCTGGATATTTAGGAACTTATCTAGGAAACATTTAATTTAATTACTCTCAGACTAAAATCAGTGGTCCTTACACTAAAAGCAAAACAGCTTTAAAGTATTAAATAGCATTATGGCCTTGTTGAACAGATACAGAAGTAACCATATATTTAAATAAATGTATTGCTGACAGGTCCATAGATTTCAAATCAGCAGATTGCCTAGGGCCATAAATAAGAAAAAAAAAATCATATTGTTTAAGGAAGCATTTGTTCTCCTGCAGGATGGATCAGCAACTAGTAGTAACTTTAATGTATTGCTCACTGTAGTAGGAAGAGGCAGCATGTGCAGAGTATTTTATTTAAATGTATTGATCTTTTGACATATGGTTAAAAAAAAGCAGAAATTCCACAAGATCCAATGGAAAAAAATCTTAAATTATATTTTACAGTAGCTTTGCATATATCAACTGGCAACACTAAAACAAAACTCTTTACAAATATATTAATGCTTGAGCTACTAATTTATCATATAAGTCTCAGACAAGACTCATAAGACTCATTCGTGTATTGTTCATGAAGGTCACAGAAAGGTAGACTTTTAAATTACCTTCTCTCTCCCTAAATTGCTGCAATGAAACTGCAAAATGAACATGTGAAGAATACTGCATGATTTTCAGTGGCATATACTTCAAGTAAATGATCCTTTCACATCAACTGCAGACTACCAGATGCTTAAGATGTAACTGGGCAAGTCTGTCCCAGGCTCTTCTATCCATTGATTTGTCTACCTGCTAAGATGAGGCAGAAAATGGTTCTCCATAAGGTAAAAAAGTTGAGTGTTCAGCACTTAACGGGTTCTGTAAAGAGCTGTGGGACATAGCAGCTAGTGTAATCATTACTGCAAGGAAATAAGGTCTCCTTTCTGCCTCATCCAATTAAGCATTTTTTTGTGGGGCCTAAGACCTAGGATACACTGCCTTGTGGTATCTGTTCGTCTGAACCTTGCACCAATCAATGGAGAGCAAAGATGATCCCTCTGAGAAATTTGATGCTCCTAAGGAAAGAACATGCCAAAGGATTATTCAAGAAGCCATATGTATGCATCTGGACAGACACATGTATACTGACTGTGTATTTGGAAGGAGGTGACTAGGTATTGCTACTGGTTTTTGTGCGATCTTTAAAATGGCTCATACTGAATTGAAACTCATTGGACAAACTAGGAGACCACTAGCAAGTGAAAAAGGGATAATAACTCTCTTTGAATTCTAAGTAAAGGTTGCATAACCTTCTTAAAAACATGACTCCTCCTGACAAAGAGCTTACATTCTGCCTGGAAAAGGAAGTTCCTTATTTCTTGTATGAAAGATTGTAAGAATTGTGAATGGAAAGGCCAAAGTGTGAAATGAATGCTTGGTTGCATTAATTAGTAAGCATTTTCTAGTTAGTATCAGTAGGTATACAGGACAGTTCTATCTTGCTGGGTATAAATGAGTTAATAGTCATGGATTAGATGAAGAATAAATTAAAAAAAAAGAGAGAGAAAAATAATAATGTGCCTGGTTTGACAGCTGCAGCTCTAATACCATCAGTACAGAAAGGAGACTTAAAGAATAGCTACAGAGAAGTTATGATTAAGAACTTCTTAGCTGTTTATCACCTTTCTTATTTAGTGTTCCCATATCTCTGGCTGCTTGGGTATGCATTTATGACTGATGCATGTAGCATATCAACTGTTTTCACAGTGTATTTATAAAATACTTCTAATGGCTTATAATGGCATATTTTACTTTTTGATAAAAAGAATAATCCATCAATGCAACAGGGAGAATGGGAATGAAGGAAAACATTTGTTCAGAAAGCTTTTAAATGATGCTGTTTGTTCATGTTAGCATTTTTTTTCCTATCACTATGTCTACCCTTCTTCCAGAAGGACCAAATCAAGCAATTACATAGCAAAGAAAAAATACATTGCCTTACAGTTCAGGTATTACCAGGGGAACTGGCAGGGGATGATTTGCAAAATTGCTGAGCTCATGTAACAATAATTGAAGTCCACAACTGCTGTACCTTGAACACATGGAAAGCTGTACTGTAGTAAAGATTCTAAAAAAGTGTGTTGTCAGCATATCAAATAAGGCACCCCAAATTAGAAACTTTTAGCCTTTCTCTGCTTCAACTACCTGTTTGTAAGATGGGATAATACAGACAAATATTTTACAGGAACACTGTGAAAACACATGCATTATTGTCTGAGGCATACTTGGTTACCGTACTGGTAGGTACTATAATTCTCCACAGGATAATTAATAATTCAGTGTCCAGGACAAGTTCTCAAGTAGCATGCAGAAACTGTGATGATCAACAGAATGCAGCACAGCTTCTCACTGATGTGCATCCATCCATTCAGGAGGTAAGAGATGTGGGAAAATGGTCTGAGGACAGTTTTTCGTATGTATACAACTTTAAGTTTCATAGATGGCTTTAAACGCTTAAAAATTTTTGCAATGACTAATACAATAATAACAATAAGGGAAAACTGAAGGACAGAGCAAAGGGATCTCATAAAGTGTATAGAATGAACAGGAACAGATAAAAAAAAAAAAAAAAAGAAAAGAGAAGAGCTGGGTGGTACTGTGTCCTTAATATTAAGTCAAACTGCACTCAGTAGAAATAATCACGAACCCCACAGTTTTTCATAAATAATTCTAAAAGCAAAATAAAACGGAGTCCAGAATGTAGCTCTTTAAAATACCAATAATACGTTATTTTAAGCAAGTCTTTGTGCCAGACTCTCCTCACCAGTAAAAAGTAATCAGTGATACCCACTTCGGTACAGCTCTGTGTATCCATTATTTGCTAAAATGGTGTGGGAGTGAAACTTTAAAATGAAATATGTACAACAGCCCAGCCACGGTTACTTGGCCTATGAAAATATCAGGAAAAAAACAAAACAGTTTCTTCTTTTCAGGAGTGCAGAGGCAAGTGAGCCAGATTACAACTGGACATCTTTAACTCGCAATTTTAGAATAATTTTTCTGAACAAGGTTTAAATACTTGCCCCTGAATTCCCAAGAATATTAAGTTATCATGCCAGCATGAAACCAAATTTGTTAATATTTCACTCTTAAAGAACTATGAAAACATTATTTAATATTAATGAATGTATGAGGTGTTACGATACATATGCCCCATGGTATAGTATCTGCTTTTTGTAATGTTGTTTGGAAGCACTCTGCCCTGTGGACAGATGTGACTATCAAATTCAATGCCTGCAACACTTTTGCTGACCTTCAGCAAGCTCTGACTTTTTTATCTTGCAAGATTTTTTTTTTTTTTTTATTATTTTACCTGAAGAGAGCAGGCTGTGATCAGCAGAGAGATGCTTTTATCTTAATCATTGATCCCATATTCATAAATATTCAGATTTTCAGTCTCCCAGGAACACTGTTCACTATTTCTTGGTATCAAAAAAAAAAAAGAAATTAAATCATTTTAATCGAAAGTCAATACACTTAAGCTGATAGTCCATTTATATTAGTAGCATAAGACCATTTTTGTTTGTGGTTGTTTAATTCTGTACAATTCTAAGCATGCATTCTACAAAGCTTTCACATTAGGTGTAGCTCCATTTAATTCAAGAGGAATACTTACAAAGTGTCAGACCTTGAATTTGCAAAATCTGGAGGGAAGCATTTTCTTTATTCTTACTACCAGATTCTGGTAGAGTTGGCCTGTGATTAAACATGTCAAGGACCAAGAAACAAGTCAATACATTAAAAAAATAAATAAATCAGGCTGAAGCCTGACACCAGTATAAAACTGGAATAATGTCATCAAATTTAGTGGATTAAAACTGGTGCTTAGAAACAATCTGTCCATAGTGTCTTAGAAGGGAAGAAAGGAAGTTAAAGCACTTTTGAAATCATCTGTGTAGAAGGCACGAGTATGGAAATGGTCTTTGTGATGCAGTGAATTCAGCAAGTTATCTTAATTCCTTCAAGTCAGAGGCCTTCAATTTAGCATGCTCATAGAATAAACTATGTATATATTTTGTAAACATATATGCATTAGAATGAGAATGCCTGAAATAGTGATGACTATGACTTGGATAATCTCTTGCAGAGAGATCAAATTATACATTTTTATAATTTATTCTTTCTTTGTACATGAGTTTCACACAGATATTAGGAAGAAAACCAACCAAAAACTTAAACAGAAACAAACTAACCTAATTTTTCTTATCATTAAATATGCATATATAGTTATATATATGTCATTTTATTATAATTTCTTTATAATTTAAGTTATGAGGCCACTCTATTGTCAAGTGCTGGGAAAGAGAAAAAGGAGGATTTACATTCTTAAATTTGGGCATTTCAGGTTATGCAGTCACTTGAATACAGGACATTGCCTGAAGTAAGACTATTATGCTTATCTCTACTCTGGTTTAATACATCCATGTAGTTGTAAAATTTTAGACCAGGATAAACTTACAAAATACCTGTCTGAATCACATGGTCTTGATAAACATGAAATTTTGGAGGTTGAGAGAGAGAAGACTTATCACACTACAAATATTTTGAATCTTTCATGTTATATTTCTAAATGTTATTATATGTAATTGGTGTAGGTAATACTTCTCCTCTATTAAAAGTTGTGTGAGAAGGTTTATAAGGTTTAAAATATTAAGGTTGTAAGTATGTTAAGTATCTTAAGTATCTAAAGTAAAAGATTGTGCCCTCTGAATTTTATATTTGTCAGCTAGGAGCAAAGTAGATTTTGTCCAGTAATTAATAATGCATATTGTTAATCAAAACAAAAACTTTGTTTGAACATTAAGAATAAACTTTGTATTGACTGGCCCAATAGTGGTCCAATAGTCATAAGATACTTTATCTGCCAGTACCCCAATATAAATAGTTTGGGTGGGTTTTTTTGTTTTGTTTGTTTGGTTGGTTGGGTTTTTTTTTTGTCAGTAAGTGTCTTTTGGCAGTGAAGGCAAAAGAATACAGGGAATAGTTCTCCTAATAGTAATCTTAATAGGGAAAAAATCTTAGGCATGTATTGCATGATCTGCAAAGAAATCTCTGTTACCACCATGAAGAACTGAGTGCTGAATTGCAGCCTGTCCCAAAAAAGCAAAATATTATCCCTTTAGTCTGATATAATTATTAGCATTTTCAAATAAAATTAAAAAACAGTTATTATTTTTTTGCAAAATATACCTCCTTTCTAACACAATGCCCCATACCAGTCTATTTTTTTAGATAAACAAATTTGAAATAAAAATCAAGGAAAAGAAATCTAATATCACCGAATATACATACTCTTGAAGAAACAGGGAACACTCTCAGTTTAATAGGCATTTAACTTACTGTGTGTTTCAGAGACATTTGCTCGACTTCAAAACCAGGGAATTTCCACTCTCTTGGTATTTTTTTCTAAGGGTAAATAAACATGACTATTAAATTTAACTTCTTATTGCACCCATTTAATTCCATGTAAAATTTTAATTTTCTTCAGTAGTTCTGGGATTTTACCAGCACTTGACAATGAAGTGTCCTCATAACTTCAATTGCAAAGAAATTATTGCATTTTATTATGGATTGTTTGGATCTAATGCATATATGTAGCAACAGTTTTGATGTAATTAAGGTAATATTGATACAATTTACTTAGCCACAACCAACTTGGTTCACCAACATTTTTACAATGGAATTATACAAAACACACAGAGGCATCTGGATATAGGGAGGAAGGGCCACACACTAACTGGGTAACTGAATATTTCCACTCTGTTCATTCTGCTATCTCTGAAGCAATAGCTTAGAAATTGCATCTGACATTGCTACGACTACCTGGGAATTTGGAGAGGAGCACGTGGGAAAAAGAAGGTGATCTGTTAAGAGAGCAACTAAGGCAAATATTGCTAAATCTGTATGAGAGAGAAAAAGAGCTCTCATTCTAAATGCTTTGCTACTGTAAATGTTCTCTAAATCAGTGTTAGTATGATGCTGTCTGATTAGCCAACAAGAGTGTCGTGGTTTAACCCCAGCTGGCAACTACGCACCACACCCCTTGTTGCTAGCCAAGCTAGGAGCAAGGGAAGGAGTTCATTGCAACATTAAACGCTATAGCCAAAGGGACCAGGAGTGGAGATTGTAATGAAAATACCTTTAAATTGTTGTAACCCATTATTTCAGTTGGATGTTATAGGAATTAAAATAGCAAGAACCACCCAAACCAATGGAGGACAAGTCTTACAAGAAGCAGTGCAAGTGCAGCAGTTGACCCGACCTGAGCTGGCTTTCGTGTCCAGTAACTCTATGCACCTCCCCTGTCCTGAGTGACCACCATAAGAGATGGAGCCCAAAGTCATGGACTAAATGAACTCAATGGACATCTTGTGGATATTTCACAGGGGTGGTCCATAGACTAAGGGAATTATATCTGTGTATTATATCAAAGGATGGGAGGGGTGGTCGTGGTTAATGAGGATGTATTGGATAATGTGGGACCTGAGCATGACGTAAATGGTATGGAATAAGAGGTGGAGAATGTGCTGGTTTTGACTGGGATAGAGTTAATTTTTTTCCATAGTAGCTTGTATAAGATTGTTTTGGATTTGTGCTGGAAACAGTGTTGATAATACAGGGATGTTTTAGTTACTGCTGAGCAGTGCTTACACAGAGTCAAGGCCTTTTCTGCTTCACTCCACCCCACCAGCGAGTAGGCTGGGGGTGCACAAGAAGCTGGGAGGGGACACAGCCGGGACAGCTGACCTCAACTGGCCAAAGGGATATTCCAGACCATATGACATCATGCTCAGCATATAAAGCTGGGGGAAGAAGAAGGAAGGGGGGGACATTGGGAGTGATGGTGTTTGTCTTCCCAAGTAAACCATTATGCGTAATGGAGCCCTGCTTTCCTGGAGATGGCTGAACACCTGCCTGCCAATGGGAAGTAGTGAATGAATTCTCTGTTTTGCTTTGCTTGCATGCATGGGTTTTGCTTTCCCTATTAACCTGTCTTTATCTCAACCCATGAGTTTTCTCACTTTTACCCTTCTGATTCTCTTTCCCAACCCACATGGGGGGAGTAAATGAGCAGCTGTGTGGTGCTTAGTTGCCGGCTGGGGTTAAACCACGACAAAGAGTGCCACTTCTGGGACTGTATAAAGACCATTTTTTGCTAGCCAGTAAAAACCTAAAAAGGTCTGATAGTTAGTCTGCTTCTGTACCTCATTTCCTTCATTACTAATTTTCACCATGACTTTGCAAGCATGATATGGAAAATGTAGCAACAAAAAAAAAAAAGAGGGAAAGAGAGGGACAAAGCTTACATTCTCACACTCAGGGGTAGTACCAGAAAAGGAAAAAAAAGTCCTTTCAGAGGCTATTTGTCTGATGACTGGCACAATGCAAGAAAATGAAGTTTCATTAAAATTAGCAACACTAATGAAGTTGTTTCTGATTGCCTAATTTCTCACCAGCAGGGTTTACCAGCTCCCCAGGTAATGAATATGGAGTTTGTTCTGGACATGTCCCGTTTTATTTTCATTTCGTATTTTACCACTTTCCCAGGAACTGGTAAGACAACCAAAATAACTACAAATATCTCAGCTTTCCCCAAATTATTTTAATATCCTTATCAACAAAATTTGTTATACTGTTTGCACATAGTTGATGCCCCTGTGTACGTGTGAAAGAAAACCTGAGTGCTAATGACTTTCTACAATAGAAAAATGCATAAATGCTCTTAAAATAGATAAGTTTTCACTTAGGATAACTGATATACAGCATTTTAAAGTGAAAAATAAGATATGTGAAATAATGTTTTACCTGTCTAATCTTATAGTATATATAATCATCAGCATAATATCTGAAAGCTATATAACCATTATGAATTTTTTTATCCTCATAATGTCTCTTGGATGCAATAGACAGGGACGGAAGTAAAACCCCCATTTTACAGATGAAAGAAAGGAGCACAAAATAGATTATCACTTACCTAAACTGGCACAGCTGATGTGTGGTTACACTGGGAACTATAAAAGTCTTAATGGTATGGTCCCTTTTATGGATAAAAACTTCTATAGATTGCTTTTCCTAATTCATAAATATGGCATATGAAAATAAATTACAATATTGCAAATAGAACTAAATAAACACAGCAAGAAAGGAAGCAAATATAAATGCTTGGTTCGTGCATAGTGCAGATTTTATACAATTTCATTATCATATAAATAGCTCACATATATAATCTTTCGTGCGTTAATTCTGATAAATGTTACAGTAAAAATTAAGATTAATTGAGGTTGCTTTGAAAGATTTGCTAGGAGTTATATCTGTGGTACTTTTTAGCCTAGTTACATTATGTTCTGAAAAGTTTCAGTATCCTATTGGTGATTTATTATATCTGCTTACTCGTATTTTTATAGACTGCTAAACTGTGTAAAATTGCTTTTTTCAGTCTTAACTTTTGATGCTTAGAATTCTTCGCTTTTTTTTTAAGCTTGAGTCTTCAGAATATACAGAGATCTGCTAGAAGACTGAATTGCTAAGTGTTTTGGAAATTAATACATGATAGCTGAGAAGAAGCATTAAATCTGCATAAACCTACAAAGGTTCACAGCTAAAATGGGTTACAAAAAGAAATTGAAGGGCAAACATTATTTGTTGTCATTGAAGGACACTAAGTTTTCTCACAGTCACAAAGGTATCTAGGGATATATTAATTCTTCCTTTGGATCTTACAAATACAGAAGTACTGCATACCCTTCTATGTAGGCAGATGTTCAGATAAAGCAGCTGAGAGCAGGAAAGAACTTTATTTGGCATATTTAATGAAATATGCAGTGAAACACTAGGAGTCTGATTTTTTTTACTGACTTACCCCTGGTGCAGATATTTTTGTCCTTAAAAACTGAATGAAAAATAGATTTAAAATATAACCACAGCAGAATGTCAGCATTTTATACTCACTTTGCACAGATTTACAAAACTACCTGTTATATATGATAAACTATGAAAAGGACATTTCAGTATGAAAGCCTCTCATTTCACAGCTGTACCAAACACAGCCTTTCATTTCAGAAGCCATAAAAAGCCTTGCATCACACTACTGCATCCTGAAAACCCATGACACAAACCACATTTTGGGGTATCTCCATTTCCGTTAGTGGATTGTATCAGAATCTTCTTGTATCCTATTGCCTTTCAGCTGCAGTTCAGCATTTACAAATTTTCACAACAGGAATTAAATTAACTTAGATGTCCTCTCTCCCACTTTTACCCTTTCTTCTCCCACATACGGCCAATTTTCCTTTGAATGTCATCCACACAGTTAGGTTAGAGTACTACAAGCAAACCAGATTTTCTTGTATGGCATTAACCACCCTGCTGCTTTGGTACTCTATCCAAAATAAACGGGCATAGTGGACCTTCAGTCAGTAGTGCCAGGCTTAGCAAAGCTTAGCAATGAAATTCCCCACAAAACTTAATAAAATATGAAAAGCATTTATCCCATTTTCAGTGAATAAATGCCATGTCCCAAAGTTAGTGTCATACTTTAAAATCACACAATAGCATATTAATGAATAGGGTTATTCTTTGTTGTTACTTTGCACTCTTCAGAATTCTATAATGCATATCATGCAAGTGTTCCTCTGGGATGAAACAGCAATAAATCTTTAATAAACTATGAACAACATTTCGGTCTGAGTGACAAACACTTTGCTACAAAAGTATTACTGGATAAATTATATTAAAAATAAACAAACGAGGAGATATTATTAAAAGTTTGCCTCTATTTTCAGATATGTATCTCATATTTGAGTTTGCTTGGAATTAAACACCAGTAAATCTTTAATGAGGTATGAATGAATATACCAATCACTTGAGAGTTATTGACACATCAATATCCATAGAATAGTATCTTATTAAACTATTGCAGTTCCTTCCTTGATAAGCATTATATATTCAGTATTAATAATGCATGAGCATTTTTAATTCATTTCTGTTGTTACACCCTGTCCTTACTCCTGCAGCAACATTATTAAAACTGATTTTATAAATATCATTTTCTCAAGATACATATGTTAAGTGTGACTGGTACTGAAGAGTTGTAAATGTAGCTGAGTTTAAAATTCCTAATTTATTACTGATAAATAATACATGATTTAACAAACAGAATAGCGTTATACTTAAACTGTTCTTTCTACCAGATTGACCCAGAAGGAAGGAGAAAGCTCTGT
The DNA here is from genome assembly GCF_965638725.1 of Aptenodytes patagonicus. Taxonomy (NCBI): domain Eukaryota; kingdom Metazoa; phylum Chordata; class Aves; order Sphenisciformes; family Spheniscidae; genus Aptenodytes; species Aptenodytes patagonicus. The sequence goes on along the minus strand of NC_134949.1, from coordinate 190,423,810 downwards.
CTTTTACAATTCTGACCTATATTTGTAAATTACTAATTTGTAAAGATCAGAGAACTATGCAGGTGTGAATGCTGATCTTTCCACTTTGACATTTGGCTTCTGAGGGTTCTCACTGCAATGCCATCCACATCTTTCTTACACTTCCACATGTCAATTGCTGTTATACTGAAGTCACAGTCCTAATCTGATTCAGAGTACGACATCCCTCTAAAGACAGGGAAAACTCCATTCCCTTTGGCTTCTGTCTTTACCTGACACAGTGCCACTTACAATTGTTTTCTACCAGACCGAAACACTGAAAGGTTCTGCACTGACATTGCCCTGCTGTCCTCTGAAGTCAATCGGACAAGCACATAAAGCAGCACTGGTTAGAAATGAGACAGGGCGAGAACTGCATTTTGTAAATGGAGATTTAAACCACTTGGCAGAATTTAAGGAGAGTTTAAGGTAAAACAAGGGAAGAGCTGCCTCTATATCCTGCACTGTTTGACTGCACCCATGTCCAAGCATTTTTTTTTAATCACTTGATGATTTTACTTCATGAATGTTAAATCACTTCACGGTTACTAATGAGTGATTTCTTGTGAGATCTGTGCCTAACAAGTAAAAGGTAAGTATCATTTCCTGAAATCACTGTTAAGGAAACTGAAACTCGGTGACATGCTGTGATTAGCTTGTATAATCCCTGGTAGTCTCTGGCAGGGCTGGATCACTTAAAAGATATTACTATGCTTTTTCCAAAAGGCACCTTATATTTCATGTTTCTATAGACAATTTACCACCCTTTTACTGATGTATTTTAAATAGTACATCATTATTAAATGTGATCACCTTACCACTAATAATGATTTTGATAATGGTGACATTTAGGTGTTCAGCTGCAGTCCTATTAACAGTTGGTTCCCTATTGAGCTCCAAACTTTGAACGTATGACAGAAGGACCTTATAAGGGTAGAATGTAGTAGAAGATCAGATACAACAGAAAGGGTTGTGATCAGGGGCTAGAAGTCCAGCTGGAGGCTAGTCACCTGTGGTGTACCTCAGGAGTGGATATCGGGGTCATCACTGCTTAACATCTTCATTAATGACATGGATGATGGGACCAAATGCACCCTTAGAAAGTTTGCAGAGGATATAACATTTAGAGGAGCGGTTGTTACGCCAGATTTATGCTGTCTTTCAGAGAGGCCTCAACAGGTCGATGAAATGGGCTAACAAGAACCTCATGAAGTTCAACAACAGGAAATGCAAAGTCCTGCACCTCTGGAGGAGTAGCACCGTACACTAGCACAGACTGTGGGCTGACTGGCTAGAAAGCAGCTTTGTAGAGAAAGGCCTGGGGATCCTGGGAGAGAACAAGCTGACCATGATCCAGCAATACGTCCCTGCAGCAAAGAAGGCCCACAACAACCTAGGCTGCATTAGGAAGGTTGTTGCCAGCAGGTCAGGTAAGGTGATCCTTCCCTTCTCCTCAGCACAGGTGAGACACATCTGGAATGCTGGGTCCAGTGCCAGGGTCTACAGTACAAAAGAGACATGGACATACTGAAGCAAGCCCAGTGAAGGGCCATGAAGGTGATTACAGGATAGAGGCCGAGAGAGCTGGGACTGTTCAGCCCGGAGAAGAGAAAGCTCTTATTTATACACATGGATAAGACACCCCCCCCGAGGCTGGGAAGGAGCAAAAAAGATGGAGCCAGACTCTTCTCAGTGGCACCCAGTGACAGGACAAGAAGCAATTGACAGAAACTGAAATTCAGGAAATTCCATTTAAACAGAAAAAAAGCTTTGTTTGTAACTGTGGGGGTGCTCAAGCACTGGAACAGTTTGCCAAGAGAAGTTGTGGAGTCTCCATTCTTAAAAATATCCAACATCAAACTGGACATGGTCCTGAGCAACCTGCTGTAGCTTACCTTGCTTTGAGCATAGGGTCAGACTAGATGTTCTCCAACCTCAACCATTCTGTGATTCTAAAAAAGAGTGAGCAGGTAGTAATGAGACTACCTTGAACAGTGTGATACACGATAGGAACAGCATATTTGCTTTTCTTAACTATGGGATATAATGTGAATGACAGACAGAAATTGAGAGAGTTCTTTATTCTGTTTACAGTCAAAACATATAATTTGAACAAGCAACCCAGAACCTTCAGCAACGGAGTTACTAGAGAAAAACAAGAGAGATAAAGACTCTTCTGAACAGTTGAGAGTTTCTATTGGTACTGCAAGGCTTTAATTGAGATTATTTCTGAAATCAAAGAACACTGGAAAGTCACTAAAAGCTGTTTGATTTTCTATTGCCATTTTTCAGCTGTCTAAAGATGCCTTATGTTTACACTGTTGTATAATGCTTAGGCTCTGCAAGCCCCAGGGAATTACATAAAAATACTTTGCAAGACACAGTGCTGGCCATGAGACTTCTTTCATGGTTAAATCATATTCAGGTCTAATAAAGTATTATGAAGATCACTCCACTAGTACTAGCAGCACAGAAATAAAATGACTGTCAAAGAGCTGGCAAACTGAACAGTGAGAGGTAGACAAGGCAATCAAAAGAACAGTTACGACGTGTGCAGTATTCTCTTCAGTAAGCGTTAAGATGCTGCTTTTTCCAAAGTTTAAGAGTTCTGAAAATTCCTCTGTTACAGGCAGCTCAGATGCAGAACTAGTTTATTTTGATTTGCATTAAATTTCAAACCATAGTCTATCCATAGTCTTTTCCACTTTTGTGGTGGAAATACCTAAGTGGTGGATAAAAACTATTACTAATCAAGCTTTTAAAAACCAAACCAAACCAAACTAAACCAAACCAAACCAACACCAAAAAAAAAAAAAAAGCTGGAAAAACCAGAAATCTTCCATAAGAAGTTTGTAGATTTATGCACCTCAGAGCCCTCAAGGCCACAGCCTCACCCCAGTTGCTGGTACAGACCCATTCAGTCACACGCGCGTGCATGCACACGCATGCACAGAGCTCTCTGGCAGCTGGTCAGGCTCCCTGGCTCTCCTGTGAGTGACCCCCAGGTCACTTCTCTTACTCAGTGGCTAGCCCGGCATGATCTTCACTAGTGTTCACACACTCCCTCGCACAGCCACACTCTCTCCAGGTGCTGGCACATGGGCCTCTGACCCCTGGTCCCACCCCAGTTGCTGGCACTCAGCCCCCCCATACACACACAGAGACTAGAGAGTCCCTCACCCAGGAAAAGAGTGAGAAATTGAGTTTAATGAGGAGATAGGACAGACTGCGTTGATCAGGCACAGGCCATGGCCAGACAAGTGTATCGACCAGCAATCTGTTTGCCATAACCGGCCCTTTCTATCCCCTTATCCATTTATTCTCCCACACTTGTTACTCCCAAAATCACCTAGATCTCTCCCTTTCCCTGGTTCCTCCCCTAAACATCCCATCGTGTCTTGTGCAATCTTGAAATGCTTTTCCCCTACATCCCTTAACGTCCCATATCCCAGAGGTCAGTAACCCCCCCTGGAAAGGTGCTCTGGAGAGTTGCTCCTGTTGACTTATTTTGATGGGTTTCATGCCTGGACACTGGGACTGAAGCTTTCCTGGGACAGCCCTGGAAGGGGTCTGGTCAAGGTGTCCCTTCCCCTGAGTCCCTAATTTGGGTTCTCTCCACCTGCCATTATGCCACTGTGCTCCTCTGGGTTTGTAGAAATGGGCCTCTGATGGGCTGATGGCTCCTGTGATGCACCTGGGTGGGGTAGTATTTGTCATCCTCCACCCACCATTGTCTCTCTGAGCTTCTTTGTGGGTGTGCAGATGAGCTTTTTATCACATAACATAACATAAAAAATGGCAGATAAATCATATTTGAAAATATCTTTTTCTATAAAGGGAGCACAGAGAAAATATCAGAGACATAGATATATTGTAGAGTTCATAGTTAAAGACTTTGGACTTCAGAGATGACTAAGTTTGCAGAGTGTCTATTGTCCTGGTACACTAGACATTTTTGCCTCTAACAGGAAGTATTTCTACCACTTATTCTCTGAATCACAAACACTATGGTCATTTCTGAAGTTATCTGAAGCCCTGATTTCACTTTTTGTAAAAGCAGATTTTTTAGTATGTTTGGTTAGAGATGAGAATATTCAGTTCTAGTGTCTTTCTGCATAATAAAGAGTGGTTTGGGGATATATTTTTTTTATGACTTTGCTTCAAGCTATGGTCTCTGCAGAAGGAGTGAAATGGTGTTTGATATATATGCTTTCCTTAACACAGGCCAGAGGAAAACAGGATATTTCAGTGAATTTGGTGCATGTTTATTTGCAAGTGTATATTAATATGAACATCTACAGTTCCAAATGAGAAAATTCCTAAAGGATATATGTTCACCTTTTTTATTAATTATTCTGGGAACAGATGCAGTGGTTTCTTTCTTTTCTATTACTATTAGGCACACAGGTGAGTCCATTGAATTTGCTTTGTGGTGCTGTCTGTGTCTGATAAAGCATTTCAACTTATATTTTACCAGATTTTGTTTAATCAGTTCCAAGCACTGAGCAGTTACTTTTGCATGTCTTTCAACACTTGGTAAAGTCATTTTAAGTGCTCATGTGTAACATAAAAGATCAGTGTACATTTAGAAGAAATGTGGCTGCCTTTCAAGTGTGATGCCATATTTAATTTTCATTTCTACACCCTCTATAATGGAGAAATATACAATTACATTAATTAAGTTTCCCAACCCACATGTGACACTACAAGTTTCTGTAATGCTTTGTTTTTACAGAAGTAAAAAGAAGAAAATATAGAAAATAATAATACAAAAACCTAAGGCAAAGAATAGAATTGATATACCCATCAACTTGGTAGACCCAATGATATAAGATGGAGTCCTACAAGAATATGAGATGGAGATTGTTCTTTTGTTAAGTACCAATGACACTGTGGGATACTGGGCCATCATGGTTTCTCTCAATAATGAAGGGAGGCAATAAAATTCATCATAATATTCACTCCTCAGAATAATGCTATTTTATGTAAGCTGATTCATTTTTTTATTGGACACAGAGTAATGTTATCGCTATCTGAATAATAGACTATAGCAGTGTCTATAATTAATTTAGTACCTCAAAACATAGGACAACTGTTTCTCATTGTGTTCATTAGTGGCCACAACCAACCTAGTCCTTAGAAAAGCAGTGGTACCACCGTTACTGTATCAGTTTATGACCATCTGCAACTGCCAGATTAACACGAGATTTTTTAATATCCTTAGGATGTTCAAACCAGCATGGTCCTATTGCTCTGTCTCCTGAATGTGGTTCAGGTCGTGATCTTGTTTAAGGTTAAATAATTATTTAAGAATACCATCTAGAGATCAATCCCAGTGACAGGCACTGTAGCTACTCAAATCCCATTGACAGGCACTGTGGCTACTCCAACCCCCATGACAGGCACTGTGGCTACTCAAACCCCAGCGACAGGCACTGCAACTACTCCAGCCCCCACGACAGGCATTGCAGCTACTCAAACCGTGGCAACAGGCACTGTGGCTACTTAAACCCCCACGACAGGCACTGTGGCTGAACCAGAGAACCAACCCTGCCGGTATCAGTTGCCTCTATACACAAGAAGAAATACACAAGAAAATCAACTCATTTAGTAAGGGAAAAAGATGAACCAGGGCCATCACGGGAACAGGAGCAGGAAGAGGCAGAACCCATAAATGAGATGGTAACCACCCGATCCTTACCCCTGAGTGAGCTGTGAGATATGCAAAAAGATTTCAGTCGTTGTCCAAGCGAGCATGTTGTCACCTGGCTGCTCCGATGCTGGGATAATGGGGCCAGTAGCCTGGAATTACAGGGTAGGGAAGCCAAGCAGCTGGGATCCCTTTCCAGGGAAAGGGGCATTAACAAAGTGATTGGAAAAGGGGCACAAGTCCTCAGCCTCTGGAGGCAACTCCTGTCAGGTGTGAAGGAAAGGTATCCCTTCAAGGAAGATGTTATATGTCACCCAGGCAAGTGGACCACCATGGAAAGAGGTATCTAGTACCTGAGGGAATTAGCTGTGCTGGTGGTGATTTATGATGACCTGAACAATGAGCAGTTATCCAAAGATCCAGATGAAGTCAAGTGCACACGACCCACGTGGCGGAAGTTTGTACGGAGCGCCATATGAGAAGTCACAGAAACTGCTGAAGGAGAAGGTGAATTGAGCCAATTTGCAGAAGTAAAGGCCATCCAGCTGGCTTTAGACATTGCTGACCGAGAAAAGTGGCCAGTGCTCTATCTCTATACTGATTCATGGGTGGTGGCAAATGCCCTGTGGGGGTGGTTGCAGCAATGGAAGCGGAGCAATTGGCAGCGCAGAGGCAAACCCATCTGGGCTGCCGCATTGTGGCAAGATATTGCTGCCCGGGGGGAGAACCTGGTTGTAAAAGTCTGTCACATTACTCATTTCCGAAACAACTTCATAGGCACCTGGGCCAAAGAGCACGGCATTGAGTGGGTGTATCACATCCCCTGTCAAGCACCAGCCTTCAGGAAAATCGGATGATACGATGGACTGTTAAAGACTGCACTGAGAGCAATGGGTGGTGGGATGTTCAAACATTGGGACACACATTTAGCAAAAGCCACCTGTTAGTCAACACTAGGGGATCTGCCAGTCGAGCTGGCCCCACCCAGCCAAAACTTTTACATACTGTAGAAGGGGATAAAGTCCCTGTAGTGCACATAAAAAATATGCTGGGGAAGACAGTCTGGGTTCTTCCTGCCTCGGGCAAAGGCAAACCCATCTGTGAGATTGCTTTTGCTCAAGGACCTGGTTGCACTTGGTGGGTGATACAGGAGGATAGGGAAGTCTGATGTGTACCTCAAGGGGATTTGATTTTGGGTGAGAATAACTAATAAACTAAATTGTACGATGTTAATTGCTATATAATAGTGCATATCATCACTTCCATGGTGGCTATATGCCATATTAACAGAGTTACAGTAAGAATCACCCAGATCAATAAATAAGGAACTTTGATGAAAACAAGCAAAATGCAGCGATGATAGAACCAGACAAGCGCAGTGGTGATGGAAGCAGAACTGGCTTCAGCATGCAACACTCCAACACCACACACCATCTCTCCCGCTCTGAAGGACTGTTATGACAGATGGAGCCCAAAGTCATGGACCAAATGAACTCAACGAACATTTTATAGGGATGACCCATAGCCTAAATGAATGGTATCTGTGTGTATATATCAAAATACAGGAAAAGTGTTGGTGATTAATTGGGATGTTTTGGAAAGTGTGGGGACCTGGGCATGACATAGCTGGTATAGAATAAGGGGTGGGTATTGTCCTGATTTTGGTTGGGATAGAGTTAATTTTCTTCTTAGTAGCTGGTACAGTGCTGTGTTTTGGGTTTAGGATGAGAATAATGTTGATAACACACTGATGTTTTAGTTGTTGCTAAGTAGTGCTTACACTAGTCAAGGACTTTTCAGCTTCCCATGCCCTGCCAGCGAGAAGCTGGGAGGGGGCACAGCCAGGACAGCTGACCCAAACTGGCCAAAAGGCTATTCCATACCATATGACGTCATGCTCGGTATATAAACTGGGGGGAGTTAGCTGGTGGAGGGGTGACCGCTGCTTGGGAACTGGCTGGGCATCAGTCGGCGGGTGGTGAGCAATTGTATTGTGCATCACTTGCTTTGTATATTCTTCTATTATCATTATTATTACTATTATTATTACTACTACTACTACTGATGCTACTACTACTACTACTATTTTACTTTATTTTATTTTAATTATTGAACTGTTCTTATCTCAACCCACGAGCTTTTTCTCTTTTATTCCTCTGATTCTCTCCTCCATCCCACCGGAGCGCAGGGTGGGGAAGTGAGTGGCTGTGTGGTGCTCAGTTGCTGGCTGAGGTTAAACCACGACACAGCCTAAATGTGCTCACAGCTAACATTGCTTGTTCTTAGTGTTCTCTTTCCCTGACTGGAGTATATTGATAGTTGTTTGTCTTTCTCTAGGTGATTTTGTAGATTGTTACTCATATAACATTGTTTTAACACCTTTTTCCTTATGTCTTATGACAGAAATTTATAGGAAAAATGACTAATTTACAGCATGATCTGAATATAGCAAAGATAGAATTGTCTCTAGTATCTTTAGGGATCTGTTTTCATGGTTTGGGACTGGCTATTAACCACTACCAATAGTTTTCTTACAGCAGCAACTATTACATTCTGCTCCATTTCTGCAGCTTATTTATGTCCAGTCTTTTCAAGCACTTTCAGGAAATCATTGGAAGAATTTCCATAGCTACAAGGCAAAGAAGTGGTGCAAATAAATGTTGATTTACTAAATATTAATACCATTCTTCACTGTTTACTTTTGTGACTTTTTCATTATTAATATACATATAATCATTATTTAAATGTGATTTGCCAGATTGATGGATTGTAGGTCAAGCCTTCTTTACATTAGTATATTCATTGCCATCACTAAAGAACTAGTATTAGTTAAGTAATGGATGTTGTATACCCTTAAGTGTCCAGGCACTGAAAATATAGCATATATACAAATACAAACAGAAAGAGTAAAGTGTGTTGGATATTTCCTAAGTTTTTACTTTAAGGCATTTCTGTATGTCTCACATATTACATTATTACATTAGCATTCTATCTTTAAATGGATTTATTCATGGGACATACATATGTGATGAAATATAATTAATATTGTTTATTCTAATGGTATCCTTGACATTCTACTGTCTGTGTAGACATGCCAATGACTTTCATGCTGTACTTTCAAAAAGAAGCTAACTTTTCCAAGAAGCCTTCAAACTTTTCTTTAAAAACACTTGAACTCTTACCAAATAAAATAGGAGATTTGACTCTGAAAGCAAATATTCTATACTAATTCTAACAGTGGATGATTCAAAATGTATGTGTGCTTTTACATGTAAACAAGCAGTTGTGCATTTTCCCACCTGCTTTCTTTGCTTCTCTGTGTGCACTTACCTGTATTTGTTGTAAAGAATTGTCAAAGAGTATTTTTTGGTAAAACTACAGTAGAATGACAATACCAAGAAAGTTCATATTGACTTGAGATCCTATTTTGCAAGGCTCAGATACACAGATAGTAAAGATCCCTGGTCCAGATTATTTGTTTAAAGCAATAAAGAGCAAATAATATTCATTGCAATAATCACTATCAAGAGTAAGATCTGTTCACATCTTAGTGATCTCAGATCATCCTAATACTGATTTACTTTAAGACCACCTATCCTGAACTACTGTTCAGCCAAGACGCCATTTTTCCATTGGCGTATTATGGGCATCAGAAGTATGGAATGGCTGTAGACAAATTTGGGAAAGATGTCTTGCTTTAAGGTAGCATAAACAGAAGCAGGAGAATATCTAAAGCATTAGATAAGTGTTTTTACAAGGCCAGCATTACAGATGGATGGAAGATAAAGGAAAGAAAAAAATAGAAAGGGTCATAGTTGTGAGGGATGTTAAGGAGAAGTGTGAATTATTACTGTGAAACACAGGGAGCCAGTACAATGATTAAAAGGTTGGAAAGGTGACAACAGTCAGTGATGGTCAAGGAAGACAATCCTAGCAGCTATGCTTTTTAAAGGCTGGATCAGGGCTATGAGGGTGTCAGGGGTGGCAGAACAGAAGATGTTGCAGTAGTTAAGACAAGAGTGAGGGCTCAAGGAGTCAGCAAAAAAGAAAAGGCCAAGCACCGGAAAAGTTATACAAGAAAAGTGAATGGATTACAAAAGGTTTACAATCCATGAGCTGTGGAAGATGAACAAGCTGAAGATGAATCCCAGGTTATGAGACTGAGTGACAAGGAGGGGGATGATGTTGTCAACATTGATGGGAAATGGGGAGGAAGAATGGCTCAAAAGGAAAAGCAAACAGCTGAGTTTTGCTGTATGTGTTAAGTCTAGCTTGCTGGCAAGATGTCATCCAGGAATAGATGTCTGAAAGACAGGCTGAAAGACAGGTTGGGGTAGAGAGACAAAGGAGGGAAGGGAAGGGAAGGGAAGGGAAGGGAAGGGAAGGGAAGGGAAGGGAAGGGAAGGGAAGGGAAGGGAAGGGAAGGGAAAGGGAAATAATGATTTTTGAACTTAATCTTCTGTTGGTGCTCCTTACAGTGGGAATAAGAGCAACATATGTGATTGTTAGATTATTTTTATTTCATGACAAAACATGATTTCATTTCTATTGTAGTATACTGAACATAAAAGATTTAAATAAGGGAGTCCATAAGAAGTGAAAGTCACCTAGATATCACAACAATAAGTTTAGTCAATACTTCTGGATTAGAACTTAAATTACTGATGACATTAAAGATGGATATAGAAAATTCTTGGTAGTGATTCTCATTTAGTTCTTATGGTCTTCATTCAATTCCTATGCTGTTGCACAGGGAAAGTATTTCTTCTTCCACTTTTCTATCTTTCTTTTCCTTTTTTCTTTTTCTTTTTTTCTCCTGAGGGCATTAAAAATGTACTCTCTTGCCTGAGTACCAGCCCAGCTGCATTTTCAATTACATTGTTTTATATCAAAAGACATTTCCCCCTGTATGAAAAATCTACAGTAAAAAACAAATTATCACTAGGAATAATTTATCTGATTATGTGACATCACATTAGCAATGAAAACCAGATGACGATACAGTGTCTTCTCAAACCACCTGCTAGGTTTAGTTGCTGAGACCTAGACCTTGCCTGCATGTAGATACCCCAAAAGTGGGATAATTTAACAGAGATACCAAGTTATGGGTTTGACTGCATCTAATGGGTTAAGGGCTTTGACAGACAAAATATGGTATGTACCCAAGGAAAAAAAAAAGAGGAAGAGAAAGACTGGAGTTATTCAGACCTCTTTTTGCCATAGTGCAAAAATATATCATACTGGGTGCAGGCTCATGACTGGAGATATACAGCAGAAGAGGCAAGCTGAGTTGGTTAGTTTGGATGAAAGGGACAGGAAACGTAAAACCATATGTCTGTCAAAATCTAGTCAGTATAGATTCACAGTGTAAATGTCAAAAAAGAGATAAATTAAGAGGTAATTAAAATCTAGAAATTAAACCCTAGTTTGTCTTCATTGGTTATTAAGGAAATCTGAAATTATGCATTATGATATACCCTTGTACTTTGCAGATAACTAAAATTCAGTAAGATGATTCCAGTAAGATGCACAGGATTTGAGCAAATATGTATGTATTGAGGTATTAATACAGAGATGATGGCTTGACTTGTGTTTACAGGTGAGCTTATCTAAGCTAAGGGAGAGAAAGTACCAAAGGCTGGTCGTCCTGAGTACTTGTGAGGGGTACACATCTTACAGGAAGGTGGATGGGGAATGAAGATTACCCAATAGTCACTACATTAAAGAATGAGATGAGACTCAAGGTTAAGGCCTTGCTACAAACCAGAGAAAGAAGATACTTAAGTGTACCTGATTTTGCATTTTAGGTAAATGCCTCGACTGCTAGGCTTTGAAATATTCTCACATAAAGGAGGAAGGGGAGATCTTTGTCTTAGCTTAATATCATTTTGATGCAGAAAATGACTGGGGGCAAGGTGCACATAATGACATACATATGTAAAGAAAATAAGTGATACTATGTTTGTTGCTCACCTTGTGTAGCTCCTGACCCACCCTGGATCAAAGCTGGCTTGGATCTGCTCTTCCTGAACATGGAGAGGGGGGCCGGGACCAACAATGAAGCGGTTTCTGCAGCTTTCAGCCTGCAGGCTGGGTCTCAGCTTGTCTGAGCAGCAATGATATGAAGCAACATATATTGAGAGAGGTAAACAGATCTTTTGGTGTTTTTTAGGACCTTTTAAATGAAAAACAGATTGAAACTGGGAAGCACTCAGGTCATGAAAATATCCCTGGACAAAGCCAAAGCAGCTTTGAGATCTCTTAGGGGTTTTCTCAGAGCCAGCTGCATTCCCAGCACTTATTTAACATTACATTCCACCCTGTTATGTGCTGACAGCGTAGAACAAGTTTAAATTCATTATCCATTGGATTAAGGCAAATAAGACACAAAAAATTAATGAACCACACAATTTTATTGAATTTATTGGTTGCAAGCACAATTGACAGACAGCTTGCTGTACAATTGTATTTGGTAGCTCATAAGGGAGAAAGGAGAGGAAGCATTAACTAATGCTTTGATCTTTTCCTTATCCTCCTCTGTCACCAGAAGCCTCCAATTGTGAAAGCCATTCCTGCTAGCTCTGATACTTTGAAGGATTATGTCCTTCCCTTTTGTCACTTCAAAACTGACTTTCTCCTGGAAGGTTTGGACAAAGATTAATCCTTGCTAGGAGAAATACTGCATATGTTTTGGGCAAGCCACTTGACTCCAGGAAAGATCTTGGTCTTGTCTTTTTCTCCCACTGGAAAGGATCAGGCTCAGCTGGGTAAGCTCCAAGAGCTCTGGTACGGCTGCCGTGGTTGCCTGCAATTGATCATCTGTGGCCATTTCCTTTTGTTAGGTCCCTAGAAACATCAAGGGATTTAAAAGTCCCTAAAAGAGATTAAAACAGAGCATGGATTTTAGGAGTCTTCGCATCATTAAACTGTACAACTGCTATCTTGCGTAATATGTATTCTTACTGCAGTTATACACTTTTCCTGGTTTATTAAGCTCCTTTACAGATGACTTGAATGCCCAGCCAGTCTTCTAGTGCATTTGGGACCCCTCTCACCACCCACACATGCAGAAGCCTGTAAATAGCCTGTGGAGCAATAAGAGCTCTGACCTCACAGTTCCCTTTGGACACTAACGTAAAATAAATAACCCACTGCAACAGCAGGGTAAGTATTTATAAGTCTTGTGCAGGAGTCATACTCAGCATAGAGAACAGTATTTCAGTGAAACACTTCAGATCACACATGCTTTGCTTTATTTCCTTCCTAATCTTACAAATAAACAAATCCTTTTTTGTTATGTTCACACTGCATCACAGTTTGAAAAACATTCAGCTAACTTGGGGGAAGCTCAAGCTGCTCCTGAAACATTGCTTTCGGTCTAAAGTTTGGATATTGTCTCGCTTGTATAATCAAATGTCTATCAGTCAAACCTCTCACAGCTTCACTTATCTTATTCAAAATATGTCTCTGCTTTTGTTTTCACTCTGCCTGCATTAAGTCTCATGCAGTAGTCTGACGGCCACATTTTCAATATACATGTCTTATTTCAAGTCTTTCTTTTATTCCTAGCAGCTGTCATAGTTTTCCCTTTCTATTAGAGTAATATTTGTCTTACTTTAGTGATTTGTTTTATTATATCCAGTTGTTGTACCTATACTTTATTATTTTCCTATTCCCTCACTACTTTCTTTGTTATTTTGCCTTCTTCTCCCCAATATTTACCTTATGCACTTAATATCTTTCTTCTGTTAACATGTGCTTCCACCAGAATTTCTCTTCATTTTTGTTTCCTTGTATTTTTCTCTTCTGAGATTCACCTTATTACTCTTGCCAGGTATTTACATCACACTCACTAGTTGTCTCTTTTATGTGTTGGTTTTAATATTTATTTTGTCTTGTCTTTTTCCCTTCATGATAAATCCAATAACATCTCTCTCTGTTTCTCATATTGAAATATATCTCACCACAATATATAGGAAGTTTATAGTGGTGACATGGCAACTAGTAGCTCAAACTCATTGCTCCTTTCAACTAAAACAGAGACAAAGTTAAGGGTTTCAGAGGCAAAAGAGCAAATGTCTGTATGACAATCTTCCTGTCTTCAGTATTATTGTTTTTAAGTACATCTGGAACCTGAGGTCTTTACAAGAGTGACCTCCTTGTATGTCAATACATGGGGAAAAGTGGCAGGGTGAGTACATTCAGGGAAGAGCTACCTCTGTTAGAAACTTGGAGGTTCTCCTCTTGATAGCAGGTCCCTCCGCAATCTCTTCTCCTGTTGTCCCTATTCTCTTCCAGCTCCAAAAGAATAGAGAACATGCCCTCTTTAATGAACAGCATGGCAGGCTCTGTGGACCTTGTTCTGACTGGAGAAAAGTGTTTTATGCTTTCTCATAACTACTACAGTTAAACTAATCCCAGTAATTAACTACTAAAGCTTAGTGACTGGTGCACTTGTAGAGATATGTATGGCGAAACCACAATTTAATCTATAAACTGCAATATTTACCTAACTTGTAAAGGAGAGATGGAGTAATTTTCTTTTTTTCATGGGTCTTCTATGTCTTCTGTCTTCATTACAAACTAGCACTTACCCCTTTGACCTTACATTCCTTGATGTAGCCAAGGAATAATTCTCCATTTATGTACACAGAGAAAAGATCACATTATGTTCTCCTTTGCTATTCCTCTTTTTCTTTCATTAATTCACTCTTCACTCTCATTCACTCTTGCTTTCTTCACCTCCTTTCTTTATTTTCAGAATGCCAATAGAAATCTTACTACTGTGAGAGGACTGTCAGACTTCTAACAGGTTCAGAACTCTGCATCAATCAGGCAAAATGTTCTACATCTTCACAATGACTAAGGAGGTCACCACTGCATCTCCAAAAAAGGAGCTATTAGGAAATTTTTAAAAGCTGAAGAAGTATGAGAGTTCATTTTGTACTGGAGTTTGCAGCTGGGTTATGGAAAAACCTGAGATTTGAGCCAGTTCTTCTACAACAACTTTTTATTTACTGCCAGTGGAAAACTGAATAACTTGAACTATGTGCTGTCCCAAATCAATTGCATATTCCTCTTTCAAAAGCAGTTTAATTTTCATTTTGCAGGTGACAGAGGAAAGTGTTCCTGAAAACCTTCATAACGTTTCACAAAACAAGTCTGACTAAATTTTGCCCTAAATCTCAAGTGTGTACTTGCCACCCAAATTCTGAACTTCTAAAGAGGGTATGTTCACCTCTGTGTCCCTGTATTGCCTCCTACGTAGGCTGCAGTACACTTCGACAACTCATCTCCAAAAAGAGTGATTCAAGGGCCTTACTGCTAGTTCAAGTCAAACCAAAGTTGTCCAATTTTGTTTTATACTACAAGAGGACGAAATGGTGGAACAAAAGCAACCTGCAGTTACTGTACTTTGAATGTGAAGAGGAAGGCAATGCCAAGATTAACAGAATGTGGAACAGGATTCTGCAATCCATCACTACCTTCCTCTCAGCTGGAGGTGGGGTTGTCGAACAGATGTGTCGGGATTTCTGCAGAGAAAGGAAAAAGGACCTGGACAAACACAAAAGGAAAGCATGATCCATTGAAGGGTGTCTTGAGAGAGGGTGGGTTAAAAAGGACTCTGCTATGTCACTCAAACTATCCCCAGTCAATCAGTCCCTAGGACATTACCTACTCATGCTTTTCTATTTGGCACACAGTACAAAGTATCTGAGGGAAGCATCACAACAGAAGGCATTTTATCCTTCTGTGTATCAAGTCCGTCTACAAAGCAAAACAAAGAGCAATCTGATTCCCAGTATTTTAAGAAGTTTTTATCTCTGATTTTGATGCGTGACACACAGCCTTCACACTTATTGTAGATTTCTGTTTAGTCCCATGGATATAAGTAGGCCAACAAGGTTTTATGAACCGTGTCACTATAAACTCAGAAAGAAACTATGTATGCAGAGTGTATAGAACAAGCTCACAGAAACATCTCAAGGCTTCGTCTGTCAAGCTCAAGGATGGATTTTTTTTTTTAACTCGAAGATGTGGCAGGTGCACCCGCCCTGACAAAGACGGGGCATTAAGACTGCTGCATCCTTACCTTTCATGCCCTTACTTTCACGCCTTTAAGGTTGCGAGTGCTGACCGTCACGTACACACTTTGGGCCAGTAATTATGGTCACGTATACACCTCGGGCAAGGAGTAAGAAAGTCAAGGCCCTCAGCCAATTAGAACTGACCACAGATCAGATTCAACGAGGGTATAAATGGAGCCCCACCAGAGGGCAAGTGGAATCGGTCCTCCTCGGAGCAGCGGGTCTGCAGTCGGGGACTCTCCCCTTGGGTCGGGACACCGCCCAAGGAAACTCCTCGAGGTTGAGAGCCCTCGTCTTATAGGTGAGTGACTGTGCACGTTTTGGATGCTCATTTCTAAAGCCGGCTGTGCAGTATTAATCCCTCGTACACCATCCTGAACCTGTGGTTTACCGATGTTGTCAGTGTTGACGCCTCATTTCTAGTTAGTTTTCTGCTAAACAATTTTGGTTTAAATAAAGATTATTTTTTAAAGTATCACCTGCCTCATCTGATCCCGTGAATCTCTGTGACAGAAGGCAACATGCCTTCAGAACTAGGGAACTTAACAAGAAGTTGCAGGTCAAAGTTAACATGGCAAGACACTGCTAAAGAATTAAAAGACCAATTTCCAATGTATTGGACAAATGGGTATGTTAGGTTTCATATATTGATTACATATATTGCTATGTCTGGAGTCAGAGATTATTCAGGAAGTTGATTAGAAAATGTACCTTTCAGCCATATTGCTTTCAGCTTATCTAAACCTGACACTTCAAGATATGGCTATGCATAATGAGGCAGAAAAGTATTTCTAGTGGATTTTATTAATTTGCTTCAGATAGATGAGGTTGACTAAAAAGTGAAATGTCCAAATATACACCACCTTGGTCATTGCTGTTTGCACTTTTCAAGCACTTGGTATGTTTTCCTTTCAGAGGCTTGGCATTTTGGACATCAAAGAAATATGAACATACAAAACTTGGTGAAAAATTGTGACTAATTATTAGGAGTGGAAGTTGGGAAGGGGGACTTTAATATCACTTCTGTATTTTCTTTCAGAATATGAAAGGGACAAATGACAGCAAAGGAAAGCTGTCTCACTTGCTGGAGTGGTAATAACAGTCCCAGTGGGGCATGGACTCAGCAACTTGAAAACTCCGAAAAAGCAGAGTTCAAAATCTGAGTATTACAATATTTCAGATTAGGCTATTAACTTCCTGTCTGAAAGTCAGTATTTCTTTCTGCCTGGCTCCTTGATATGGAGTACTTTCTAAATAGTATCCATCTGATTAATGGTAGGATTTTTTCATCAATGTGAATAACTAAATTAATTGTGAAAGAAGGATCGTTGTAATCTTCAGGTAGTGGTGGGATTGGATATATTACTATTTGCACATCTCTAGAACCAGTCCCATTATGTATAAATTGGAATTTGATTTAAGCATCTAATTTATATATATAAGACTTTAAACCAAGACTTTGGTTTAAATTTTCAAGCCAAGATTAATAAATCTGCCTAGTAAATCAGTCTTTTTTAACTAATAAACTGGGTTTCATAAAATAGATCTTAATACCCAGAGTATATGAAGTCTTGACTTATAAATCACAGATATGACTTAAAATCAGTCATATTGCTTATAAATCAGCACTGCTACTTTAAAAAGTGCCATGCTTCTGAAAAAGGTGTAAGACAAATATTCCTTACTTTATATATGTATATTTAATTTAGGTATTTAAAATGAAAGCAATTATAAAGCTGCTTCTAAAATGGTTATTTGAAAAACAGCACCTTAAAGAAGTGATAGAGCAGAGGGGGAATTTTATTGGTATTCATAAATGTGCACCTTGCCATTTGTAACTGTCTTTGTACTCTCCCCTCTGCACAGGCTGCCTATCAGAGTCGTAGTATGCTGTCAAGATTGTTGCAGGTCTGATGCTTGTTTTTCTCCTGTTTGGGTTTTTTCAAATATGCCCTTGCCAGTCTCAGTAACAAGAGATGGACTGCTTTAGTTTATTCATTCCCAGATACTATTTTAGAGGTTGGGGTTAAACCATAGTTTACAACCTGCAACTTTGAGTAGGTGGAAAAAGTGAGAGGAAGAAATTAACAGATTCTTAAAAATACTGAAAGTAAGATTTTTTTCTAATATTCTTCAGTGAGTTTCTTCTTTTCTTGTGTTTAGTCGGAGCATTTGTGAATAATCCCATATCCTTCAGTCAGCTACTCAGGGAATAAGTAAAATTCCAACAGACTTCTAGAGCTGACTTCAGTGTACATAGGAAAACTCAGTCAATTCTTTCCCTAAAGTTCTTAAATGTTTAGGTTTAGTGTGATTTGGTTTTGCATTTTGGGTGATGGTTTTTTTGTTTTTGTTTTTGTTTTTGTTTGTTTGTTTTTGAGGAAGAGAGAGCTGCTTTTTCAGTTAGTAGGAAATAAGTGTATAATGTACCATATAAAACTATAAACTATAATTACTTCAAGTCAAACTTGTATGAGTTAAATATAGACATTAAAATGCTTTCACCACTCTTCCCTACAGTTCTGTATACCAGTTTTCAACTTTCGAATGTTATAAAAAACTTTCCATATACAGAAGCAGAGACTTTCTTTCCTTCTTCCCCATTTAAACCCATAACATCTCCTGCACAGATCAAAACTGATGAATTTTCCATTTGACACTGGAAAGACTCAGGTTCTTACCTTCATTCATTCTACACTTCTCCCATGCTGGACCAGCACCCTGACCAGAAGGCTGCTAGAGAGCGTAACAGAGAGAAATAAATGCCTTTCAGTTTTCCCTGCTTTACTTTGCATAGGTATTATATTAAAATATAATCACTACAAGGTTTACAATATAACCCCTGCCAAAAGTTGATCTTTAGGACAGACACATATGGCCTGCTTTAGCTTTCTCCTTCTTTCATTTCAATAAGAATTCTTAAGCACAATTTCTTCTTCTCTATAACCAGTGTTCTTAATGGAAATGTTTAAATTAATTGAAAATTTCTGCCAAAAAAGTTTTCTCAAAAACTATCACATCCTATCAAACTTTACTTTAAAACATTTTCCCTCTCACAAATTTCTTCTTCTTCCTTTCTTATAACTAAAACTAAAAACTAAAAAAAAAAAAAGCTTCTAAACTTTGGTAGATTTTTGTTGCAGTATTTAATCTGTCAGTCAGCTCTTTATATTCTTTCTTTTTTTTTTTTTTTTAATGACTGGGAGTCTCCTTACACAGTGAGGAGTCCTAATAACCAAGTTCTCGGTTTACCTTGGTCAGTTATTCTTTTTTTTGTAGGCACATTTGTTGGTGTAATATTTTTCCTGTAATTATTATCCAGGAGACCAGGTGCAAAACTGATATTACTATCAACTTGGAACTAAATAAATGGAATTTAATAGACAAAGTTTAACCATCTAATTTTGTCTATTTAGTGTGATGATATAGTCTTGTCACACTCACTGTGATGGTGCAAGGATACAAACAAATTTAAGTTTTTAAGAGAGCTCATTAATCCAACAGAGACCTATACTGACAGAACATCTATCTTTCCTGTTTTTCCATGATCCTGTTGCTAAGGCACACACAAAATACCATAGATCCGTTATTTCTGTGTGTGTGTGTGTGTGTGTGTGTGTGAGAGAGAGAGAATGATCCGTGTCCTTCTGATTACTATGCTTATCCTCTCTATGCCTTAGTGTCCCCTTTGTAAAATGCAGATTATAATGATGTTTTGTAATCTCTCTTTTTTTTTTTTTTCTTTTTCTCCAGGCTTAATTTTATCCACCTTGGTTTTTTATGATCTGTTTTTGGCAATATCCAAAATACAAGTCTTGCTCAAGTCCCAGATATATTGGGGACATTGCCTTATAAAGGGGAATCCTGGTCACAGCTGCCTCTAGTTTCTACAGGAGAGACAATAAATAGAAATAATCCTACACTGCTGGGTTTTTTTTAATGAATTTTGTGTTATTGCAGTCAGAAATCATTTCCTATATCAATACACCATACAACAAAAATAAATATTGTGAACTTGGGAAGGAAGAGAGAGGAGCAAACACAAAGCCAATAAAAGGCAAGTTCACCACTATGGTACTTGTAGGGTATACCTACATTACAAGACTGGTGCTAAGGGACAGAAGCTGAAGAGTGAAGGAGCTGCTGGGAAGAACTTGACTTTGACACTGTGAATGTTTTGGGAGGTTTACTTCAGACTGAAGGTAGTCTCTCCCGCAGGCTGAATGCACATCAACAGGTAGGGCCTGTTGAGTGCACTCCTGCCACTCAACTTCCGTTGTACTTTCACCCAGGAGGAATGAGCTTCATGTGTTCTGAGAATAACCCTCTGCTGCTAACCAAGGCATGATGTGTAGGGAAGGTAAGAGATTCACTTTCAAAAGCAAATACTGGGTATTTGGCTGAATAAGGACCTCCTGGTCAAACTGAAACACAAGTGGGAAATGAGTAGGCAGTGGAAGCAGGGACACGCATCCTGGGAAGAATATAGAGATACTGCCTGGGAGTGTGTGTATGGGATCAGGAAAGCTAAGGCATAGCTGGAGCTAAATTTGGCAAGGGATGTGAACAATAATAAGAAGGGCTTCTACAGGTACATTAATCAGAAAAGGAAGACAAAAGAAATTGTACACTCCACCCCCCAACCCCCGATAAATGAGATCAGATCTAGTGACAACTGACAAGGAGAAGTTTGAAGTACTCAACAAATTTTTTTGCCTCAGTTTTCACTGGCAATTGCTCTTCCCACGTCTCTGAAGTCCCTGAACCTCAGGGCAGGATGAGATGCACTCCAGGGTCCTGAGAGAATTGGCTGATGCAGTTGCCAAGCCACTCTCCATCATATTTGAAAACTCATGGCAGTCAAGCAAAGTCCCCAGTGACTGGAAAAAGGGGAAACATCACACCCATTTTTAAAAAGAGTAAAAAGGAGGACTCTGGCAACTACCGATCAGTCAGCCTCACCTCTGTGCCCAATGAGATCATGGAACAGATCTTCCTGGAAGATATATCGAAACATATGGATGACAGGGAGGTGATTAGAGACAGTCAACATGACTTCACCAAGGGCAAATCGTGCCTGACTAATCTGAGAAACTGATGTCATCTACCTTGACTTCTGTAAGGCCTTTGGCAGGGTCCCCCACAACATCCTTGTCTTAATATTGGAGAGATATGGTTTGATGGATGAACAATTTGATGGTTAAGGAATTGGCTGGACGGTCACATCCAAAGAGTTGCAGTCAACGGTTCAATGTCCAAATTGAAATCAGTAGCAAGTGGTGTCCCTCAGAGGTCTGTATTGGGACCAGTGCTGTTCAATATCTTTATTAATGATATAGTCAGTGGGATTGAACACACCCTCCCTGATGCCATCCAGGGGGACCCTGACAGGCTTGAAAAGTGGGCCCATGTGAACTTCTTGAAATTCAACAAGGCCAAGTGCAAGGTCCTGCACCTGGGTTGGGGCAATCACCAGCATCAGTACAGACTGCAGGATGAATGGATTGAGAGCAGCCCTGTGGACAAGGACTTCGCAGTACTGGTGGATGCAAAGCTGGACATGAGACGGCAATGTTTGCTCACAGCCCAGAAAGCCAACCGTATCCTGGGCTGCATAAAAAGAAGCATGACCAGCAGGTCGAGGCAGGTGATTCTCCCCCTCCACTCCACTCTGGTGAGGCCCCACCTGGAGTACTGCATCCAGTACTCTGGGGCCCCCAGCACAAGAAAGCCATGGACCTGTTAGAGAGGGTCTAGTGAAGGGCCAAGAAAATGACCAGTGGGCTGCAACACCTTTCCTATGAAGAAAGACTGAAAGGGTTGGGATTGTTCAGTCTGGAGAAGAGAAGGCTCTGGGGAGACCACATTGCAGCCTTTTGATATAGGTAGGGGGCTTATAACAAAAATGGAGAGAGACTTTTTACCAGGGCCTATAGTGACAGGACAACGGGCAATGGTTTTAAACTGAAAGACAGTAGGTTTAGATTGGATATAAGGAAGAAATGCTTTACAAGGAGTGTGGTGAGACACTGGCACAGGTTGCTTAGAGAAGCTGTGGATGCCCTGTCATTGGAAGTGTTCAAGATCAGGTTGGATGGGTCTTTGAGCAATCTGATCTAGCGAAAGATGCTCCTGCCCATGGAGGAGGGGCTGGACTAGATGATCTTTCAAGGTCCCTTCCCAACCCAAACCATTCTATGATTCTATGATTTTATGCAGACAAAACTAGAGACTATCCAAAGCAATGTTTTGTATGTAAGGTTGTTTTTTTTTTCCAAAATTGTACTGACTACATTATTGTATTTATAATGTAGGTAGATGTTTTGCTTCCTCATCACTAGCAGCGTACTGAGACCAAGAGAAATATATTAAACCCACAGATATTGGAAAAAGTCTTGTATCTTTGAAAACATTTCTCTGATTCTTAATCGTCAGCAACAGCAACTTAATACTTCATACATTATTTGAATGCTGTGGGAACAGTCTCAGCATTAAGGTTGAATTGCAGCACCTTGAAACTAAAGGAGACCCTTCACTCACTAAATTGCAATTTATTGATTCCTCTAGATAGCTGTGAGGAGCATTGAAGACCTGAATGCCATAAAAAAATAGGAACACCATAGAAAATAACAGCCTTTCAGTAGAGCAGGAAGCTTACTGACTACTACTTCATAACCATTGTTCTCCCACTTTTTTAGCCAAAAAGTTCTGACCAATGTGTCAGGGAGAAACTGGTGTTTCTACAGATGGCTGTGATTCTAGCTGGTTGTTTTCCATTTTGAGGTTTTTTGTTTGTTTGTTTTTCCCCTACTGAGCAGTTTTAAGGCTCAAGAAAAATCTTTTATTATGTCCTCTTTTAAACATCATATGTCCATTTTAGTTGTATTTTGTCGATGAGGATGGTATTCAGTCAAAACTGCTCCTCAGCTTTATATGATTAGTGAACCAGTATTCCTGTACGTACTGAATTTCTACAAGTATTCTACAGAGAAAAGTAGTTGGCTTGGAATAAATCCAGAGTGTGGTTTTACCTAACCAGGTGCCTAATTTCAGGAATATATGGATGGTTGTCTCTATTTAATAATATAGGAAGTATTCACTTTAGAAAAATGGTTTAAACAGCAGCCTAAAACATTGTCACATGCCAGATGTTTCGGATAGACAAACAGATTCTCTCTTCTCTCATTCTTTTAAGAAATAGTCATCTATCTGCATGGGTGAAAATCTAATAGGAATTTCATGTTGAAAATCTGATTTCTGGACTGTTTTACTCACTAATTTTAGATATACTGTACTCTCAGAGTCTCTTGTCTCCTGCACTCTTGTCTCAAGAGAGACAGAGTAAGTGACAGTTTGTAGTGGATGTGGATACCATGATTTATTTAAAAACCAATGAGATTAGAGCTACTTGATTACCTCAGACACTTACTCACTAGCCCACAGCATTGCATTCAGCAGGACTCAGCTTCTTTTCCTTGCAGGGAGGTCGTTGCTGGGCTGGGAAAATTGGGCAGCAAGTCATATCAGTTCATGCCATGCCTCTGCTCACAGTTACCAGTCTTGGGCGTCACTGGCCAGGGTGCCTCCCTGGGGGTCTCCCAGCTTTCATTTCCATGCATCTCTGTGATCTCTGGGATCTTTCCTCCCTTCCAGGATCTTCCCTCCAACCAGAGCAAAACCAAGATCTTGACCACCACCTTTCTGAGGCCACTTCTTTCCAAGGCTACTTCTTCTTTCTGTGAAACCTTTTTTTCAGCACCAGCCTTTCTGCTTGGCATCCTAAGCCCCCAGTTTTCCCTAACTAAACAGTTGTGCAAAAGCACAACATGTGATCAACTTCCTAATTGGTGGTTCTCTCTCATGTCTTTTTATTAACTGAAGGATTTGGGATGTGTTAAGTCTGTTTAGTTCAGGTGTTACAAAAATTTACAACCAGCCCATACCAGTTCCATCTAGCAAATAGCAGGCTTCTTTTTGGGAGTTCAAAAGTTCAGTTTTGAGTACTCACACTCACATACATATATTCAATTATCTGCCTCCTGTTAGCGTTCACAGTTTAACGCCTACGACACAAGTATACAACCAGACAGAATTCACTTTAGCATCATTTCAGGGAATGATACAAGTAAATATCTTCTAACAATGGAAATAATTCAATTTCCAAGTGAATGAAGAAAAAGTTACTGAAGGTCAAATAGCTGATTCCACAAGCGGAGAAAGATTACTGTTTGGGGAAAAAAAAAGGTAGTGGCGTAAAAATGATAACAGTCATAAGTCAGAACACGAGCTTTGGGTAAATGTTTGAAATGCATGTATTTATGCTGTGAGAACAGCACAGAAGATAACACTTATGAATGAGATGGGAAAAGAGTACTTCAAGGTGAGCCAAAAGACTTTGCTGAAAATTTAAAACCCCAGAAAGTTTTAAGAAAGAGGAAGAAAGGATGGATAAAATGTAATTATCATTGTGCTTTTATGCTTCTTGTGTCAATTCTCATTTTACATTGGTCCTAAAGCAGCTGAGACAATGAGTGTTTGTTTCTGGAAGATTGATTTCTGTCAAGAACAGAAATTTGCCATGAGTAGCAAGAAAAAATAAATCCTTTACCTAATGACTGTAATTCTTCATAGAATCATAGAATCATAGAATCATTAAGGTTGGAAAAGACCTCTAAGATCATCGAATCTAACCATCAACCCAACACCACCATGCCCGCTAAACCATATCCCTAAGCGCCTCATCTACACATCTTTTAAATACTTCCAGGGATGGGGACTCAACCACTTCCCTGGGCAGCCTGGTCCAATGTTTCACCACACTTGCAGTACAGAAATTTTTCCTCATGTCCAATCTAAACCTCCCCTGGAGCAACTTGAGGCCATTTCCTCTTGTCCTATTGCTTGTTACTTGGGAGAAGAGACTGACACCCACCTCGCTACAACCTCCTTTCAGGGAGTTGTAGAGAGCAATGAGGTCTCCCCTGAGCCTCCTCTTCTCCAGGCTAAACAACCCCAGTTCCCTCAGCCGTTCCTCATAAGACTTGTGCTCTAGACCCTTCACCAGCTTTGTTGCCCTTCTTTGGATGCGCTTGAGCACCTCGACGTCCTTCTTGTAGTGAGGGGCCCAAAACTGAACACAGTATTCGAGGTGCGGCCTCACCAGTGCCGAGGACAGGGGCACGATCACTTCCCTACTCCTGCTGGCCACACTATTTCTGACACAGGCCAGGATGCTGTTGGTATCATATCACAAACAGAGTAATATCTACAAAATGTTTCATTTGGTTTGAAACTGCACATGAACGACTCATAGTTGATTTTCGAAAATATCTATTTTTTATTATATGGTTTATCAACCACAGCTGTTTTTAATATGTACCATGAGAAAGAAGACAGACTTTTTAAAAGAGTCATGGTTACTTGTATGTGATTTTGGATTTAATACAGCCTTAAATTTTCACCTACTGATTTATTTATTTATTTATTTATTTATACAATCTCTCTGTATAGGTCACACAGTGACTCAGAAACTGCTGGTCTTCTTGAAATGTGCTGGAATTTTCCAAGGAGTAAGGACTACTGGTTTCGTTACAGAAGTTTATGTATAGAAAGGTGTTTTTGCACCTGTTATTTCAATCCTCTTCTCTCTACAGTATCCCACTAACTTCAGTGGGAAACTTGTCCTTGCAAATTTCATGCCAATAGAGTTCAGTGAAAGATGGAAAGTTTATCAGAATTAAAATTTACCAAAGACCATTATAGATTTATACAATATTAAATCCTGCTGTATGATCACTGACAAAAGGTTTAGTTGTGTGTTTATAAATGTGTAAATTTGTTATTCTAAAATGTAAATCTGCCTCAGTCAGATGATTGATTAAAAAAGGACAAATCAAAACTCCAGCCATGATAGAAAACAATAATTAACCTCAATAAGAAAAGTCAAATCTAAACAGATGGAGGAACATATGCTAACTAAAAAGTAGATATAATTCACTGTGTGAAGAGAAATCTATGAGACCTAGAATTTCAGAATCTATTTTTATTTGTCTGTTTTACCTTAAATAAATTGCAAAATGTTAAGTTATAAATATGAGCACAATTTCACCAAGTACCCTAGCAGTGAAACAATGCAATATGTCTAGGTAGATAAGGTCCCAGCTGCAATGGGCCTTAAATGTACTGCTGAACTGAGGACAAAATAAGGTAGAAAAAAGATGTTTGCTGTAGCTAATTATCGTGACCCTGTCTTACCTATCAATCTCTTATTCATCAATATTTCAATATGAACACATTCACTATAATTTTCAGCTATTGTTACTTCTAGAGTATTGCAAAAAAGAATTTTGGTCCAAACTTGACCAACTTTGCATCGACTGATACAATATTAAGCAAGCAAAACAGTGACCAGAAAACGAAAACAACAAAAAAAAACCAAATGCCACACCAAGAAAACCCCCAAACAAACAAACAAACAACCCACCAAAAAAACCCAAACCACATCTGTTTTCTGCTAATTTTGAACAAGTTTTTCACTAATTCTCTGTTGTTCTGGGGACTGGAATGATGTTTTGTTACTACTCAAAGATGTAGGGTCCAAGTTTTATCCCACTAAGATAAATAAAAAGGGGTTTGTTGGTTTTTTGTCTGTTTTTCAGTCTGTATTTTCTAAACTACTGAATCTGTTGAAAGAGAGGGAGGAAACTAAAACAAATGAAAAATTAGTCAAAATTGCAACTATATCTTGGCAAAGATTTTAGATATAGATCGTTCTGTGAGAAGGAGGGGATCATAAAACGCTCTTCACTCTTGTTATCAGTTGCAAAAGCTTAGAGGAACAAGAAATACTGGATATGTTAATTATTGTAATTTAATTAACACTACTGATTTCCATTACCATCCTCCTCACACTTAGCAGCTACACATTCATCTCTCACGTCCAATGAGAAATGGATACCTTTAGGAAAGAGATTATAAAGTCAAGAGTTGGAGCCCTGCAGCCCATAGTTATGGGCCCATGCTGATTTCAATGAGCAATTAGAAACAGTCTCTGTTACGTTACCCTGTGTACACATTTTTATGAAGTGTATAAATCTTACTTCAAAAGATTCACAGTGAAATTATTTGTGTGGAGTATTTCTTCTCCAAAGCTAGCTCCAGTGTTCTATTAAATAAGTATTGAAAATTCCTTTGCAAAGGGTCATGAAACCTTAGCATGATTCAGTGTTATAAACAAAAGTACCAGAAAGTGCAGTTCTGAAACTATTTGAAATTGAAGAAATTCAGTATTAATCAATAAAGTTAAGAGCTCTGTACAGGAGAGTTTCAAACATGTTGTTTCTCCTATGTGAAACAACAGAGCTGACATCACTTCATATATCAGGGTAATTTAATCTCTGTGAACAAGCCAGATAAACACACTTTTCTTCTTTTTCTTCTTCTTTAATCTTTGTGAATTGAAGCATAAAGCCACTCTCAGACTTAATACTGTTTTCCCCTAGCCGATATTTGACTTTATGGGATAAACACATGGAATTTGAAGGGGCTTCCTGGCTTAACAATTTCAGATCTTTGCTATCACAGATAATTGTCACATACAATCCATTCATAAAATAATCCATTTTAAGAATAATTAGGAGTTTGTTTGTTTCGCACTGCTACTGCTAGAAAGCTATTCCAAATCCCTGTTCCTTTATTTCTTAGAAATTAGTTTAGCCTTCATGCTGGGACTGCATTTGAATGCCTTAAAATAACATGCAAAAGGTTAACTTGCTGTTGATGAAGCAATTTATTCTATTTCCCATTCACCTCTAGGGTTTTTTTCAGATTATTCTTTCTTTCAAAAATTGGTTTTAAGGTCTTCTGTAATCCAGCTGTTTTTCTGCCATTTGATATCATCATTAACTCCGTAGAATTATTAAAAGAAAAATTGCTGCCAGGCCAGAAATTGTATGACTCATGTATGATGGAGATTAGATGTCGTGTCTGATTTAGGCACCTGATAGTCTATGAGTTTTGTTCTCACCTGGCATAATTCATATATTTCTCTAGAAAAATTGGTCAATCCACCCTGTCCCCGTGTTTGACATTCTAAATGCAGAATGATACAATAGGTGTAGTTCCTTATTCTGTCCTTCTATATGAAAAATATAAACCACTAAATCAATTTTTGCACTGACCAGCAGCCCCAGTCAGAGTTTACATTGCAACTTAGATTAGTGCTGGCTAAGCCGAAATCCACTACATCTACAAAAACACAGTAATCTCTACAGAACCTCTCAGACACCTGACATTAAAAGGGACTCTTTCCAAAACAGTGTCCTGTATTATACGGCTACAGGCACAGCTATGCATTTGCATGGACATCTCTCATAAACACCACTTGCAAATTTCCAATGATATCAATAGGATTTTTAGTTTTAAAGGACTGCAGAGTCAACTCTCCTAACAGCTAAGCAACAAGATCTTAATCTACTTAACAAAGTACTTGGAGTTTTATGGCCTAAAATACCTAGAAATTCCATCAATTAGCATTATTTTAGCTGCATAAACAGGTTTGAGAAATGCATTTTAGTTTAGTTTATATTTTATGTATTTCTGATAGCGTATTTAAAAGTCTTCATGTACTGGAACTCCTCTTCTGCATTATCACTTAAAAGTCAACAGGGAGATACAAGTGTTTCAGAAAAAAAACAGTCTGAAAAAAATAATATCATTGTGACTCTACTGAGAAGTCTGTAAAGAAAAAGACATAAATATAAATTCACTTTTTAAAATATTTTTCTAGTGGTTAATTTCCTTCATTTTAGAAAATGTGTTTATATCGTCTCATTTGAAATTTTCTAGCTACACCTTTTATCCAGCTATTCTTGTTCCTCCTTTGTCAAGCAGATCAAAGAGCTCTCTGGCATTCAGTACTTTTTGCAAAGGTGCTTAAACATTGTAGTCAAGGCATCATTCAATCTTGTCTTTGCTAAGACAAACAGACAATATTTTTTAAGTTTTAAAATATAAGACATTTTCTCCAGCTTGAATGCCTTGAAAGCTTTTTGTTTTTACTTGCTTGCTGTACCCTCTCCAATTTGTCAACCACCTTTAAGAACCATACCACAAGTCTATGCAGAAATCTGGTACTAATCTCACTTATTCTGTACATGGAGTTAAAAGCTTTTTGTTACTCTCTAAGTTATATTCTTAAAGAACGGGCTAGCTTTCCAGCACAGCATTATCCTGGCAATTAATTTTCAATTCCTTCCACAATATCACTTTTAAAAGCATTTTCAGGATGCCACTTTCCAAGATATAATCCCTACTCATTGAGTTGTTTGGTATATGTTGGGCTTTCAGTGGCCCATAGCAGTTAAAGCTTAATTTGCTGCCAGGATCTTTCTGGAGTAAACTAATGAGTTACCTCCAGAGGAAAATGTTGGTGTGATTCTGGAAAGTTTGCTCTAGAAACCAGCCCCCAAAAGTGGTATAGATGAAACTGCACTGCAACTGGCTGCTTTGTCCTATGCAGTGCTACAGCATCCATTAACTCACCTTCGTGATCTCATGCACATACATATCTTCAGTTTCATGCAATAAAAATATTAGCCTGATAGTATGCAGTACAGCTCTTATGTTGATTAAAATTGAAGGAAACATACACAAAAATATAATTTTATCAATCCCTACAGTATAAGGACAATCCAAGTGGGCAACTTCTAAACAGTTCAAGGATCACTAACCAGAGAGAACATAGTTAACATCTGCCTTAAGAGTGCTTGTTTTCTCATGTTTGCTGGAGATAAAGATATTAAAAGGCAATTGGATTTTCCTGGAGAACTCCATTGGGAAGGAGTTCAAGGTTGTTTCCCCATTTGAAATTACATTTTGAGAAGTGCTTTTCATTCATTCATTAATTCATCTATTGTGTGCTACATTGATATTATATAACATTAATTTTTAAATCAGAATGTCATGCCATGCTCTCAAACATCTGATAAATGTCTAATATTATTAGATATATACTTCTAAGTTTATCAACAAAATTTTTACTATCATCGAGGAATAAAATAAAGTTTGTGAAGACCCATAACAAGTCTTGTGACGGGGGGAGTGACAGGGGAATCCCAACAGCTAACTGTATTGGAGGCTGAAGTGAGCCTAACTGGGAATGAGTGGCAGAAGCACTCCATTGTGACTGGCCCAGAGGCTCCGTGCATCCTTGGCATAGGCTACCTCAGGAGAGGGTATTTCAAGGACCCAAAAGGGTACCGGTGGGCTTTTGGTATAGCTGCCTTGGAAATGGAGGAAATTAAACAGCTGTCCACCTTGCCTGGTCTCTCGGAGGACCCTTCTGTTGTGGGGTTGCTGAAGGTCGAAGACCAACAAGTGCCAATTGCCACCACAACAGTACACCCGCGGCAATATCGCACCAACCAAGACTCCCTGATTCACATCCATAAGCTGATTCGTTGACTGCAGAGCCAAGGAGTGATCAGCAAGACTCGCTCACCCTTTAACAGTCCCATATGGCCAGTGTGAAAGTCTAATGGAGAGTGGAGACTAACAGGAGACTATCGTGGCCTAAACGATGTCATGCCGCTGCTGAGTGCTGCTGTGCCGGACGTGCTAGAACT
The DNA here is from genome assembly GCF_965638725.1 of Aptenodytes patagonicus. NCBI lineage: Eukaryota > Metazoa > Chordata > Aves > Sphenisciformes > Spheniscidae > Aptenodytes > Aptenodytes patagonicus. The sequence goes on along the minus strand of NC_134949.1, from coordinate 190,393,430 downwards.
TCAATACGAACTGGAGTGAAAGGCAGCCAAGTGGTATGCCACAATTGATATCGCTAGTGTGTTTTTCTCAATCCCTTTGGCAGCGGAGTGCAGGCCACAATTTGCTTTCTCTTGGAGGGGCGTCCAGTCCACCTGGAACCAACTGCCCCAGGGGTGGAAACACAGCCCTACCATTTGCCATGGACTGATCCAGACTGCACTGGAACAGGGTGAGGTTCCAGAACACCTGCAATACATTGATGACACTGTCATATGGGACAACACAGCAGGAGAAGTTTTTGAGAAAGGGAAGAAAATAGTCCAAATCCTTCTGAAGGCCGGTTTTGCCATAAAACAAAGTAAGGTCAAAGGACCTGCACAGGAGAGATCCAGTTTTTAGGAATAAAATGGCAAGATGGACATCGTCAGATCTTGTCAAAGACAAGACAAAATAACAGCCATGTCTCCACCAACTAGCAAAAACGAAACACAAGCTTTCTTCGGTGTTGTGGGGTTTTGGAGAATGCATATTCCAAATTACAGTCTGATCGTAAGCCTTCTCTATCAAGTGACCTGAAAGAAAGATGATTCCAAATGGGGCCCTCAGCAACGACAAACCTTTGAACAAATTAGACAGGAGATAGTTCATGCAGTAGCCCTAAGGCCAGTCTGGGCAGGACAAGATGTAAACAATGTGCTCTACACTGCAGCCGGGGAGAATGGCCCTACCTGGAGCCTCTGGCAGAAAGCACCAGGGGAGACTAAAGGTCGACACCTAGGGTTTTGGGGTTGGGGATACAGAGGATCTGAGGCCTGCTATACTCCAACTGAAAAAGAGATATTGGCAGCATATGAAGGGGTTCGAGCTGCTTCAGAAGTGGTTGGTACTGAAGCACAGCTCCTCCTGGCACCCTGACTGCCAGTGCTGAGCTGGATGTTCAGAGGGAGGGTCCTCCGTACACATCATGCAACTGATGCTACATGGAGTAAGTGGGTTGTACTGATCACGCAATGGGCTCGAATAGGAAACCCCACTCACCCAGGAATTTTGGAAGTGATCATGGCCTGGCCAGAAGGCAAAGATTTCAGAATATTGCCAGAGGAGGAGGTGACATATGCTGAAGAGGTCCCACTGTATAATAAACTACCAGAAAATTAGAAGCAATATGCCCTATTCACTGATGGGTCCTGACGTATTGTGGGAAAGCATCAGAGGTGGAGGGCTTCTGTGTGGAGTCCTATACGACAAGTTGCAGAAACTGCTGAAGGAGAAGGTGAATGGAGTCAGTTTGCAGAGGTGAAAGCCATCCAGCTGGCTGTAGATATGGCTGAATGAGAAAAGTGGCCAGTGCTCTACCTCTGTACTGACTCATGGATGGTGGCAAATGCCCTGTGGGGGTGGTTGCAGCAGTGGAAGTAGAGTAACTTCCGCAGTTACTCTGCTCTGCAGAGGCAAACCCATCTGGGCTGCCGCATTGTGGCAGCTGCCCAGGTAGCAAACCTGGTTGTAAAAGTCCATCATGTAGATGCTCACGTACCCAAGAGTCGGGCCACTGAAGAACATCAAAACAACCAGCAGGTGGATCAGGCTGCTAAGATTGAAGTGGCTCAGGTGGATCTGGACTGGCAACATCAGGGTGAATTATTTCTAGCTCAGTGGGCCCATGACACCTCAGGACATCAAGGAAGAGATGCAACATACAGATGGGCTCGTGATCGAGGGGTGGACTTGACCATGGACACTATTGCATAGGTTATCCATGAATGTGAACCATGTGCTGCAATCAAGCAAGCTGAGCAGTTAAAGCCCCTCTCGTATGGAGGACGATGGCTGAAATATAAATATGGGGAGGCCTGGCAGATCGATTATATCACACTCCCACAAACCCGCCAAGGCAAGCACCATGTGCTTACAATGGTGGAGGCAATCACCAGATGGCTGGAAACATATCCCGTGCCCCATGCTACTGCCCGGAACACTATCCTGGGCCTAGAAAAGCAAGTCCTATGGCGACATGGCACCCCAGAAAGAATTGAGTCAGACAATGGGACTCATTTCTGAAACAACCTCATGGACACCTGGGCCAAAGTGCACGGCATCGAGCGGGTATATCACATCCCCTGTCAAGCACCAGCCTCCAGGAAAATTGAACGCTACAATGCACTGTTAAAATACTACACGGAGAGTAATGGGTGGCGGGACGTTCAAACATTTAGCAAAAGCCACCTTTTAGTCAACACTCGGGGATCTGCCAATCGAGCTGGCCCCGCCCAGTCAAAACTTTTACATACTGTAGAAGGGGATAAAGTCCCTGTAGTGCACATAAAAAATATGCTGGGGAAGACAGTCTGGGTTCTTCCTGCCTCGGGCAAAGCAAACCCATCTGTGGGATTGCTTTTGCTCAAGGACCTGGTTGCACTTGGTGGATGATGCGGGAGAATGGGGAAGTTTGATGTGTACCTCAAGGGGATTTGATTTTGGGTGAGAATAGCCAATGCATTAAATTGTATGATGTTAATTGCTATATAATACTGTATATCATCACTTCCATGGTGGTTGTATGCCATATCAACGGTATCACAGTAAGAATCACCCAGATTAATGAACAATGAACTTTGATGAAACCGAGCAAAGTGCAGGGGTGATGGGACCAAATCTGGCTTCAGCATGCAACACTCCAATACCACACACCATCTCTCCCGCTCTGAAGGACTGTTATGACAGATGGAGCCCAAAGTCATGGACCAAATGAACTCAACGAACATTTTATAGGGATGGCCCATAGACTAAGGGAATGACATCTGTGTGTATATATCAAAATACAGGAAAAGTGTTGGTGATTAATTGGAATGCATTGGAAAGTGTGGGACCTGGGCATGAGGTAGATGGTATAGAATAATGAAAGGACTTTTGTAGTTTAACCCAGGAGGCAGCTAAACACCACACAGACATTCGCTCACTCCCCCTCCTCCCCAGTGGGATGCGGGAGAGAATCGGAAAAAAAAGTAAAATTCGTGGGTTGAGATAAAAGCAGTTTAATAGGACAGAAAAGGAAGGGAAAAATAATAATAATGATAAAAGAATATACAAAATAAGTGATGCACAATGCAATTGCTCACCACCCGCCGACTGATGCCCAGCCAGTTCCCAAGCAGCGGTCACCCCTCCCCTACCTAACTCCCCCCAGTTTATATACTGAGCATGACGTCATATGGTATGGAATAGCCTTTTGGCCAGTTTGGGTCAGCTGTCCTGGCTGTGCCCCCTCCCAGCTTCTCGCTGGCAGGGCATGGGAAGCTGAAAAGTCCGTGACTAATGTAAGCACTACTTAGTAACAACTAAAACATCGGTGTGTTATCAACATTATTCTCACACTAAATCCAAAACACAGCACTGTACCAGCTACTAAGAAGAAAATTAACTCTATCCCAGATGAAACCAGGACACCTTTGGATTGCTCTCTGACTAAATGTTACATGTATCCAATCATGTTACTTGTTTTGTTCATTTGTTTTTAATTGGCATAATTAAAGACTTCTTTGATTTCCTTGATATACTCAGCTATATTCTGAACAAAGATAGACAAACTATAGATCTCCTTAAGTTATCTTTTCTTGATCTCTGACAGTAAAGTAGACATTAATTAAAGTTGTTCTCCTTGGCCATGGAAGTATCCTGTTTTCGTGGTTTAACCCTGGCCGACAACTAAGCCCCACACAGCTGCTCATTCACTTCCCCCCTCGCTGGGATGGGGGAGAGAATCAGAAGAGTAAAAATAAGAAAACTCATGGGTTGAGATAAAGTCAGGTTAACAAGGAAAGCAAAAGCCACACATGCAAGCAAAGCAAAACAAGGAATTCATTCACTATTTCCCATCAGCAGGCAGGTGTTCAGCCATCTCCAGGAAAGCAGGGCTCCATCACGCATAATAGTTACTTGGGAAGACAAACGCCATCACTCTGAATGTGTCCCCCTTCTTTCTTCTTCCCCCAGCTTTATATGCTGAGCATGATGTCATATGGTATGGAATATCCCTTTGGTCAGTTGGGGTCAGCTGTCCCAGCCGTGTCCCCTCTCAACTTCTTGTGCACCCGCAGCCTACTCTCTGGTGGGGTGGGGTGAGAAGCAGAACAGGCCTTGACTCTGTGTAAGCACTGCTCAGCAGTAACGAAAACATCCCTGTATTATCAGCACTGTTTTCAGCACAAATCCAAAACATAGTCCCATACTAGCTACTATGTAGAAAATTAACTCTATCCCAGCCAAAACCGGCACACCTCTTTTATCTGTACAAAGATTTATTTTAAATAATGCACATTGTTTTGTTTGTATTTTTCTGGTTTTATTTTTCCATCCTTTACTTAACATTTTGATTAATTCTGGCAAATTAAACCTTCTGAAAAGCAAAGTAGATATATGTGAACAGATTATTGCTTGAAACTATCTTGTGTATTAATGTCAAGCCATGATCTTGTTCCCATATACAAACTAATGACTTTTATTCATTTCCCAATCCTCTCAGGCTTTGCTGAACAAGTTGCAATTTATAATCTGAACATTCCAATCACTCACATCACCTCTCCAGATTCCAGCAATACCACTCATATCAAATTTCTTCTACTAAATAAGGAATTCCAGTTCCTCACTCATGTTTTTCAGATTCCTGAAACTTTGCAATAAGCAAGTGAAAAACTTCATTTTCTTGGACAAATTGCTTCAATTTGCTCACAGCAGGCAGAGTTTGCATCTGCCCCTCATATTTAACTTTAAATTAGAGGCAATGAGTAGATTTTATTTCCACTTAGGATCAAACCTGCTATTTTAACCTGATGATATCTAGTCTTTAATTTGTACACTTTTCTCCTGTGTCCATATGTATGTATATATATAGGTGGATCAGCTGGCTGTGACATGACCTGAAAACTCAAAATTGCCCTTCAAGTAGAGCAATATAAATTCAATATAAGCCAGCAAACCAAACTGTTTTTTTTTTTTTTTTTTTTCTCCAATGTCATCATATTCATCTCTTTATATCTCCTATTTCGATGGATAGCAAGCACAGGATAGACATTTAAAACACAAACTTTCATCTTCATCTTCAATTCACATACTTTCTCTCTGAAATTATGCCACATATGGAATATATGCAAGCTACATCCTGATCTGAGGCTCCAGCAAACCACCAACAACCTACATTTCACTGAAGCAAATTGACTATTTCAACTGAAGAATTCTTTTTTTTTTTTAAATGAAGATGGGGGAATGATGAATATTTGCTGTTAAAACTGCATAAAAACCCCAGAACTTTGAAACCTCATTCCTTCAAGGTTTCACACAGTGCTCTGGGCCACTGAGGATGGCATAGCTGATGGAAGTTAAAGTGGTCTCTGTGTAATCCATTAGTCTTTTTGTGCTATGATCTTTTCCTAAACTCGGTCCAAAGGGAATGTGAGAAATTCTCACTCCCAACCACAGAGCCTGTCTTCTTAAATTAAGCTGCAGAGAATTGTGCTTCCACCTCTCGAAGTCCCCCATGTATCCACCATGGCAAAAGCAAGGGGCTGTAAAACACATATCATCAGAGGAATGGACAGGCAAGGGTGGAGAGCAGGGCTGAGGAGTAGTTGATGCACAGGTGCTGTAAATGTCTCTGCCAGAGAAGAATTTCAGCTGAGTTCCAACTTAAGCAGGCGGGAACAAAATACAAAGATAAAAGTAGAAGGAGGATTTGAAAGCAGCACCTAGGTGGGAATCTTGTGTGCAGTCAAGAAAAGAAGTACACTAAGCAGAAATGAAAGTACAGCCTTGATGGGGAGGACAAGAACCTTGAACACAACTAAAGGGATGGTAAGCAGTGAAAGAATTTTAATTGGGGTGTTTCATGGCCTGAGTTTCAGGAGATAAAACTGACTTTCACAGCAGCATTCTGGAAGGATTTAAGGGGAACAAAGCAAATAGCCTGGCTTTTATCATAACCTGTGCAACGGTTAAATCGAGTTTTAAGTATGTCTGTTATCCTTAGCTTTATAATGATTTTTTTAAAAGACTTGGGGAGGGGTCAAAAGACAGAAAGTTTCTTCTGTGCTATGTGAAGGATATATTCTGGGTGACAGAAGGTTGTCTTTCTAAGCTGACCATCAGAGCTAAAAATATTCAAGATTTGAAAACACTGTCCAGCACACAAATGAGGACCCAAGTAAACAAAGAAAGCTCAGCATGGAGGATAATAAACTCCTTCCAAATTGTATCATGATCACAGTAGATCATGATCTTGTTTTATAAATTTAGTCCTGCCAAAAACGCACAAAAAATTCTGGACCGGCTTTGCTAAAGTAATTCTGTTACTGACAACTTAAGTAAACTCTTGTATATGTTCCCTGAAAGCCTATCTATAGTGCATCTGTCATTTAAAAATACATATTACTTTTTACACTGTAATACTAATAGGTATTATACAATTCAAGAAAAAAGTTCTCTACTCATGACAATACACAGATGTAATAGTCTCTAATGGCTGTGAAACAAAGGCAGCACTGGAATTTCAAGTTAATTAACAGTCTTCAGGTAATTCACTGACTGAATCTTACAATTATCATATTAGCACACCCTATAGTTAAGGACCTCTACTGTAACATATTTGACTTCCTAATTCATAGCTTCCACAAGCATGCTCATGTTTCAACCTAGAGCAATTTTACTATGGATGATTTGTTAAAATCAAAAGGCATTTGAAAAATAAATTCTGGCATTATCTTAACCGTGACAGTGCAATCCAGGAAAAAAAAAAAAAAAAATCTACATTATCAGTATAGAGGGTCTGAAGTCATAAAAGGTATCTTTGTCAGTGTTACACTGCTATCCATTCAAAGGAGACAACATTTTGCAAATATTATGTCTATGGCTGCCCTTCTTATAAAAATGACTGGCAGGCAGAGCTCAGCCTCTTTGAAGGCTTGCTGGAGCCTTTGAATGTCATGTCTTTATCTCTCATTTTGGGCTTGCCCTGACAATCTTAAGAGAGTGTCGTGATTTTGTTTCAGAGCTCAAATGTATTTTGTGTTTGTGAGGCATTAAAAAGAATAATAAAGGAGTAACCAAGCAGTCACCAGTTTGTATGCATTTGGATTATAAGAAAGAGATGCTTCTGCATCCGATGTAACCAGGATAAGTCATTATTCTTAGAGCCATCAGAATTTTTTTGCATTGTAAAACTAAGTCTGATAAACACTCAATTCTGATCCTTTTGTTACTCTGTTCTGGCATTTGGGTCTGATCATAATAAAGGTAGGTAGCAATTTACAGAGCATTCTTTAAAGTACATCAAGTATTTGAGAACTGACTCTCACTAAGGCCAGATATCAAGAATAAAATTGAATCCCGAGTCTGGTGAAATCAGAAGTTTTGCTGCAGTCTGCACGGTGGGTGCAGTCCTGGAGTAGACAGAGAAGGTAATCTATATGCAGATACATTAGGGCTTGTCTGCTGCTGATGCATCCACACTGGAATTTACTTTACGTCTGGACAAATGTGAGGCTGTGTTACATGCTATTCCGGTTTCAAGCCAAACAGATAAATGTAAACCACTACCTCTAGGGATATTTCCTTTCTGTTTTACTCCTATATTAAATATTCAGCTGATGAACATAGTCCATTTGCACTGAAACCACCAGTCAGTTTAAGTTATGTGGGTTAAGCAAGCCCTATTTGGTTTTACATTAAGACAGAAGGGTAGCAAAGCATTCACACAGGTCTCAGATAGTAGAGTACAGTACATGTACAGTACGGATGTACAACCAGTACAACAGCTGCTTGTATATCTTTCCATACACTTCAACTCCAGTTTGTCTGCCCTTTGCTAGAGATGGTTTCCAGATCCTCATAGGATGGTGGCAGTGGGCAGAGAGTTAGAAAGTAAATTCAGCTTGCATTAAGCACACAGTGTAGACACAACTCAGGTTGCAATGACACATTTTTCACAGTAATCACTGCCTAGTTGAAAACTCCAGCTACTGGTGGGAGACCCACATGCACAGTGAACAGCAAAACGTATGCAAACTACTTCACCTCATTATAAACTTCTCATTCTGCTAGAACAGTGGCAGAATTTGAGAACACAAAGGTTAAGAAATTAGCTCAAGACCACTGAATATCTTGCCTGAAGCTGCTATCAGTTTCAGAATGGGAGTAAATGTTTGGATTCCTCCCGTACCTCCTCAAAATGATGTTGTGTCACCAAGTTGCTAGAATTCAGAAGACTCTTCCTTAAAGAATAACAATTTCCCTTTTCCTCTTACAATGACAGTAATAATCATTTTAGTATTAACAGAATAAAAAAGAGAGAGTCCTGATCTATGACAAAGATCCTCTTATGCTAGTCCTTCCACAGGAAGCTGTTCACCGCCAATGTGACACCATAATCTCTGACTCATCCCATCACTACTAAATGACAGTTAAATAAGGTAAGTACAGCAGAATTGCTAGAAGGAACTGAAGTGTTATTAACTTATTTCTTATTACATTAACCATAATAGTCATTCCTGAAGGATTATGTATATTACAGCCATTATCTGAGACATTAACACCCTCTTCTTGATGGAGAATTCTCAGTTGTGTCTGCTACATGCTCCCCTTCCCATCATTAGACTCCCCTAACTGCTTCCCTTCCATCTTTGTTCTTCTTTCTTCTACATATCAACAAAACACACTTCATTTGCAACAGAAATATCTCTCTCCTAATTAAGGTTTCCAGGGAAGCAAAGTGAGATAATTTAATTACACTCCAAATAGCTACTCTACCTCAAACTGTTCAAAACTCTTTAAATCAAACCTCACATAACGGATGGAGTGCACATAATTCTACAAATGTAAATAAGTATCATGGGCAATACATACCTCAAACTAAGCTTGACAAATGAAATAAAAATTAGCTTTATAGCTCAATTCTTTACACACAGAGCCAAACACAACATTCATGATCTCAGAAACAGGAAGAATATCCTAAGCATAACACTATGTCCAGCTACTTCAAAGACTAGAGGATGCACCAAAGTAGTTCAGCCACTTTTGGTCACCTCAGAAAAGGAACAAGTCTGACAGCTTATAAATTGTACTTTGCCAGAATTGGACTAATCGGCCTTCTTCCAGGCAATTAGCAGGTGTTTCTGTCTGTCTGCATACTTACATGCCCTCTATTAGCACACCCTCTGAGCATTTCACAAGCTTTAATGAGCTTGTCTAATGCAGATGTAGAACTTATGTTGTATCTCATCAGTGCAAGATAAGTGAGGTGAGGCTAAGAATGGTCTTTGATGGAACATCAATGTTGAAGGGCTAGTACTCAATAGAGGGCACAGAAGTTTAAAAGTCTTGATCACTGATGGTTATTCAAGCTCCCTTGCATTTTTCTTACAGAACTAGAATGATAGTAAAGGGGAAAGAGACCAGAGTTTAATTCTAAGTAAACTATGAGATTAAGTTAGCACGCAGCTCACCATGAACTTGAAAGTTCAGTGGCACTAGGAACACAGTTCTGTCTCTCTGCGGTTGTACAGAAGAAGCATAGCTACATGAGATGCTTCGCTTGTGCTACATCAGATACAAGCTGGCATAATGTTCTGCCTACAAAGAAACTGTGATTAGCAATTGGAGGAAGGTAAGCAGATTGAGGAGACAGGCTGGAAATATTGAATTCATGTTATTTGAAAAGAAAAGATATTTTTCCCCCAGATTTTGGCACTTATATAAATTAATGAAAGTTTGTTGCCAAATAAATTGGCTATTATATTCTCTTTAGTTCTTTGCTGTGTTTGAATATGAGCACTTCTGTGACCTTTGTAGGAAAACTATTTCTTTCTGTGGCAATTATAAATAAGAGCCTCCTAATGGTTGGATGATTATGCAGAATTTGGTGACCTCCAGGCTAGATTGTATCTGTGTGTTGCACTTCAATACCTGTAACCACACACTTTCAGCAGATGTGGGTAGGGAGAACAGCATCTTTTGTGGACTGGCAAAGGGTATTTCTGACTTCATCCATCACTGAAAAGATGGAAATACTTTATAGGAATTTGTTTCTATTACCTTTAGTAGAAGTTTCTGAAGGCTGACGATATCCCACAGGATGAGACACTGTATGGACATACAACAAAGAGATGTAAGAGAGCAGACCTAAGGCCATTGTGGCAGCATATAACAAAGGACAGTTTCACAAGCTAACCTCTCAGAAGCATAAAGATAAATTATTTCCTAAAGAAAGACTGAAGAAACTTTCCAGCCAAATGAAAAATGAAACATGGTGCCAAAAATGAGAAAGCAGAAAAGGTCTTTCCTGAATCCTTCTCCTATTTCAAATAAATCCTGTCAGATAATGAAGGTAAAATATGGTAGATGCAGAAAGTAACAGCAACCAGAAAACAGTAGTGGTTCACACTGGAGAAAGAACAAGAACCTGAACTAGGATGCACTGATGAAACTGTCACTGATAGGCAGTCTAAAATTAAGGAAAACTGAAGCAAATGAAAAAGACATAAAGAACATTATTTACATCTCTGGGAACAGAAAGAAGAACAATAATTTGAAATTGGAGGGCATGTCAGGAGTCAAGAAGAAACGAAAAATTTTCAAACCTGAAAGAGAATGTAATTAAGGACCCATTAACAACAGACCAATCTGAAAAAGTGATTACTAAAAAGGCACACACAAGTTTGTTTCCTATGTCTGCAATGGGTAGGATACCCAGAGATACAGTTGTCAAAATCCATTACTATTAGCTGGAGAACCTCCCTCTTTTGGGAGAAGGAGGTGTTTTTTTCACAGATTTATAAAATACTAAACTTCTAGAACCTCTTAACAGCAACATTTGAGCAGAAAAAAGAGCTGAAGAATAAAAGTAATGTGGCATTATTTAGATAGAGGTGAGGCTTCCCTTTAAATTTCTATTTGCTTTTAACAGTTTTATCTTTTACAGTTTTTACGTGTTATCTTTTACTTATTACATAAAATTAGGAGGTGCTCACAAATGGCAAGAGAAAATGGCTATTACACAAGAAAGAAGTGACAATAGAGATATGTTTGAGGTTTGTTCCTTTTTCATAATTCTACCTTAAAGCAATCAACAAAGGAGAAAGGGGAAAAAAACCAAAGGTCTTGAATCACTGTAAGCCTGCAACACTGCAAACCCAGAAGGAAGATACAGTCCCATCAATCTTTTGCCTAGAGATGCACTGTGAAGGGTCAGGAAGCAGAAGGAGGGAGAGCTCGTCTGAGGGTAACTATTTGAAACAAGCTCCCGGGGTCTCTATGCTGCCCAGAGCTAACATAATAAGTAAGAGTTCTCAACCCATTCATTTTATGTAACCCCCTGAAGATGTGCTTTTATGTAAAGATTCCTTACATTGAAGACTGCAAATACAAATGTAGATGAAGTGTAGATCAGTTGATGGATGTTATAAATTAATTTTAGGTTCACATTACATTGGGGCTCTGAAGCTCAAGAATTTTATGTGAAAAGCTCGACTGTAACCACATAGGTATTTTACCTGGTTGATATGCCATATACTTTTGAGGTACTTCCCTCAAAAGTCCATCAGACAAAGATGGGTTATAAAATATAGAAGAGGGATACCACTGTAGTAGTACTCACAACAAAAGAGTGGGCAAAATGGACCTTGATAAATAGCAAAGAACATGGCAATAATATCTATAATTTGCGATGTTGAAAGTTCTTTCTGTAGGATGGTAAAGAATAAAAGCTAGTGAAAAATCCATAATGACTGTGTTTCAGAATATTGCTTGGGAAAACAGACTGGAATTTTAAAAAAAGCAGACATGGATGTAGTGATTAAAATTACTAAGAATAAAAGTATTAAAGCCTGTGAGAAAAAGATACGTTAAGAAATGGCACAAGTACAAAAAGCAAGTTCTTTGCAGTCTGAGTAATTGTTAATTTTTTGACAACGGTAGAGCAGAAACATGGTTTTTACCAGACCATTCTTTTTGAAAGAAATAGGATTATATTTTATTACAACATATATCAAGATATACCTCTACAAGTAAGAATAGTGACCATGAATAACCTCATTAAATTAATCTGCATTAATGTAAGAGACCTTAACAGTATAATAAAAAGGAGGAAAAAAATAGAAAAAACTTGCAGAGCTCCTAGAAGACATCAGGAGACACACTTCAGAGTTGCAAGAACCATTATTCAGAGAAAATTGGTTTAATCAGGCTTCTTTCTTCTTGTACCTTTCTAAAATAAAAGAAGATGGTGTAACACTAGACAAACATAACTCACTTATCAAAAAAAGAACAAAAAAAATGAATAGGAAATAACAGTCCCAGTTTGACCTCAAAGATTACTATAGGATCAGACAATGCCTTAAGTCAGTACAAGCAGACTCTTACAGTGGTTTCAGGTGTAGCAAAGTCTGGCTCCAGAGCTTGTAAAGCAGAATTCTGCAGCATCTGGTACAGCTGTTGTTCTCCAGATGTCTATCCAGACTTGGGTGGGATTCGTCTGCCTGACTTAGATGTTTAGTAGCTAGACAATCTAAATCTTAAACATAATCATAAAAGCCTAACTTACCACTTCAATCCCTTTTTATTATCAGTCAGAAGGAGTCTCCAGAGGGCTATTTATCTCCTCTTGGAGTAGTTATGTAACACAGGCCATGAGAGTACCTTAGATATAGATTACTAATTTACTTGTATACATTTTGGGCAGATGAGTCCCAACAATCATTGTAACTGATGAATTTGACTATTTTCAGGATAACAAAGCTCTAAAGGCATCTCAAAGAACATTGTTCTGGTTGACAGAACTGACCTGGGTAAAACTTGCCCTTTTTTATGGTTCCTCTGCTTTTAGGCTTTTAGTAACTTTATGATAAATTATTTCTTAAATAAACCACAGGCTAGATTAATACAGACTCCTTCTCTTGGTCTTTCTGCATTGCAAAAAGAAGTATTCCTGGCCTTCTTTTTTGGCCTTTTTAGGCTTTTTCAATAAACATTGATTCAATAAATAGGACCTGCTGGTCCTGTTTCCAGTAAGCACATCATTCTTTTTCTTTTTGTGAACTTGAAAGAACTTTGACTTCTTCTTCCTCTTACCTACAAAGAAATTTTCTGCATTTATTTCCTTATCAGTTCAAGCTGCCTAATGTGTACTTTGCTGGAGATGCTCTGTAAACTACCATTCCCAGAATGCTTTCCTGGTGCCATACCATATATCTGGCCAAATGAACTCAAAACAACTTTTGAATGTGTAAACTGGATAATTCCATTTCTTGCCATCCAATTTACGCTTAGAAATGTTAGTTTGCCTGTAGAAAATGCAGATTCTTACACATGTAGTATTTGCATCTACACATGTTTTGAAAATTTACCTCTAGGCAGACAATCAGAGAGCAAATTGTTCCTTTTCTTAAAAGCAAAAAAGTTACCAAACCTTCAGATGAAAGGGACACTTCAGCTAAAGGTCGGGAAATCCAGCTGTAATTTGGCTTTAACTAGTGCTTTAGATCTCAGCTTTAAATTCTAATTAAAGATTGAGGTAGAAGTATGAAATTCTAATGAGGAAGCTGTAGGCTATGTTTTTCAGTGTTACATCATGTCCTCTGTTATTTCTAAAAGCAGAATATTATTTTTGTATACTTAGCATAATTTGACGGCTTGTTTTTCTCACAGAGAGGAACATGGAAGTTCTATGAATAATACCCAACTACTGGTATACAGGAAAAAAACAAATCAGAATATTCTCTTTTTTTTTTTTTTTTTCCTTCTGTATTTTAAGTTTTAAACTGGTTTTTTTGGAAATTCCAGGGACTGACTATTATTTTCAGTCATAGTTTTTTTTCTTCTTTTCTGCAAGCAGAGAAATCTGACTTCAATGTCCTGTTGAGATTCTTCTTGTTTCATGTCCTACGTGCTGACTAGTAATCAAAAAAAAAACAAACAAAAAAACCTATGTTTGCCATTAAAACCTGGCTCTACGCTAAGAAAACTAATTACAAAACTGTTAGCTGGCATTTCAGCATTTGCATACACACTGAACGGGCCTGACTAATGCTGGCCACTTTGTCCAAGGCTCATGCAGACTGTTACATATTCCTTCTATTGGCTTTTGGGTTTGTGTCTTCTGTTCAGGCACCTGTTGACTTGCTAGAAATTCAGCCTACATTCTCCAATTCACCAATCCCTGAAATGCATTATATAATCTAATGACAGAAGTTGCATCATTTAACATTTCTATGTAGAGATATTTGTTCTAACTTTGCCACCTGCTTTTGTTGTGTAACTAAATTTGCTTTCTTATTGCTTTCCAAATATTCAAGGACAGGTACCATGCATTCAAGTTCCCAATTGCTCTAGCAGTTTTTAAATGATGCTTAAATGATTTGTAGTTTCTTACACTGTGCTGATTTTGACTGGGATGATAGAATTAATTTTCTTCCATAGTAGCTTGTATGGGGCTATGTTTTGCATTTGTGCTGAAAATAGTGTTGATAACACAGGGATGTTTTAGTCATTGCTGAGCAGTGCTTACACGGAGTCAAGGCCTTTTCTTGCTTCTCACACCACCCCACCAGCGAAGTAGGCTGGGGGTGCACAAGAAGTTGGGTGGGGACACAGCTGGGACAGCTGACCCCAACTGACCAAAGGAATATTCCATACCATATGATGTCATGCTCAGCATACAAAGCTGGGGGAAGAAGAAGGAAGGGGGACACATTCAGAGTGATGGCATTTGTCTTCCCAAGTAACTGTTACGTGTGATGGAGCCCTGCTTTCCTGGAGATGGCTGAACACCTGCCTGCTGATGGGAAGGAGTGAATGAATTCCTTGTTTTGCTTTGCTTGCGTGTGTGGCTTTTGCTTTCCCTATTAACCTAACTTTATCTAAACCCACGTGTTTTCTCAGTTTTAGTCTTCTGATTCTCTCTCCCATCCCACCATGGGGGAGTGAGTGAGCGGCTGTGTGGTGCTTAGTTGCCAGCTGGGGTTAAACCATGACATACACTCATGAATTATATCAAGAAAGCCACATTTTGCCATACTCACTTCCAATATCCTAAATACATTTGGATAGTTTCTTTCTTGGAAACTGAAGGACTAGCTGACTTGACCACGTCATTCTCTCGGTACAAATACAACTGTTGATTTCACTCTGTCTCAGAAGCAAGACGGGATTTCCTGAGCCATAAAATCCTCTATTTTGAATTACTGTAATCTTGGAGAATTTCATATTGTTCCAGTCATACTGACAACTGGCCATTATTTTCTGACTAGTAGTTTAATTCTTTGACTTGCCCCAAGTGTACCTGGGCAAGGAATATGTCTCCTTAATATTCTATCAGGTCTTTGATTCACTGAAATTAGCACATAATTCTCTTGATACAAAATCCCAGTTTATGCTGCCAGTGTTAGGCATTTGTTTGTTGTGATCTGACCAGTATAGGATAAAATCGGGTTTTTGCCCTGTTTCACCTCTTTCTTCTTTGTGATTTATTTGGAACCCTCAAAAAGTATTGGGCATCCCTTCAAAGAGGCAAAAAAAAGCTGTAGGATGTTGACAGACTCTGTTCTCTTAGGTTATGAGCTACTTTCATCCCTGTTTGGCATCTTTGCCACCAGAAATGATTTTCCTGAACACAAAACATCCTGTTGCTGGAGTCTTGATGATATTCATTGTAGTTATTTGAAAGTACTTAACACTGGTTTCTTCACAATGATTTCCAAGGCTCCGTAATCAGATCGCATGCCTAGCTTGTGCCTGGAGCTGAACGGCTAGAATTTTTCTGTTCAAAGAAGCACAGCTAGTAGTTGTTTCTGTACCTAAACTTTTGGTTGTTCTGTGTTTGTTATTACTCTACTGGCCAATCACCAGTAGAGTAATCATCACTTCTTGACCTCTTTAAAAAACATATTTTGTAACTTCAGATGATTCAGGTGCTTAAAAATTAAGGAATAAGATAAATGCCTGTAAAAAATTTTTCTTGGTTTTTAATTTTTTTTCCCCTTGAGTTCAGCATTGTGTTATTGCTGTTATTATCACAACAGTTCACAGGATTTTAAAGGTGTGAGAGGACTCCAAGGGGATATAGAACATAGCAGGTCAGAGGACATCCCCAGTTTCACCAATAAGATCTGCCACACCTCTGTGATTACTGAAAGGGTTCAAAGAAGAGAATAACTACCAACAGTGGAGCAGGGTCAAGTCAGGGATTCCTTGAAGGAGCATGAACCATGAAACCTGATAGACTGCATCCAAGAGTGCTGACAGAACTGCCTGATGTTGTAGCAAAGCCACTTATTATCATCTTTGAATTGTCATAGAGATCAGGGGAGCTCCTGGATTGGGACCTTTGCAGAAGATGTCATATTTGAAGGGTTAGTGATCTTGGACAAGCCATGCCTGCTCTACCAGGCCTTGTACTTAAGGCTTAAGAAGCTCAAATGTTAGGATGAGTAGTTGCTGTAAGGGAATCTGCTGAAGTGCCCAGTGTCAGCCTGTGCTGTCCACTGGTTGATGTTACGAAAGAGATGATAACATTCCAACCTGTCAGGAGAAGACATATGGTTTTGTTTGTTATACAAGGTAAAAGGCACCATGGTAGGAGAGGGACATTGAATCAATCCATGGATGGGATCTGTGCAGCATGCTGTGGTCTGTCCAACGCTGCATGAAAGCAGGGTTCACAGCATCTGAAAGGATGTAAAATTTACTTGCTATCCACATTTCTAGTCTATCTTATTAAAACAGCTATTTCATGATGCTACTTGTTGGCTTGCCTTTCTTACTGAGATTCAGAAAAACAACTGCGCCCTACCTCCCACCCCAGTGCAGGAAAGTCCCCAACAACTACAGCATGGCAAATGCTGCATACATCTTTGAAAAGGGCCAAATGGTCAATACAGAGAACTACATTCTGGTCAGCCTCAGTCTGGTCCCTGGGAAAATCATGGAATGAATCCTCTTGGAATACATTTATGAGCACATGGAAGTAACTGGGAACAATCAGCAAGAATTTACCAAAGGTTTGTCTTCTATGATAAAATGGATGAATTTGTAAATGGGGGGAAAGCAGTGGATGTCTTTCATCTTGACTTTAGCAAGGTTTTAAACACTATTTTCCCATATATCCAAATTGAGACTTTATGATCTGAATGGGTGTTCAACTAGGTGAGTAAAAAATTGATTAGTTTGTAGGCACAGATTAAAGGGCTGCACTATTCCTGGAGGCCAATAACAAGTGGAGTACTGTAAAGGTCTACCTCGAGACCTCTTCTACGTACCATCTTCACTGGAGACAACAGAAAAAAAAGACAACATAGTGGACTCATTAAGTTTGACACCAAGCTATGGAGGACAAGTTGATGTATTTCAGAGTAGAATGGCCATTTGAAAGGACCTAGACAGACTACAGGGAGGACTGGGTTGATAGGAACCTCTTAACATTAAACAAGTAATGTAATTACTTGTAAGTAATGTAAGTAATTACTTAAGGGAAGTAATAACCCTTGCAGCAATACAGGCTGGGGACTGTCTTACTACACAGCAGCTCTGCTGAAATGGACTCTGCTGAAAAGAACATGAGCCAGCAGTGTGTCCTGGTGACAAAGATCCTTGGCTGTATTAACAGGAGCACAGCCAGTAGATCTAGATTACTGCAGTTTTGGTCCTCCAATACAAAAAAGGCACTAATAAACTGGAATGAGTTCGTGAGAGCAGCTCCACAATGCTCAAGGGCTGGAGCATTTGCCCAATGAGCAGAGGCCAAAGGAACAGGGCTTGTTCAGCCTGGAGAAGTCAGCTTTGGAGCAAACCTAACAGCTCCCCTCCATTACCCATGGGTAGGTTATTGAGAAGACAAAGCCAGGCTCTTCACAGTGCTGTGTGATGGGAGGACGAGAGACAAAGAGCATAAATTGAAACAAAGAGTGTTCAGACTGGATGTAAAGAAAAACCTTTTCACCCTGAGGACAGTCCAGCTGTGGAGCAGGTTGCTCAGAGAAGTTGTGCCATCTCCATCCCTGGACATTTTTAAAACTTAACTGGAGAGCCACATGATCTGATCTCACAGCTGACCCTGCTTTGAAGAGTAGGTTGGAATAGAGACCTCCTGAGGTCCCTTCCAACCTGAATTATCCTATGATCCTATGGAAACCACACTTCTCTTAATGTTCCTCCATCTGGGGATTTCTGTAAAGGTTTCAAGTTTCTCAGTTCTGTTCAACTGTTTTTCAGGTATTTCAATATTTTGCTCCTGATGCCTTTTCAGGGCTATTCACAGCTTGGTCCTGATTAAATGATGCCAGTTTCCTGACAGCTTCTCCTGCAAAATAAGGTATCAGCCATAACCATGCTATTACATAAAAGGCCAAATTGTAGGCCTTGAATGGACTTCAGGCCAGCAGAACCTAAAGAGTGATTCAGATGACCAGGGAAAAAAAAAAGATCTTGAGTCATATGTCTAAACTTGTAGGGCTATTTGAGATGTCCTAGGTTTTCCCAGCTGACATCATACTATGCTCCAGAAAAGCACAGGTCTTCAATAATCCTGTCGGCTGGTCCTAGGGGATGTCTTAGATACCCTGTACTACTCATCTGTGTTTACCCAACTAAATCAAGCTGTAGTTCTTATGAATGATAACAAGAGCTTACACATCTTTTGCATTTGAACAGCTGCGTGTATTCATTAAATTTAGGTGTTTCCATGTGAAGCTGACTCCCAGAATTTTCACCAGATCAAGGTCTCATTATTGCACTATTCATATAGTGGAGCCAAATCCCAAATGCCTACAAGCTTTTTGTCTATCACATATACTTTAGCAGTGATTCTTCTAGCATACTTATAATATTTTTAATGTTTAAATGAACAATGAGGAAAGCAAGAAACTTACTGTGTGTCTTTGGATCCTTATTCTTTATTTTTTATAAATATGGGAATTTTTTCTTAAGGTTATGTCTGCACAAGGTATGGAGCACAGTGCAGAGAGCTTGCACCTGTTTGAAACTGGTATGTTCATGTTACCGCAGTGCTGCATCCATCCAAAAGACTAAGTCATCTAAATTGCTTTCAAGGCCCAAGAGAACACTATGCTACATGGATGTAGAAGTTCAATGCAATGAAAGCTTCAGGGAATGCATTGACACTATAAATCATATTGGATCTGCAGATAGTATAGTGCCCTTTTCACGATATAAGTAACAGAACTGAAGAGGGGAAGGTAGATATTTTCTGAGATCTTACTGATGCACATGTCAACAACAACAAAAACCACAAGATTTAAAAAAAATATACAGTGAAAGATTTTAAATGCATTTTTTATGTGCGAAACCAGATGTGAAAATGAAACAAAGCCTTTCTAGATGAAAAACAACAGAATTTAGAGTCGTCACTATGGTCCATGTGCTTTGCACTTCAATAAGGTAGGCCAGAAATTATTTAAATATCATTAAAAGAACAAAAATTATTTCTATGCACATTTGAAACAGGTTAAAATTGTCTGCTAGCGTTATCAAATGACATTGACATACTTAAATGAATCCAGCAGACAGCCACCAAAATGGTTAAGGAACACATAAAGTACAAGAAGAGACAAAGAGAATTAGGTTTCACACACAGAATCAAGGTTTGTTCAACCTTTGGAAAGCGAAGGAGAAATTCTGTTGTTGTCTACAACTACATAGTGGGAGGGTGTACATAAGGTGGAGCCAGATTCTTCTCAGAAGTACACAGAATGGAATCATAGAATCATCTAGGTTGAAAAAGACCCTTAAGATCGAGTCCAACCATAAACCTAACACGACCAAGTCCACCACAAAACCATGTCCCTAAGCACCACATCTGCATGTCTTTTAAACACCTCCAGGGATGGGGACTCCACCACTTCCTTGGGCAGTCTCTTCCAATGCTTGACAACCCTTTCGGTGAAGAAATTTTTCCTCACGTCCAATCTAAACCTCCCCTGCCACAACTTGAGGCCATTTCCTCTCGTCCTATCACTAGTTACTTGGGAGAAGAGACTGACGCCCACCTCGCTACAACCTCTTTTCAGGTAGTTGTAGAGAGTGATGAGGTCTCTCCTCAGCCTCCTTTTCTGCAGGCTAAACAACCCCAGTTCCCTCAGCCGCTCCTCATAAGACTTGTTCTCCAGACCCCTCACCAGCCTCGTTGCCCTTCTCTGGACACGCTCCAGCACCTCCATGTCCTTCTTGTAGTGAGGGGCCCAAAACTGAACATAGTAGTTGAGGTGCGGCCTCACCAGGGCCGAGTACAGGGGCACGATCACTTCCCTACTCCTGCTGGCCACACTAGTTCTGATACAGGCCAGGATGCCATTGGCCTTCTTGGCCGCCTGGGCACACTGCCGGCTCATGTTCAGCCGGCTGTCGACCAGCACCCCCACGTCCTTTTCTGACAGGCAGCTTTCCAGCCACTCTTCCCCAAGCCTGTAGCACTGCCTGGGGTTGTTGTGACCCAAGTGCAGGACCCAAGACTTAGCCTTGGCATGGATAGGTCAAGAAACAAAGAACATAAGTTGCAGCCTGAGAAATTTTGACTCAATATAAACAAAAATGGTCTTACCATGAGGGCGGACAAATATTTTAATAGGTTGCCCAGAGAGACTGTGATATTTCCATCCATGGAGAGATTAAAAAGTCTAGACAAGTTCCTTAATAACCTGTTCTAACTGGACAAGTTTTGACTAAATGATGTCTATAGATCTTTTCAAACCTATACTATTCTATGATTTTATGAGATTTGTGGCTTAGTTCACAGTGCAGCAGGAAGCACTCCCAGGCTCAAATCTGCTTCTTGTAGTCAATGGCAAAATGGATGATAACTGCGACGAAATGAGAATAACACCAGCGTCCCAATGAAACACTGAAAACTGAGAAAAGTAAGTGATTTTAGAAATGTACTGAAAAACTCTCCAAGGCTAATCACTAATTCGTGTCTCTAATATTCACTTCTCCCAGAAATGCCTCTTACAAATGCAGTATATATCAATTCCTAACAGATATAAATAAAAAAAGGGAAATTGTATTACTGTGTTTTAAATCTGAAATCCAAACTAATAGTTGTACTAATTGATGGGAGAGAAGAGTAACTCCATCTTTCCCCCCGCCCCCCTCTTCATTGCAGCAATTGGCACCTA
The DNA here is from genome assembly GCF_965638725.1 of Aptenodytes patagonicus. Taxonomy (NCBI): domain Eukaryota; kingdom Metazoa; phylum Chordata; class Aves; order Sphenisciformes; family Spheniscidae; genus Aptenodytes; species Aptenodytes patagonicus. The sequence goes on along the minus strand of NC_134949.1, from coordinate 190,372,283 downwards.
AACAAATAGCTTCCAGTGAATTATCTGCAGGACTGGATGATGCAGTTTCTCCATTGTAAGTAACGTGTTTCATTTTATACTTTAGAATCACATAGAAAGAGGACATCAGCTGCACATCCACTTGCCTGCAGGTAAGATCAGCTGCATCTAACCCATTCTTCACAGGTGTTTGTCTCATTCATTCTTAAAAAACTTCCAGACATGATGATTCCACACTTCCATGGATAATCTTTTCCAATATTTACAGATCCTTACTTTTATACATTTCTTTTTCTAAAATCTTAACTAAATATTTCAGATGCGGTTTAGACCCATCCACAGTGGAGATGGAGAACAAGAGAGTATAGTCGTCTTTGCACAAGACTTTGTCACATTGAGTATATTTTATGTCCCTTTGTTCTCCCCTAGACTGCCTTAGAGTGAACAGAACATTTACAAAAATGAGGAAGTTGATGATATGGAAGATTTTAAATATGTTCCTGTACACATCATTATTATTTTTTCACTAGTTTGACAGTAAGGAAACTCAAGGGATATATTAGACACCAAAGTTTAATTCTTGCTGGAAGAGTTGAAATATGAGGTATAGCTTTTACAGGAACACTAAAACATTATTCATACTTTATTTTTATTCCCTTATTTAGGGAATGTCTGTCTTCTCACCTTCTGCTATTACTCCCTTTCTTTTTTCCCTCCATTTGGGTTTCCTGTTCAGCAGCATCTCTCTTCCCATTGTCTCTCTTTGACTTGTCATCAGTCCCTGTTACCTTTTTGTTTGCTAAACACAGAACCTCTTTCCTTGTCAATTTTTCATCTTCTTCCCTTCAGCTTCTTTTTCCAACAATTTCTATTCCTTTAAATTCTCCTGCAGGTGGTTTTGTTTGTTGTTTTGTTATTTTTTTCCCCTCTCTGCATGTCTTCTTCATATCTTTTCTTCTCACACACATATACTCATTCCCTTGAAGGCTAAGCTAAACAGAACAGGTCATGGCTGTGGGGGCATGTGGAATATAAGAGCATCTGGTTCATTAAGGTCATCAGATGAAGAAGCTTTTCAGGTCAAAGGGAATAATAACAAAGAAAGTGATAAACAAAACACACAGAGACACAAACCTGATAAGCAAACAAATAAGGGAGACAATAAAGGATACCAAAACTCCTGAGCACTAAATGATGGGTTGTTAAGAAAGTGTGGGCACAACTTTGAAGAAGTACAACCCGGGCTTTGTAACTGATAAGAAGAGGGAAACAAGATGAACATGATCATTATGGGTATTTCAGGGTGATCTGGGGGACTATGCAAAACCATTAAGTAATGCATAGGGGAAGGGTCATAGGTAAGGAAAAAGGAAGTATCAGGGAGGGAAAAAAGGGGGGAATAGGAGAAAGGATAAAAGGTTTGACAGTATGTAAGTAGGCACTGGCCAATACTCTTGTCTGCCTGAGCACTGTGCCTGATCAATGCAGTCTGCTCTATCTTCTTCTTAAGTCCTTTCTTCATTTTCTGTGTAATTTCACTCTCTATCCCATGCATGAGTGCTGCAAGGTCTAGGTGCTAAAATATGGAGAAGGAGCTACGGGTGACAGGACTCACAGGTCTGTATGCCGGTGACTGGAGGGACCAGAGCATAAGTCTCCGCATGCGAGAGTTATAAGAATCAATAGCTCTGTAGGGGTCTCGGTGTGTTTATATTTTCCCCTAATGAATTTAAGTTGATGTCCATGGATGTGTATATGTAATTCACTAGGAAATTTCAAGCTGGACTAACCAGTGAGAAGGAGGAAAACATGCATCTGGAAAGGTTAAAAAACTTTATAAGGGAGTGCAGGTCCCTTATATCAGGGCAGGGGTATCAGGCGGGCGGAAGGTCCATGCTGGTATTCGGGGAGGACCTGCGAGTGTGGGGTGCCTGTGGGACGAGTGTGTGAGTGCTGCATGTGTGCAGTGAGCACCCAGCTGGACCTGTGGGGCAGGTAAGGGGGGCTGGGGGCCGGGCAGGGGTGCCGGGCAGGCAGAGGGGCCGTGCTGGTGCTTGGGGGATCCATGAACGTGCATGTGCTTGTGAACCTGGAGAGTGTGGTGTGTGCGCTGCACTAGTGACCTTCTGCTTCTGCCAGCCCAAGAGGAGGAGGGGACATGTCTGTCTATACTTTTATCTGAGTTTTATGTTTGTTTAATGTATGTGAGTCCTGGCAGTGCTATATGTGGATGTTGTTGAACACAGTGCCCTGTGTGTGGCAGTCCATACGGCAGTCTACATAAGTGACCTCTGTAGTGTATGTGTGTGCACACACCCCTCAGGGGTGCATGCTCAACCTTGCTACTGGCCAAACCTGCAAACAGGAAAGCAGCAGCCGTGTCTGTCAGCCTAGGATGGAGAGACCCAGGTCTGCGGGCACACCCAGCTGTGCTCCAGCATCCAGGCAGGAGGGAGCCTTGAGTCCCTGAGTCCACTGGAGTCCATGGCTTCACAAAGGCCTTCGGGAAGCACCTGAAGACCCGGTGTCTGGGTCTATGTTCCTTGATCCCTCAAGTTTAGAAATAGCAGCAGCCAGGAAAGTGTGTGACTACAAAAGCACCTGTTACAGCAGAGCTTTGTCAATAACCTTTGAACCTTCCAACTTGAATGTCTGGACCATTAGGACAGTTTAGGGGGAATAAGGAGGAAAAAAAAAAAGATTAACTTCAGTTTCTGGTGAAAGGCGCCTGTAGATATTCTGCAATTATTGTCAACAGTGACATGCCTTGTTTTTCTTTTGCACTTGCACCACATACTGACTAGGGTGATTGTTTCAGTGATATCTGTTTTGCAATAAATCTGAAATTATTTTCCTTGTCAGCATGCTGGCAGAAACAGTATGATGATACAGAAACAGTGACAAAACAAATTGGCAACAGACGCTTCAGGTACCTTTTGTCAGCTATGAAATATACGGTATCCAGCAAATAAATCTATTAGTTCTTAGTAACAACAACAACTGACAGTAAGACTAAAAAAATCAGACTTCTTGAATATGTGGGCAAAGCTTTCTGAAAGATCTGCAAAAAACATTGTCTGCCTTTTGCCTTGGGTTGGACATGGCAGTATATATGCATAATGAACATAGGATGCAGGATTATTGATTCCATTACATGGAGATTTCAGGTCAATTTGCAAACAAACTCAGGCACCAGAGTTGCTGTAGGAATATTTCTGATATTTTCAACAATACAAGGCTTGAGTAGAGCTACATATATCTTACACATTTTTGCTGGACTTTGTCTATCAGGACGTATGAATAGATGTGACCCTGATCAGTATGGCAGTGCTAACAATAGCCCACGGTATGCATCAATGCATTGACATAACTTGGTCTGTTTAGAAAGTCCTCATCTATTTGATACACTGTATACTTACTGTGCAGTAAGGACTTTTTGTAATTACTGAGCAGACTTAAATCTCAAAAATATAAACAGATTCCTTGAGAATTTCTTTAACAACACACAGCGGATACAGACCAAGGAACATTTAGAAGGAAAGGATATATTAACACAAGTGAGAGCTTTCTTTTCTGTACTTTTTTTGTGGAAGTATAGTAGCTAGCAAGAGAGGAGCACAAGTAATATTGTTTCAGTCTATTTTGTTGGGGCACAGTGATCCAACATGCTTACAATGCAAGTAACTGAAAATCTGGAACTTACTGCCTTAAAAACTTCTTAGTACTGTTTTATTCGATATATTTATGCCTAGTGGTACAGCACTTATCTGGGATCTAACTGTGATCTGTAATTATTTATAATATTCCCTTTAAGGTAGCAATCTAAATTAAAATTACTAGCCAGAAGGTTTTTTAAAAGAGCAACCCTAACCTCCTTAGAAAATCACAGGCATATTGATATAACTAGTTCATCATACATTTTCTAGCACCCTAAGGCATAGCAAAGCCTTTTTTCTTTTTTCCTTTTTTTTTTTTTTTCTGTTCCATTTTCATATAGGATCTCGTTGAGCATTTTTCTACTCTTTCAGGAAATTTTCAGGAATATAACTCTTTTCACAGTTTCAAATTGTAAACTTCTATATCACATTAATTTGCTTGTTTATTGATTTCTTGCTTTATGTAAAGGTAATGAAATGTGAATTTTGGGAAGCCACAGGACACTGGTGAATTTTTATATTATGTTGCACACAACGTTGACTCATTTATTCCCTTATTAACATGAAGTTTTTCTTTATTATCACTTGTAGGAAGGAGTGTGATGAAAATCTGTTGCGAATCTCTAGTCTGGTTTGTCACTCAGCAGGGAAATAAATAAATGTCTCCAATAACGTTATCCAAAGCATTTTCTTTGGTAAACATAATAAAGTACACATAGAGACATGCAAGCAATGAAATACCAGAACATCTGGTGAACTGCAGGTGGGCCAGGAATATGAAGTCGAAACAGGTGCAGAGAAGCAGGTTTTCTGAGTCTGAAATTGTATTAGATGCTGGTAGGTTTCTATATATGTGAGGCAATGACCCGCATGGTTTCCACGTAGGTTAGAATCAGTCACGTGTCATGTTCAAGAACATATTTCACGGGAGGATAGAGCTGCAAAGAAAACAACTATTACATGAAGTTTTGAATTTTAATATATATTTTAATTACAGTCTCTGTGGATGTCCTAATCTCCTCATTCCTTCTCTCTGTCCTGTTCCCATAATATCAATGCTTTTATACAAGTTAACTCTGGTGTTGAAAAATTACTGTTTCTTAAGTAAAACTACTGTTACTTAAGGTGCCTCTACTCTGCCCTTTGTAGTACGGGGTTTTTTTAAATAGTACTCAGTTACAAGCATTGAGGGAAAAAAGATAACTCTTAGTAAAAGGATGTTTCAAAAATTCAGTAATATTTTTAAGATCCCAAAACAGGAGCTAATGCTTCCTAATCTCTTCGGTAAATTTGGCCACCAAAATTTATCTGAATCCTTTAGGATTGCAAAATAGGACTGTAAAATATTTTGGAAATAAGAGATTTCATTTTATGTTGTGTATTTAACCTCATCTAGAAGTCCAAGGAGCAAGGTCCTTTCTATGACTCGTTACGTTGTTTTACTTCTACTAGGCTCTGTAAATTAGTGGAGGTTTAAAATTTTAATGTGTCTCACTTGAATTAATTTGGATCTCATTTGAATTCTTTATTTGTCATTTACCTTCTATAGTATAGACAATACATACATCCAGATACAGTTTGACCACCTTTTGTACAAAGAGAGCCACTGCTTTATGTCTTCCTGTCTGTGCTCATCATACTATGTACATTACTCCAAGCACTTTAGTGAGAAGAAAGCGCACAGAGATATTTTTATACCACATCCCTGGTGTTTGTATGGAGAAACAGGTTTCAAACTCAAGGCTTAAATTCAATCAAAAACCAGAAAACAAGCATATGAATTCAAAATGAAAAACAAAACAAAACAAAACATATTTATTTAACCTAGTCACTGTTAATTACATAGTTATGAGTTACATGTGCTAGACCAACCACTATAATCAAAGAAACCTGTCTATTGTATGATGACTGCCTTTTGCTTACCCACTTTGCTGGTAGAGGTTTTTACCCTGTTGTTCATTTTTTGCTTACCTTATCAAACAGTAAATCTGTAGACCGTCTTAATACATACAGCTGTTCCACTGGTTTCTAATCAGTTCTGCTTCAAATTTCTTTAGTTCTACCATTTGGAAAATAATATTTGCATTTCTGCGATAACCCTCAAGCTGTTTTATTTTCCCCAAAAAGGACACGAGGAGGCCCTGACTGCCAAAGGGAGCCTGGAGATATTTTTGCATTACTTCTTCCTAAGGATTATGTTTTCCTCTTGCTTGCCAACAGTCAATATTACAGCCTCATCTGCCTGATGCTAATAGCTCAAGTCATAAAAAATCTGCCGAATTTACCAACTAACCCATCTTTAAGTTGATGTACCTACAATAGCTATTAAATAGGCTGCACAGTTGAAGTGGGAACTATCAGAATGACTGTCTTCACAATTCCACTGTTTGTAGGCCATAAACTGAGCATAATTTGACCTATTTTCAAATAACTGCACATGTATCCACTATGCACACAAAGTTTGCAGACCAGATTTATTATGTAGCACACTTGAAAAATGATGAACACCAAAACAATCATCAGCAAAATCACTGAACAGTGATCTTATCAGCATGTTCACCCTGAAAGTCTATTCTAGCCTTAGCATCCCACTAAGAACAATGAAAACAAACCAATAATTACTATTTATGGCAGTCATGAGCCAAAATGCATGTTATTTTAAGTTGCACATTAGCATTTAAATTAAACTAGGTCAGTTCTTAAAATACACTTATGGGTCCAAACTTGAATCAGAGGTACAGCTGTTAAACACGCTTTTGGGTTTTCAGGGGAGGAGGGGATCCCTGTCAGTATGCCCCACAAACAATACGGAAGGGAAAAGGAAAAGATCACCCCTTCTGACGGCAGCATTTTTCCTTTGCCCACTACGTTACTGCTACTTCCATTTGTATTTCAGAATCTCTTTGAAGATTTTAATATCCAAACATCCTACAGTATTTCCTTCCCTTCTTTCAAGATACACACCAGCCTGTGCTATCCTGGCCCCACTGTGCCTATGTAGTCTCCTATGAATCCAACTCATACTCCAGCCAGTGTGACTGCTGGCTCCTGGAACGCAGTGTGAAGGTACACAAGTTAACCCAGGCATCTACACACAGTAGTACAAAGACCTCTGGGGGCAAGTTTTCCTCGCAGAGAGGTTGCATTGCATGTCTGCATCCAACATTTGTGGCAGTTCCAGGCTGTACTGAACTATATGGTGCAGAAACACAAGCTTGATTACTTCTTTAATCAGTTGTTTTCCAGTTAGCTGTGGGAGAAACACTCTCCTTGATCTTTCTTTTCCTCTCACAGACCATATTAGTTTTCCATTCTCTTCAGCCTGCTGGAGTAGTCTATCTATCCATTCACTAAGCAGGGAGCCTAAGAAAACCTTCTTTAAATCCATATCATCATAGAGAATACTTGTTTGGGGTTCTAATTCTCACCTAATTTAGATTGAATCTATCCAAAATAAACCCAGGGATTTAAACGGAGTTACTTCTCATTTAAACTTGTGCAACTCACAGGTACATCAGGATCCTCAACATCAAAATAATTCTTACCTTAAATGCACAGGTTTGTGTTTTTTTTTTTTTTTTTCCTTTAGTGACCTGGGGGGTTGTTTTCTTCCATTAGTAACTGTTGTAGCTGCTGATGGTCCTACTTAAGATTCTTGATAGCAGCACTTTGCCAGGCAAGTCACTGACACCTCCACTTTTCTCTCAGAGTAAGACAAGGTCGTAACTCTAAGGGTACAAATCAAGGTGAGAAACCTACTGTTTGCTATAATTGCAAGAGTTCTGATCATTATGCACACCTCTGCCAGGAATTAATTTTATTGTTGTCTCTAAAAAGCTGATTATCTAATAGCTTAAAGAATGCAAAATTGTTCAGAGCTGTTAGTTTTTAACATAGATAACTTTACTCACAAGCCTGACTCTAGTCCATTACACAGGTTTTACATGTGATTGGACTTCAGCTGTACTACTTTTTGGCTGAAAAGACTACAGTTTCCATTTTCCCTCCCTCCCTCCCTTCCTTCCTTCCTTCCTCTGTTTACAATATTGTGTTTGGCAATCAAGTATTCTGAATGTCAAAGGATATTATATCAAGGATAATTATTAAGAAATTGTAGTCAGTTATAGAGAAATTTGTATGAAAGCCAATGTACAATAGCACTGTAGGAAATAGAATGGTTTTGAAGGGCTAGGATCCTAAAAATCTATCTTGCAGTGTCATAATAAGGTAAATAAAGATCTTTCTTACTCTTAGAAAACTATTTTATAACTGCCTCCCCCCCTGCCCAAGATGTATGTCATGTTATGCTACTAAAGGCGGGAAATTACCATTCTAGATGAGACCACAGTTCCAGCCAAATTTGCTATCACTGTTACTGACCACTGGTGGATACTCAGGGTCACAGCATAAGAAATAAGGACATGGTAACTGAATATGCAAGTCAGAACACCAGAATACTGGTGTCAGAGGGTCTGCCCTTCTTATCAGTACACCCCAAAAATAATGAAGGATTGCATCCATACAGGAAACTGCTCACTGAGCTTAAACCTTGAGGAAGATAAACTATTCCTAGTAACTCATCTGAACATTTTCCTACCAAATGTTTTTGAGCAAGAATATAGAACTTTTGTAAAGAGATATTTGAAATGGCTCCATTGAAACATGCATGGGAATGAGAGTTAGAGAATACACATGCTAGGAGAGGAGCTGTAAAAGAAACAGAGTTAATATTGTGGAATTTATCCTGAACATCAGACATAATAGCTAAGTATGCAAATATTTTCCAGAAGCTAACTAGAAATATTTTGTAATTTAAAATATCAATTGACCAAACACTTGAAAAATCTAGTCCTCCAAAAGACAGGAATTATTCTTATAAAATTGCTCTCAATTAGAATATTAAAATAAAAATTCCAGATAAAACAGTTTTAAAATGAAGTTAAAATTAATAATTTTTTTCTATTAAACTTTAGATACAAAGAGAAAAATATTCATAAATTATTCATTAGGTAAATTAAATATATATATATATTTTAGATACAGACCATATTATTTATTAATCAAGTAGATATATACACATATATAAATTTTGTAAAGATAGTTCTGAGAAGACTCGTAAACTTCCCATGAATATTCTGCAAACAGCAATCACTTTATTCCACCATGATTATAAAGAAGCTCTGATGTCTTTTACTCTTTTACTCTTACTCCCAGCTATCAGAGCATATGAACACCTTATAGTGTTCAGTGATTTTAATTTCAAAACACTGATATGGGAAGAAAATGCTGTAGTTATGTTACAGAGGGAGTAAAGGAAATCTAGGGCATAGCATCTTTAAAAGAGTGGCATGGATTTGTCCTAGCCACACTGGAAATCTGTGAAGCAGCCCTCCATCCTTTATAATGACTGATCACTGGACCACACTTTGTCTCCATCTCTTTGCTTAATGACCGCATCTCTCTTAGAGCTGGGCTCTCTCTGAGGTGAGGATGGACCCCAGAATGTATTGTCATTGCCAGCCTGCTCAGGAGATAACCACGGCTGAGACAGCACGCCGAATGCTGCCGAAGACCGATCTGCGCTGATAGGCACACGAGGAAACAGTTTTGCAGCGCCTGTCTAAATTACAGCAGGGTCTAGCCCACAGTATTAATTTCTCACTTCTAAGAGAATGAAGAGGCCAGTAAATCTTTCAGTGAAACTGGAAATAATGCAACTCTGTTCTACGTAAATGTGTGAAGTAGAAGTTCAAAGGTTATCCCTGAATCACGGCCTTATATAAAATCAGCCTGCCACCATGTCAGCATCATATGGTAATATTTTAAACACTTTATTTAAGCATTTCATTTAGGAAACAATTACTGTATGTTTTTGTCTAATATAATTAATAGGTCAAGCAGCACTTATTAAGTCTTTAGGCATTAATTAACATTTAAAAATTATCACATATGACACATTAATTAGATATCAATCACTTATTAGAACTACTGACATTTAATAAGCTTTTTAATTTATACCAAGCTATCCTGCTGTACATATCTTTCCAAACTACAAGTACCTGCAAACAGTACTTAAGGAGTTTAACATGTTAACTCCTATTTTGTCTTTGTAATTAGCACATATATAAAAACCTGATTTACACATTATATACTTTAGTCATAAAAATATATCTACATCTTTTCAGTTCACTAATAAATTACAAAAATTTGAATAAAATGCATAACATGCATATTAAAATAATTTTAAAAGCATCATAGAAATTAACAGTACCTTTGTCTTCTTTCTGTGTCAGATTTGAACTTAAATCCTCTTCTGATTCTACTGTCCTGTCCTGAGGAAAGAAATATAAATGTCCAAGTGTTAATTGCTGACCTCTGTCACCCCTTAATTATGCATTCTTGTATCTTCTTTGATACTTTCCTTGCATAGCTATCTCTTATTGTCAAGATCTTGCCATTAGACACTTCACAGGCATGATCTCTCTCTTGACCTAATTGCACTTATTATCAGTCAATTTTTATAATACTAACTAGGTACTTAGGATGACACATAAAAACCCTACAGGGTGCCCAAACTTTACAAGACTAATGTCCATGTCGGCAGCTTGAAAAGAACCAGAGAGCTGTTTCTTCTGCACATACTTGTGCGTATTTTTTCCAACTAATATATGCAGTAACCCATAGGATTCTCATATATTTGCAACTTTGCTGAACAAATAGAAATCACCTATTTATTCATTAGATGTTTCTTCTCTAATGTACAGCTATGTGATAAATTAAGGTGGAATTTTAGAGTGTGCAAATATGGAGACTTTCCCAGCTTTCTCTGTACATGTGCTTGAAACAGTATTGGGCTGGGTCATCTGGAAGAAGAAGGAAGTATTTCAGTAGCCTGCAGCAGGGGGCATGGGGTGCTTTAAACATGCACTTCCATGAGTTGAAAACATCCTCGTTTATCTGGCTGCCTCTATACTGCTCAGTGAACAGCAGCACCTGGTTGTGGGACATACTCTACAATGCTATCCATGTGAAGCTACAGCCAGAGCCACAGAAGAATGTGGAAGTGCGAGTCAACCATATGAGTTTCACCCACAATGCATGAGACTTGACAGATCTGTAGCACACCTGCAATGGCTTAATTGGGCTAGCACAGATAACAAGTAGTGAAAGCAAGCTGTCCAGATATTCTCAGAATATACATGCGAGTACCCATACTGTCTTCTTTTGTTACAGCTGTTAGCTGGATTAAGATACCAAATGTAGGATAACATGCTACGTTTTCACCTTTTCCTTGTAGTTATGACCAAGGTAATTAACTGGCTTCATGCAAGTACTACACAGTTGTTCTGATGAGAGTAAGAATCAGACCAATAAGGAATGAAAACACTATAATTCCTTTTTTTTTTTCAGGTGGAAATGGAAAAGGCAGTTGAGTTAAAGGCTAGATCACAAGGAGACCTTGCAACACTGAGTCTCACAACACGTACATTCTTTAGCCATGTCAGATGTGGAGATCTAAAGTAAACTAGTTTCCTAGCATCTCTCAGTAGTCCACCAAGAATGATGGGCATCATCAATGAATAGTTCAGAGCAGAAACAAAACTCATATCTTAAGTACAATCCACAGCCCTCAGTTAAATACCTTAACTCTCTATACAATGCATGAGGAGGATTAAATGGGATTCACAACAGACAGCATGCTGTGCAAGGTTTATATAATACAGAAGGTCAAGACTTAAATCCTGAACTTATGTCAGACGAGGTTTACAATTCAGAAACCTCTCCTGCACTAATGCACTTGTGTCCCTCCTTTCAAAATAACAGGCACCTCTTTCTTATAAAACACAGAGGTCAGAGGATGGTGTTCCTACTATTGAAATGGGATTCAGACTGAGGGGACTCAAATCCACGTAACTACATGGCTGTGAGGTGCCGAGGAATCTTTTCATTTTGGCACTGTGCTACTTTGCACAAACAAATACAGAACTCATTGGGCTAGAGAGAAAAGTGGAATCCCAGTGACTGCAGTTGTCTGCTAAAGGAGAGGACGCCTACCTCTTGACCCCATCTCCAAGGACTGTTACACTGCTTTATAAATGAAAACATGAATGAAGCCATAAGCAGGCCTAGCAGACAAGAACAAAACCCACCTTTTTAAATTTTAACCCCCACTGAAATGTCACTTAGGGTGCTTGCTCTTTTCATGGCCATGCATCTGCTTGGTGGAACTCATTACCTCTTGACATCAGGAGATCCCTATTTTCTTCTTTTTTAAGCCTACATTTAAGACTGATTTGTTTTCATTGACTTTTAACTGACATTAGCTAATTATTAACTCTGCAGGATAGATTAAATTTTAATTTTAATGTCATTGTAAAACACCATGAGCTGCCTCAGCGTGATAAGATGCTATAAAAGTTTAAACTGTTGTTATAAGTTAGCCACCTGTTCAAAACATTAAAAATCTACACTTTTAAATCAATCACACTGCACTGGATGCCCCATCAAGGCTAATGTTGATAAATTATACTCTTAGCTCTAGTTGATACAAAGTCATTATTCTCCAGAATGGTAGTATATTGGACTTTCTTTTGTAGAGTTTTAGTTGCGATTGTAGTGTCATTTTTCAAAATCCTAAATACACTCCAATGCGTATTTTCCAATCTGCTAAATTGTTCAGAGCTGGAGATGTATCACTTATCCTGGACTGTCTACCTATAAAACACGGCTAATATTTTTCCCTTGCCTATCTTGTCTCTTCACATGGTAAGTTCACTTGGGTAAGTACTATTTCTCATTGAAAGCAAGAGGGTTATTTCTATAGCTCCAATAAAGAAAGGCAGCACGCTGAGGCCGCATATTTTAGTAGACTTAGTTCTGCAGTCAGGGAACTGACTTTACTACCTCCCATTCTTCTTGCACTCAGACAAACTTTGTAAGTAAACCAAAAGGCATGGACTTCAGCATTTTATTATAACTGAACCAATCTTCATCAGCCCTGAAGCTCATGGGCTCTGAAACAATCTTCAGCAGCCCTGCAGCTGAATGACCTGTTCAGCTCATTCATTATTTTCATTTGGATGAATATCAATTCTTTCTAACGGCACAAAAAAAGCTATATTGTCTGAGACAGGTGACAGCAGACCCTTCAGTTTCCCTTTGTAATACATTCCTGCTGATTCCTAGAGTAGGAATTCAGTGAAAGACTCCCCAAAGAGAGACATTATTAACTTTGTTATTGAGGGGGAAAAAAGTAAAAGAGGATTTAGCTGACTGCATGAGGCTTAGCATGGGTTTACCATCCGTATCTATCTAAGACTGTTCTTCCTGCACACAATGTCTGTGCATAGGATACTAAAAATCTGTGCCCTGACAGTGATTACTAGTATCAGTGTAGCTGCTTGATGACAGAGGGACAGGGAACCATACATAGGTCCTGAGGGTAAGAGGCATGAACTGGCTTTCATCCGTGCTGCTGAAAGCAAGCTTACTCTAGAGCACGCTCCCTGTGCCCACATGCCATAGTTCTTCGCCTTGCATCTCTCAAGGATCTCTGTGTTGCTCCTATGAATACAACGTGTAATTACTACTTTTTGTGAATTTTCAGTTCAAAGTATCTAAAAAAAAAGCGAAGGCCATGATACATCTTTCTGCCTTTGAATGCTGTTCTAGCATTTTAACATATGTGAATATACGTTGCATGTCATGAGGTGTCCTATGAGTTGTTCAGCCATTATCTTGGAAAGAGTGAGTGGCAATGACCCAGAACATGGCCAAGAAGAGAAGAAACAAGTTGAAAAGGGTATCAAATTCTAGTGTCCAAGCTTTCTCTCTGGGACTGTTATTCACCAAAATAAGATTTTCCTAATTCTGACCAAAAATCAGTGAAGTTAAGCTTACAGATGATTTAGACAATGTCTAGATTGCAGGGGTGGAGGGGGGTGGGGGTAGGGAATGGTTAATTTTGAAACACACCTTTTTCCTAATACAGACAAGTCCTTTGGAGCTTTGAAAAATTTTAGCGTATCTTTCTTTAGAATGGTAATTCTCGTTTGCCTCTTTCTGTTTGTATATTTTTTAGTAACTTAGTAGTAGAAAGCTGAAATGTTGTTTGGCAGTTTTTCCACAGATATGTGTAGGGCATTTCTGTCCTAGCATTTCTTCACAAAAACTATTTTGTGTAAGCTACAAGAGATACCACAGCAAAGGGTATTATGGAGACCTGACATACTGCGTCATCTGTCATTTCTGACAAATATAAATGCAAGAATAAAATCCTAGGTAGAAAATAAGAATATATGAGTCAGGGTTGAGTGAAAGGGAATCAAAGACGCTGGTTCCAGACTCTTTTTCTTTACCTCTGTTGCTTTTCTCCAATTAATCTGCACACTGTATTTCTTACTCTGATTTTTCTTTGGATGGAAATTTACCTTCTCTTTTAAAGAAACAATACAGACCAGCAGTGGTTGTGAAATGTCTGCTAGTACAGAAAATTCATATTAAGTTGTAGAAGACAGTTTCTGTTAGAGGAAAATATATCTAACTGCCCAAGAGAGGCGAGGCTGCTGCTGCTCCATGTCCCCAGGTCTGACCAGTAGTGAGGCTGCAGATGTGTTCTCAGCAGGTACACACACCAAGCACGCATATACACCACATGTATCCATATACACATGACCAGCCACACAGATCACAGACAGACATGCACACTCAACACCCACACAAACATAGCACCATCGGCCTCATTCTGCTCCCCTCTCTGGCTGAGCAGGATGGAGGTCCACTATTGAGTATAGATATATATACATATGTACATGTATACAGTGTGGATCCCTCTAGCAGCCGGGCTCAGACACTCAGTCTGTCCAGTAGCTGCCTCTGGATCCCAGTCTCACCAGTTGCTGGCACCTGGACATTCGAGCCCCCGAGGCTGCAGCCCCATTCCTGTTGCTGGTACAGACTGTTGCACACACACACAGTTGGCAAGGACTTCCTTGGTCCCAGTAGCCGATCCCCCTGTGCTCACATCCCTAGACACACAGGCTGGCCCTCGGAGACCCATCCACCCTCTTGCTCCCAGACATTTCACCTACCCACCAGCTAGCTCAGCTTGATCCTTGCTAGCGATCCCACTCTCCCTTGCACACCTGCACTCGCTCCAGTTGCTGCACCATGGACATATAGGCATCTGTGACTCCTGGTCTGACTCCAGTTCCTGCGCTCACACCCCCATAGACCCCACTCCCCCACACACACAGATACGCACATTGAGTGGAAAGCCCTCACCTAGGAAGGAGTTAGAAAAGAATTTAATAAGAAGATAGGACAGACTGTGCCGGTCAGGAGCAGGACATAGCCAGACAAGTGTACTGACTAGCCAGCTATTTACATGTGACCAGCCCTTTTTATCCACTTAACCCTCTATTTCCCACACTTGTTCCTCCCAAAATCACTTAAATCCCTCCTTGTGTCCTCCCGTCCCCCATCCCATCCTCCCTCAGACATCCCATATTAAGTCCTGTGCAATGCCAAACTGCTCTTCCCCTGCATCCCATAATGTGTCCCACACCCTTAGGCAGCAAGCCTATTAGTCTGAATGGTGATCTGGAGAACTGCTCCCAATGACTCTTTGTGATGGGTTTCATGCCTGGGCAATGGGGCTGAGAGTCTGCTGAAACACCCCTGGAAGGGGTCTGGAGAGGGTGTTTGTTCCTTAGGAGACCTTAATTTGGCTTCTCGCTTGCTATTGTGCATCTCAGCGCTCCTCTGATTTCCACAGATGGGCCTCTGATGAGCTGATGGCTCCTTGTGAGACACCTTGGAGTAGCCCAGCAGGGTATTATTTGGGCTCCCCCTCCTGCGGTTGTCTTTTTGAGCTCCTTTGTGGGTAGGTAGATGAGTTTTATCACATAACCTGACAGTTATAGTCCCCTATATTAACTTAATGCTTGCTGGAGACCTTACACCCCCAGCTTTCAAAATTCCATTTGATTTAATCGAGTAGTTTCAGTCTCAGTATTTAACTGGGAATAACTGGTTTACTCTCGTTCTCTGAAAGAGATATAAATGTCTTCCCTAGATATGAAGAAACCTTTAAAGTGGTGACCAGAATTAAATTAATTTTTATAACTATGCATTCAGAATCCATATAGTTCTCATCTCTTCAGTATCCAAGGATCATGCTGTCTGAGTACTCTTTAATATAATTTTCTTGTCTAAGGTAGAATAATTTATGCCCAAGAACAGAGGTGATAAGAAATGGCTACTCTCATCTTCCAGCAGAGATTCAAATACAGCAGCTTGCCCTATGCTCACCAAATGTATACCTTGAGCTCAAGCGGGCGCTGGATGCATATCTCTGATATCTGAGTGGAGTGAATATTCTCCTTTTGAATCTGTAACACCCACCAGAATTATTTATCTCTATTCAGACCAAGGAAGCATCAGCATCTGTAAAACAATTGACTCCATATTTGCCAAACCTTTGGGCGTTAAGTAACTCTCTATGTCTGCACACCCCCCTCCCCCAACTATCTTTCAGAAAATGTTTCACCTAGTCTACAAGCAGCAGAATTTCACAGTCTCATTGGCATCTGGGCTTTTTTATTGGATATGTTTGTACTATTCCTTAATGATTACATTTTATGGGAATTGCTTTTTGCTTTGACAGACACAGCCTTGGTCCTCTATGTAGTGTACCCATTATCTTTAGAAAAGCACTCAGACTTTCAGAAGGTAAAAAGTGGACAAGATATACACTGAGAAATCTATTAAAAAAATAATTTGGCAATATCCATCTAAACAAGACTTTGGGATGAGTAAAATCTTGTATGTTTTCTATTGATATTTTCAGAACAAGCTGTGCAGAAATGAAAAACTGAAAATAATTATTTGCTATGCAGTAAAATTTGGAAGAACTTCCAGAAAATTATACATTGAGAATGTAAAAAAATTCTACTGTGTCCATGTTGCTAGATGAAATCCCTCTCTTATCTGGGTGGTTTGTTGTCTGCTGCTTTTGCAGCAGCACAGAACAAAATACAAATGAACCTGCATTACCAAAGGGCACTAGAAAGTTTAAAATTTATATTTAAAGTATAGAGAATGAAAAACAGTTCTTTAGTACAATTGTGTGTATCTATCAAGGATAACGTATTCTTTTTATTTTTTGATAGACCAGAAATCTTCAGAATAACATATTATACCTGTATAAAATTGAACTGGAAAAAAAAAGTTGTTTCAAGGGTCATCTATTCTGGAGTTTATTTAACTTGTTCTTAAAAAAAATCCACTAATACAAATAAATAACTCCTCTAAGCAATAGCTGTCTGCTTAATTAGCAAGAAAGAATTTTCCTAAGGGAAATGACTTCTTACCTAAATTGCTGGGGTCTACAATGTAGGGGTCTACATCTGATTTAAGTGATTAAGCCCTTCTTATTAAGCCCCAAGTGAGCTAATTGGTTAAGCCCAGAGAGTGATCCATCTCACCCTACATTTTACTTCTGCAAATGGTCAATGTAAATGCAACCTGGCCTCACTTCAAATACCACATGTACATATTCAAGATACTACGAGCTATATTCCCGTGGGGCTGGCAAATATGACATGGTATTTACAGGGAAGGTGTGACTGTAGAGAAAGAACCAAAGGTCTTGTGAAGGTATCCAAAGGTACCCTTGAGCATCTGAGAGGGTACTGGACACCTATGCTTAGGCAGCTTTAAAAAATCCTCTCGTTTAAGCCTTGGATGAAACCCATCTAGTTGACTTAGTACATAGGCTATTACCATGCTGTATGCTCTGTCTTGATATGTATTAAATCCTTTTTTCCTCTACACTTAAAGAAATAAAATTGTAAATGAGACACATGAAGGAAACTTTTCCTCTCTATTCAGCACTGATAAGGGCCTCAGCCAGAGTACTCTTTCCAGTTTCAGGCAAGATACTTTAAGGATAAAGGAAAACTGAACAGAGCCCAGCGGACAGCCACAAGAATGCTGTGGTCCATGGGAAATTTATATAAAAGTAAAGTTTTGTGAAGAAAAAAATAAAATGAATAGAAATACATAAAAGTAGCTTCTCACTAGCATTGCAGTGAGAAATGGAAAAAAGCATTTTTTTCCCATAGGTTTCATTGTGCTTCATGGTCACTGGAACGAAGATAAATTGGCTTAATGTTTAGTGAAGACATTTTAAATTAGAATTTAGGACTTTGGAAACAGTAAGATTTTGTGCACAAAAATGGCCTCCCAAGGAAGATAATGGGATCTCTTTCACTGGACATTTTCAAATATAGTACTAAAAATAACCTTAACAGATATTTGAGGTGGTTTTGATTCCAGCCAAATATTTCTCATTCATTTTTTTAAAGAGATGGATGTTTGAGGTCCTTACAATCCATATTTCTGTAGTTTGTTAAGTGATTACTTAGCTTTAGCCAGCTTGAAACTAGGTTCTTAGTTTAAGATAATCCTCTAAACTCCCCTAACAGTGAATGGCGAGAGAAAGGCAAATCCTGCGAGTGATTCAATCCACCAGATCACAGGCTAGGTGAATCACTCTCTGGAAGTAGCTGTGGCTGTAACTAGATTCACCTGCTGGGATGTCCGGGTGTTAAAGAGGTGAATGGTGAGATTCTGATCTGACACAGAGCAGGACTGTGTCCCGGGGGTGTATCTAGCCCCAGAAAATGGGAGTACTCTACAAGCAGATGATACAGATGTAACCTATATATGTCTGTTGAATTTAAGGGAGCCCAGACAAGTAGTTTAGCGTAATTTCTGAAGGTGAGATGAACCTTACATTTTCTGAGTATAGGGACTTTGCCAGATCAATATCTTTGATAAATGCGGCTTTGTGAAACTGAATAAATAAACTGATTTCCCAAAAGAACTGAAGACATACTTCATGGCCATAGGTCACTCTTGTAGGACACCGACAGGCAGACTCAGAGAAATTATTTTCAGAAAAAAAATGAAAGGGCTGTGAGATTTCTTAATTTGTGAATAAGTTTATAAAATTGAGGATGTATGAATTCAGGATAGAAAATGCTTTACATCACTTTTTCATAATGCACACGTTCTTATCATGATGCAGTCTTGACCTTAGATATTAGACAATGTCATAATATGAATGCTCATAGGCTATTGTATCTTATGTTTCAACATTAGAAAATGTTATTTTTAGAGCTGTCTTCATTTAGCTTTCCAGAATTTTTACCTTTAAATTCAATTTTTATTAATGAAATCTAATAAGGTGTAGATTTTGAGTATTTACTATAGCCTGAACTATCTGAAATTCAATAAAAATCCTCATACAGTTAATTTAACAATTAAAATTATGTAGCTAATCTGTGTCTGATAATATGCACACTTCACATAGGGATAGTCAGGCATGAATTTTAGGTGGGACTGCCTCCCTTCTTTTTCAAATGCAGCTTTCAAACAATACTAGTAATTGATCTTTTGCTACTATATTTCTCTTTGTAAACATAGGCAACATTTTGAATGTACAGATTACTTTATTTGAGAATCATTAATCATGCCTACAATTATCTAGATATCTCATAAACTGAGACTAAGCTTTAAAAACCCAGGTAGCCTTGGTTTCTAGGAATTCCTGTCAAAGAGACAAAGAGAAAATTGTTTCTTCTGAATAACAGAGGTAATTCTTGAGTCAGTTTTTCTAATGCCCTGGCACAGTGTCTCAGATGATAATGTCTGGAAACAACATAGTAACTCTCTGGAATGCACATGAAGACATTTCAGAGCCAGAGGAAAACTATGAAAATAAAACCATAATTTTCTGTTACTTCCTAGCGTAGATGATGGAAGAAATAACAAATAAATGTTCAGTGTATCTGAGATACATGCCAGTTGGCTTTACGACAAAACAGTGGCAGTTTCTGCCTTTAGAAACAAACAAACAAAAAGCAGACTTATAAGGGCAGTTGTCCAGTTCCCTTGATTGCACACATAACATAAGACTAAGATTAATTATGAATTTACTGGTACAATGAATTCAGTCATGTAATTTAATAGATTCTCAACTATTGCTGCCATTAGGTATATTCATACAGGTAGTGGCCATCCCAGAGAAGTATTGTGTATTGCTCTAAGTAAAATCTGCCCTAGATATCTATTGCACCTGCTGAAGTCTTAGCACTCCAGTAATAGACCTAAAATGGTAGCTAATTCTATATTTATATGCTTTTCCGTGCAAAATTTCATGAACAGCTGCACTTCTGATAAAGAAATTATGTCAATAGGTAATATTCTAGATTTTGAACCCCAGAAGGAGAACACCAAAGGAAAGTTTATGACAGGTGAGACATATCTTTGATTAGTTTAGTATTAAACATATGGAACATAAATGAAATTCTGTAGCCTCGAGATTAAAGGAATGTATAACTAAGAGGGTTCTTTACTGGATATTTCATCTTTTGGTGTACAAAACTACCTCTGATGTTACTTCAGAGGAAGACCCCTACAAATTGCAAAGAAGAAATGTGAACCAAAGGAAAAAAGGAGGCATTCCAGACTATTTTGGTATTCTGAAACATTCTGGCTGCCTTTTTTTTTTTTTTTTTTTTTTAAGTTCAGACAGGTCAATTACAGCTTTACATTTGTTGCTTTAGAGCAACCAGGAATAAAAGCTATGAGTGTGTTCTAGCTGTGTTTGTACTTAAGATACTGACTATGGAATCATGGTATTCCAATTAAATCTGATGGTTCAAATAGCATAAATCTGCCTTAGAATACTGCATGTATAGGAAGAATGAACAGAAGGAGTGTATCATCTGTGACCTGTGATTCTCTAGTGTTCTGGCTGATAATGTGGGGTTCCTTCAGGGTGTGTAGGTTGAGAGAAGATGAATAAATGTATTTGGATGACTCTGCTTCATGACCAGTTGGTGTCAAATTATGGAAAATACCAAACTAACATCAGCAGAGATGCTTTAGCTCTCAACACTCAGACATAAGTGAAAAGGTTTTACAGTCCAACAGTATTCTTCCACAAAGAATTCTTATTTAATGAGTCAAACATAAATCCTGAGTCTTGCTGATATTTAGTAGGGTTTGGTTCTCCTAGGTTTCCTGTGTGAGCTTGTCCCTGGACCTCTATTTCCAAAATAGAAATACCCAGATGAAAAAGTACTATGCAAATGCAAATGACTAGTTAATAGAATCCTTGGTGTCCAAGAGCATCCACAATTAAAAATAAAAAGTTTTTTAGCATTTAACATTTTTGTTTAGTAATTTTTTACTTCTTTTCTCTTCTAACCATCAACATATTGTACCAACTATTTTAAAAGTTCTTTTCCAGCATTTTCATTGCTATTTAGTAACAAAGGTTACAATTTTGTCTTGACCCCTCCTTATTTTCTTCAGAGGAAGCAATGTCAAATAACAGTTTAATGAGTAACCTACTACCTGAGACCTTTGCCTAACCCAGGAGCTGTGTAAAACCAGTTAGAAGTGTACATTTGCAAATTGGATGCACACAAGCATGACCAACCCCCCCTCCCCTTCCCCCAAAAAAACAGGACTTGACTGTAACTAAATTAATTTTGAAAATAAGGTTTGAAGAGTCTTTTGATGATACGTTGCTAAAGTCTTAATATCTAAAATATTTTTTTCTTCGACAACCCATCTCCTGACCCAAATGGATACACTGATGTATTCGCTCCTTAAAGCATATACACTTCAAATGTCCAGGCAGATGATCTTATGGAATTACTTCTTTTTTTTTTAATTTGCTACACTTCCCCCCCCCCGGAAGCCTTCTGTGAAGCATCTGAAAAAATAGCATGGTCAGACTATGTGTTTTAAGGAAGCCAAAATTTTTTGTTTCATCAAACACTGATCAGGCACATAGGGTGTTCAGTTTCCCACACATGGGAGTTCCACTTTAGATGCCCAAATCTATTCTGTTCAGCATCCAGGTGCCACTACAAAAGGGCATGTGTCCTCAGTCATATCTGTGAGCCATATGCAGATGTGCTGTTGTTTAACTCCGGACTGGCAGCTCACCCCCACACAGCTACTCGTTTACACCCCGCAGTGAGATGGAGGAGAGAATCAGAAGGGTAAAGGTGACAAAACTCGTGGGCTGAGATAAAGACAGTTTAATAGGCAAAGGAAAAACTGTGCATGCAAGCAAAGCAAAGCAAGGAATTCATTCACTACTTTCTATCAGCAGGCAGGTGTTCAGCCATCTCCAAGAAAGCAGGGCTCCATCACGCATAACAGTCACTTGGGAAGACAAATACCATCACTCCCAATGTCCTCCCTTTCTCTTTCCTCCCCCAGCTTTATACGCTGAGCATGACATCATATGGTATGGAATATCCCTTTGGTCAGTTGGGGTCAGCTGTCCCGGCTGTGTCCCCTCCCAACCTCTTGTGCACCCGCAGCCTTCTCGCTGGCAGGGCAATGTGAGAAACGAGGCCTTGACGTTGTGTAAGCACTGTTCAGAAATAGCTAAAACATCCCTGTGTTATTTCATCACAAATCCAGTGCATAGCACCATAGAAACTACTATGAAGAAAATTAACTCTGTCCCAGCCAAAACCAGTGCAAGATGTCATGTATAAGTATCTATCTCAAATGGCAATAGATAACTATGGGTAGTCAATTGAATGAAATCCATACCCATCTAAAAAGATAGGCTGTAATAAAAGAAGATACTGTAGTGTGAGAAAAAAATAATGAAATTTCAACTAGCTTTTACAATAAAAATATACTTTATGAGAGGCATGTCAAGCAAAAGGACAGGCTTCTCCTTCCCTCAGTATCCTTTCATTGGTGCAATATACTATATAATCTTTTATGCTATCATATCTCAATTCTCTTATAACAGAACATATAACCTGCAGCTATTTGTAACATTGATATTTGACACTGCTCTTTAAAGAGAGAGAGAGAGAATTAAGCCAGGGTAAAGCATTTGGTAAAATCCAAATGCTGCTACTCTTTTGTAAAGACATTCCTCCAGAATTATTTTAGGGATTTGCACCTGGATGGTCCAACTCTGAATGTTTCAGGTTGTGATCTAAGCCAAAGAATCCGTCACCAGGCTGGCCTTGAAGACTCAGGAGGCCCAGATAAGAGCTATTTAATTAAAAATAATTAATAGTAAACCCTTTCTTTCCGGGGCGTGTGTGTGTGTGTGTGTGTTAGGAAATTGAAAAAAAAAACAAATACACACCTCAGAAGAGTTAGTTATAAATATCCTTTTGGACTATATCTGCAAGCACACACTGTTTGCAGTCCTGAACCTCAGCAATGGGGAGTAACAGAGGAGACTCAAGCTAAATTTGCACTTGGAAGTGCAACTATTGAAACAGATTGTTCTCCATTTTGTGAGAAAAAAAAATAGTCTTGGCAGTTGCTCAGTTCTTCACAACATGAAGTTAAAGGTCAGTATTACTAATAGTGAGGCAGCTAATACTGCTAAGTGCTGGTAAGTGGCCATAATGCACTTCAGTACACATAAAATAACCTCATGCGTTCCATACAGGTATAATCAGCAGGTCCATTAAGTGGCATATTAAATATAAACCATAAAACAACAGAAGAACAGCAACTCTTTAATGATATCAAACAACAATCAAATCTTTAGGTCAAAATCATTGTCCATGTAATAAGATAAAGTGTCCTTTTTAATCAAAGTCTTTTTCTGTGTCATCCGTGCTCCAGGGCAGAACCCTTCACTTGTACAGGCTTCTCCTTCTGTGAGAGATGTGATTTGCTCCCCAGCCTTACCTTCTTTTTCAGAATAATTTCCAAGAATGCCTCCCAAAATGAGAATATTTCCTTTCGAAGAAGTAGTAAGAGCTTGGCTGACCTGAACACTTCTCCTACCTTTCAGAATACATCCCAGGTTCAATATCAAGAAAATGTTCAATCTTAGGTCTGATAACAGGTTGGAATTTGTTGTGTTTTTTTTTTTCAACAACAATCTTTTTTTTTCTTTTTAGCAGTACATTCCAGACTAGCCTCAGGATTGGAGAGTGTAGGCTGTTATGCTCTCCTGCTTTTATAATGAGATATCATTTGTCCACACTTCTGCTTAACTAAGAACACTGTCTGCATCAATAGTTTCTCCTTACTCTTGACAATTATTGCTGTTTGCAAGTTACCTCACATCTGTCATTATGTTACAATGTAAGTTTAAAAAAAATAAACCAAGGCAAAACAAAACCAAAAGTGCTCATGCACTTAAAGGAATATAACTTTTATTTTTCAGGTCCACTACATCGGCACAGAGTTAGCTCTCTCTCTCCTCCATATTGCAGGTTTCATTATTTAATGTCATGTTCAAGGCAAAGAACAAATGCTGTTCTCTAAGCTGCCCACCTGCCCCACTGCAGGTGTCTGGGATCAGATCCAGTCAGATATGGAACTTACATCTTCAGCCTAGGGAAGAGAAGGCTTCAGGGAGACCTTATTGCAGCCTATCAGTAATTAAAGGGGGCTTATAAGAAAGATGATGGCAAATATTTTGTCAGGGCCTGTTGCGACAGGACAAGGGGGAATGGCTTTAAACTAAAGGGGGGCAGATACAGACTAGATATAAGGAAGAATATACAAGAAGCAGAGGATTCCCTGCCCTCTTGCCACCAGGCAGAAGGAGGGGACCTAAGCAAAGGGGGGAATGGAAACAGGTCCCTGCTTGGGGTGCCAGGCGAACCCCCGCCCGGCCTCCCTCACCTTCCCGGTTGCCTTTACACAACAGATATGGGGCCCTGGAACTTGAGATCCAGGCAAATAAGGATGTAGATGAAGGTCCATCCAGGGGGTTGCCAAGGGTGAGGCAGGCAGCCCCACGCATTACAACTGCCTCTGCTAAGAAAAAAAGGAGGGTAATAGTTGTAGGCAATTCCCTTCTGAAGGGAACAGAGGGCCCAATATGCCGACCGGACCCATCCCACAGGGAAGTCTGCTGCCTCCCTGGGGCCCGGGTCAGAGACATAACTAGGAAACTCCCTGGTCTGGTACGGCCTTCTGACTACTACCCGCTGCTGGTTATACAGGCTGGCAGTGATGAAGTTGTGGAGAAAAGTCCAGAAGTGATCAAAAGGGACTTCTGGGGCGACTGGTTGAAGGATCAGGAGCACAGGTAGTGTCTTCCTCAATCCCTACAGTGGCAGGGAAGAATACTGAAAGGAGCAGGAAAACACACCTGATCAACACGTGGCTCAGGGGCTGATGCCATTGGAGGAATTTTGGCTTTTTTGATCATGGGGAGGTTTACACGGCACCGGGCCTGCTGGTGACAGATGGAGTTCAGCTGTCTCACAGGGGGAAAAGGATTCTTGCTCATGAATTGGCGGGGCTCACTGAGAGGGCTTTAAACTAGGTTTGAAGGGGGAAGGGGATAAAACCAGGCTCACTAGAGATGAGCCTAGGGGTAGCATGCCAATGCTGGGGGCAAAATCAATAGCCCAGCTCAAGTGCATCTACACCAATGCACGCAGCATGGGCGGCAAACAGGAGGAGCTGGAAGCCATTGTGCAGCGGGAGAGATATGACTTAGTTGCCATCACAGAAACATGGTGGGGTGACTCTCAGAATTGGAGTGTTGCAATGGCTGTCTATAAACTCTTCAGAAGGGACAGGCAAGGAAGGAGAGGCGGTGGGGTGGCCCTGTATGTTAGGGAGTGTTTCGATTGTCTAGAGCTGAACTACTATGATGATGATATTGTCGAGTGTTTATGGGTAAGGATGAGGGGGAAGGCCAACGAGGCAGATATCCTGCTGGGAGTCTGTTATAGACCACCTAACCAGGATGAAGGGGCGGATGAAGCATTCTACAAGCGGCTGGCAGAAATCTCTCAATTGGGGGACTTCAACTTCCCGGACGTCTGCTGGCAATACAACACGGCAGAGAGGAAGCAGTCTAGGAGGTTCCTGGAGTGTGTGGAAGACAACTTCCTGACACAGCTGGTAAGTGAGCCTACCAGGGGAGGTGCCTCGCTTGACCTACTGTTTACAAACAGAGAAGGACTGGTGGGAGATGTGGTGGTCAGAGCCTGTCTTGGGCTTAGCGACCATGAAATGGTGGAATTCTCAATTCTTGGTGAAGTAAGGAGGGGGGGCAGCAAAACCGCAACCATGGACTTCCGGAGGGCAGACTTTGGCCTGTTCAGGACACTGGTTGAGAGAGTCCCTTGGGAGACAGTCCTGAAGGGCAAAGGGGTCCAGGAAGGCTGGACGATCTTCAAGAAGGAAGTCTTAAAGGCGCAGGAGCAGGCTGTCCCTGTACGCCGTAAGAAGAACGGGCGGGGAAGATGACCGGCCTGGCTGAACGGGGAGCTCTTGCTGGGACTCAGGAAAAAAAGGAGAGTTTACCACTTGTGGAAGAAGGGGCAGGCGACTCAAGAAGAGTACAGGGATCTCGTTAGGTTGTGCAGAGAAGAAATGAGAAAGGCAAAAGCCCAGCTAGAACACAATCTGGCCGCTGTCATCAGAGACAACAAAAAAAAGTTTTACGACTATATTAATGACAAGAAGAGAGCCAAGGAGAATCTCCATCCTTTATTGGATGCAAGGGGGAACATTGTCACTGAGGATGAGGAAAAGGCTGAGGTACTCAATGCCTTCTTTGCCTCAGTCTTTAACAGGCAGACCAGTTCTCCTCAGGGTATTCAGCCCCCTGAGCTGGAAGACAGGGACGGCGAGCAGGATGAACCCCCCATAATCCAAGAGGAAGCAGTTAACGACCTGCTACGCCACCTGGACGCTCACAAGTCTATGGGGCTGGATGGGATCCACCTGAGAGTGCTGAGGGAGCTGGCGCAGGAGCTCGCCAGGCCACTCTCCATCATCATTTATCAGCAGTCCTGGATAACGGGGGAGGTCCCGGACGACTGGAGGCTTGCCAATGTGACGCCCATCCACAAGAAGGGCTGGAAGGAGGATCCGGGGAACTACAGGCCTGTCAGCCTGACCTCGGTGCCAGGGAAGATGATGGAGCGGTTCATCTTGAGGGCGCTCACAAAGCATGAGCGGGACAACCAGGGGATCAGGCCCAGCCAGCACGGGTTCATGAGAGGCAGGTCCTGCTTGACCAACCTGATCTCCTTCTATGACCAGGTGACCCGCCTAGTGGATGAGGGAAGGGTTGTGGATGTGGTCTACCTGGACTTCAGCAAGGCCTTTGACACCGTCTCCCACAGCATTCTCCTCGAGAAGCTGGCGGCTCACGGCTTAGACAGGTGGACTCTGCGCTGGGTAAAAAACTGGCTGGACGGCCGGGCCCAGAGAGTTGTGGTGAATGGAGTTCAATCCAGTTGGCGGCCGGTCACGAGCGGTGTTCCCCAGGGCTCAGTTCTGGGGCCGGTCTTGTTTAATATCTTTATCGATGATCTGGATGAGGGGATCGAGTGCACCCTCAGTAAGTTTGCAGACGACACCAAGTTGGGCGGGAGTGTTGATCTGCTCGAGGGTAGGAAGGCTCTGCAGAGGGACCTGGACAGGCTGGATCGATGGGCCCAGGCCAACTGGATGAGGTTCAACAAGGCCAAGTGCCGGGTCCTGCACTTCGGCCACAACAACCCTATGCAGCGCTACAGGCTTGGGGAAGAGGGGCTGGAAAGCTGCCTGTCAGAAAAGGACCTGGGGGTGTTGGTCGACAGCCGGCTGAACATGAGCCGGCAGTGTGCCCAGGCGGCCAAGAAGGCCAATGGCATCCTGGCCTGTATCAGAACTAGTGTGGCCAGCAGGAGGAGGGAAGTGATCGTGCCCCTGTACTCGGCACTGGTGAGGCCGCACCTCGACTACTGTGTTCAGTTTTGGGCCCCTCACTACAAGAAGGACGTCGAGGTGCTGGAGCGTGTCCAGAGAAGGGCAACGAGGCTGGTGAAGGGTCTGGAGAACAAGTCTTATGAGGAGTGGCTGAGGGAAGTGGGACTGTTTAGCCTGGAGAAGAGGAGGCTGAGGGGAGACCTCATCGTTCTCTACAACTCCCTGAAAGGAGGTTGTAGCAAGATGGATGTCGGTCTCTTCTCCCTACTAACTAGCGATAGGACAAGAGGAAATGGCCTCAAGTTGTGCCAGGGGAGGTTTAGACTGGACATGAGGAAACATTTCTTGAATGCAAGAGTGGTTAACCATTGGACCAGGCTGCCCAGGGAAGTGGTTGAGTCCCCATCCCTGGAGGTATTTAAAAGACGAGTAGATGAGGCGCTTAGGGACATGGTTTAGTGGGCATGGTGGTGTTGGTTAGACTTGATGATCTTAGAGGTGTCTTCCAACCTCTATGATTCTATGATTCTATGAATAAATTTTTTACACTGCAGGTGGTGAAACACTGGCACAGGTTTCCCAGAGAGGTGGTGGATGCCCCATCCTTGGAAACATTCAAGGTCAGGTTGGACGGGGCTCTGAGCAACCTGATCTAGTTGAAGATGTCCCTGCCCACAGCAGGGCGGGTTGGACTAGATGACCTTTAAAGGTCCCTTCCAACCCAAACTATTCTATGATTCCATGATTCTATGATAAGTTATGGCTTAAGAGAAGCCACATTCTTCATGTTTTTTCTGCTTAACATCATCTTTGTTCTTTGCTGTCAATAGGCAGGACTCTTCCATTTTTTTGAATTAAATTTCCATTTCAAGATGGAAAATGATTGTGTTATTACAGTTACTACCTTTCAGGTCACTTCACCCAAAAGGTAGAATGCACATCTTTCTGAGATCAGAACTTTTTAATAATTATATATGATGTGGTTTTAAGAAATTTTTTAGCACTAATAATAAAAATGTAAGGCCAGAATATTCAAATCTAAAGGCCTACAGCTCATAACCTATAGCTTTACTTAGGCAGTTAAATAATTGTAAGCCCCAGGCATAAAAAAATTGACCAGAGTTCTTATGATTTGATTCAATGTTTTCAATTAACTTCAAGTGATTCTCAATAAAACATAAAATACAAAGCTAATATCTCTTCAGAGAATGAAAAATCCTCTCTTGCACTTATTCATAAAGTAAGGCCACAGAGCCTACATCACAAATTTTATTTTCATCTAAAAAAAAAAAAAATCTAGTCTCATTGTTCAGAACATAAGCAGGAAAATATTGTTTACCTGTTTATTTAAACAGATACCTTTGATGTCTTTGACTCTTATTCAAAACCAATTGAAACTTTATTTACAAATGAATTTTCTGAATACAGGAAACTATTCATAAAGGGTTTTGCTACAAACAAACTTTGAAAAAGATATCAGAACTTTTTTAGCATGAAATGCTTTGTCAGTTCAACTAAAGGAACCAATAAAATTGACATGAGTCAGATCCTTTTGTTTGCTTGTTTTGTCCCTAAAAAAATTCAGGACTGCAGCAGGATTAGTAGGTGCTACAACTGGAGGTAGAAGCAGATTGGATAGTAAGCCAGGTTCCCACATTAGGAGATGGGAAGGTCAATTGACACCTTCTGTTCTGTATCATAAGAATTAATTTATGTCAGTATTACAGGGAATGAAGACTCAAACCCAGAAGTTAAGAAAGAGCAGAATCTTATGCTCATTCTATAAAGATCCAGGACTTCTCCAGGAATTCTAGAAGCTGTGGCTGGCCTCTTATTTATCCTTTCAGTGTTCAGGGTTGGTTAGAATTTAATGGAAAAGTATATACGCCAAGCAGAAACCAAGATAGCATCCTCCTACCCCAAACCAGAGGTTTTCAATTAGTCCAGGTCTTTCACAGGTATCTCATTTTTTTACTGCTCAAGCACACCAGTAAGGCTGGTTTCTCTTGTATGTACATGCAGTGAGAATCTGGGCCACAATTTCAGCCTTTTTATTACAGAGAATGTAATTAACCTCACCTAAATTTAAGTTATATATGCTATCTGAACTAGTAATCTATCTGTATCTGAACTAGCAATCCTACTTTCGTACTGTCAGAAGAAGGGGGCAATTTTAGGGCCCAGTTGTTCAGTAGAATCTCTTAAAGTGCCTCGTTTTTTTTTTTTTACCGTTGGTTTTAAAAGGACCTTGGGGTACCTAGCCTAGATGCCACTGTCTGTATTTGGTCAGATGAGCTCCAGAAAATGTACATGGTAGATTTTCCTCATATGCAAAAAGAAATTTTGCAAATACTATGTGGAACTGCACTTAAAAGTTATTTCTGGTTTTCTGTTTTAAACAATAATGACAGTTCCTTAAAAATACTCTAAACCAATACAGGTAATTATACAAAGGATATTTGGGATATAGAATGGATTTAGATCTGTAAAAGATAACCTTTTCATTACTGTCAATTTTTCATAAATAGGCTAAATGTATTGAATATAAGATGATGTAAATAATCTGGAAGGACATGCATTCATAATAAATAAGTTTTTGTTGTCTGAAGAGGGGATTACATACTGTAGATTTCTTTTTATATGATTAGTGTTCCAAGATGACATTAGCATTATGTGCAATGTTTTCAGTCTTTTATGACAGAATTGAAAGGGAAAATAACTTTTTTACAAAAATCTTGTTTCTGCATATGTGAAAGTTTTTTGACAAAATTGTTCAGTTAGCTATTTGATATTACAGAGGAAACTTTAGATGAAATGACAGTGAATTTTTATTAAATATTAATAGATACAAGTAAATTATTGATGTTAGATATCAACCTCTGATATGTTCCAATGAACATAGCTGGAAAATAACCTTGTATTCATAATATTTTCAAAGCCACTGATGGATCCTATGAAGGATGGTCCAGCTCCAAGTAAAAGGAATAAGAATGATAAATCAAAAACCGAACAGAAATCTGGAAATTCTTAGGGTTACCTGGAAAGCTTACATTTTTAGCTGAAATTCTAGCTTCTTTGAATTTCATGGGATTTTTTTGATTGCTGATCTCACTGGGGTAACAATATCACATTTTGTAATTTGCATAAACATACAATGGATGTTCCTTTTTCTAGTTGAGCTGAAAAAAAAATTATGTGTTTGAATGAAACTGAATGAAAGGCTCCAACTGTGAAGGTGTTCCCAAGTTTTATAAGTTCTGTTCAAGAAGAAATCAGCCTCACTAATATTCCAACTAAGTTCAGTTTTATTTCAATCTTTCTGGTTAATATTGCTATGAGAAAGAGAAACAGAATTCCGAGAGTCATTTAAGAGTTATGACTGATGTCACAGAACCAGAATATTTCTATCAGAAAGATCATCATGTCCTTGATTTATGATTTTCATTTAGATGGCCTCAATGAGAGTAATGAATTAAACTGCAATTTGAAATTCAATAACTGAATCTTTTCAGAAGGCTTGCTAAGAACAGAAATATTTCTGTGTTAAAGGCCAAACATCTTAACTCTTATCTTATCTTATCTTATCTTATCTTGTCCTGTCCTGTTCTGTCCTGTCCTATCCTATCCTATCCTATTCTATCCAACCCAAGGCAGTTAGAAATTGGAAGACACTTAGGGACACACTGCGGAAATACTCTTCGTAATTACAGGCAGCAGAATCAACAGCCTAACTGTTGTCTAGATATTTTTTTTTTTAGAAATTTCATGACAGATATCTCTAAGAAGAGAATTGAAGTATGTTCCAGAAAAACAGACCTAGATTTTAACTTTCATGTCACTGATGATGTCATCAGTACCATTTCATATTTCATCCATAATTTTATTGAAAGGTGTTTTGATAGTGACCTACAATGATCACTTTTCAATTTGTCTCTGTGCACTTGATTTACCTGGGAAGGAGTTCACCAGCAGATTTGTGGAGCTGGCCAGAATTTTGAAGGCTATACCTCTAGATTA
The DNA here is from genome assembly GCF_965638725.1 of Aptenodytes patagonicus. NCBI lineage: Eukaryota > Metazoa > Chordata > Aves > Sphenisciformes > Spheniscidae > Aptenodytes > Aptenodytes patagonicus. Next base: position 190,340,883 of record NC_134949.1, on the reverse strand, counting down.
ACAGAGATTGTGGATGAATCACTGGCCTGTTAATGCTCTAGAATAAACATCTAAACTGCATAATCAGATAATAAAAATCATAGAACTTAGACCAAGTATAACCAATCATCTCCTCACTACCTGGGTCATTATAACGATATACAATATCTTGTATTGTCTTTTTATATATCTTATATTAAAGGACCTTTAATAGTGATTGAAATCACTATTCAATCTCATAGACTACCTTTATTTTGTAAAGTAAAAGAAAATGCATTTAAATGGGCCAACTTCAAATGGTAAAATATGTCCACTTAGAGAGTAGAACACAGACACTTTTTGTAGATTATAATCTCACAGAAAAGTTAAGTAGAGGATATGAGGAATGCAAGCACTGTGAAATGTCAGAAAATTTTGGATATAGAATATAAATCACTGTGACAATTTGATTGCAGTTCTTGTTGTCTAAAACAAAACCCTGTTTTTCAAATGAGTTCATAGATTCCTAAGGCCAGAAGTAACTATTCAAATAATGTCATCAGACATCCTGCATAAAACAGGTAATAGATTTTTACATGTGGTCTTTCCATCAAGTCCATACTTCTCATTTAGGTAAACTACCACTTAGGAAGCATCTGAGCTTAATACAGAAATACTGAACGACAATGGAACAAACTTATCTCTAGTTTAACTGCGTTTTTCAACAGTCATGTTCATCATTCTAGTTTGAATATGTCTAGCTTCAGCTTCCAGCCACGTGACCTCATTACCTGCACGTGAATGAAATTTAAAAATACTACTTTCTGAAAATTCATCATGCAAAAAATTAGTGAGTAAATTAATGCAACTTTTTCTTTGATAAATTGTCTAGAAATACAATGGATTTAATTTCACCTGACTTTTGACAAAACAGATATCTAGGTTTCCTCTGTGATCAAAGGAAAGAGGTAAATATGCTGAGAAGGTGTTTTGTCCCATCCTAAAATCATTGTCAAAGGAAGTGACACTTTCACTAAATAGTCTCTAGCCCAGATGCTCAACTTTTAAAAGAGTAAAGATTAGTGAGACAATTAAAAATTGACTGCTGGAAAACCTAAGATGTTTCAGAAACTTCTGCACCGTTAATTCAGATCATATTTGAACTCCTATAAAATCAGCCTTTATTATTGATCAGTATCTTTAGAGTGCTGACATCAAAATTGAAGATCCTTGTAATGAGCTCATTATCATGCTGTATTTATAAGAACACCACCTGTTTTTACTCTGTGTATTTGTTATGCATCAAAAGATCAGTTTACAGGCTTAGCCACTGTATCTTGTTTGGACCCTCTTTTCCCATAATAGAATAGTGATACTTCCAGGACATACACTGTCTTCACAAAAGGGTTTTGTAAGTGACTTAATCCTAGGAGTTCACTAGTCAAAGAGAAAGAGAAAATACTGCCTTACAAATTAATCCCCTCCTGCAACAGTGGGAAAAGAGATCTCTAAAACAACACCACAAACAGAAGTTACTTCTCAGCTCTACTAAGCTTGTGACATTTGAAACAGTTTCAGCCTAAGGGGATCACACTGCCATGTACTTGACAGGACTGCTCTGGACAACTGGAAAGCAGTGTTTTCAACCAGAAACAGAGAAAAATCTAGCATTAAGACTACTGCTGCAAGGAAGGCGTTTTAGTGGCAGAGTTAAGGTACCTGTTCAGATACCTACACTGGATTTCCAAATGTCATTAACTTACAGAAAGACTTCTACACCTTCATCCAGCAGTCTTTTAGTGTCCCTATGCTGATATTCATCAGCTCTTTCTAGCATATTTACTTTTCATTAGACTGTCCTAATGAAAGAGAAAAAAGGCTACTAATTCTTCAGTGATGTCCTTTCTTTACTCCCAGGATATGAACTTCAACATTTAACTTAACTGAACTCTTGTTTCTAGATTTCAATGACATAATGTGTTTTCAAGAGAAGGCAATCAGATATTTTAATCATAGATAAATTTAAAATTACACAATTAAAAAGAAAGTGAATGAAGTCCAGACCTGTGAAAGAACTTGAAGAAGAACTTAACTCTAAACACACAAAAGGCTATGAGATTATTAGTATATTTTATTGGCTTGGATATCAAGTACCAGTCACACACATAAATAAACCTAAGCACTTGAGTAAAGATTTGAGACAAATATTTCAGTAAATGGCAGAATCTTGTCCCAAAACCTCAAAATAACATCTTTTTGTAATTCAGCTGGAATTCAAACACAAATTTGTAATTCAGCCTCTGGAAGAATGGCTCTGCTCCTCTCTGTGCTAATGCAACTTAGTATCTGCCAGTCCAATGATCAAGTGGCTTAACGTCTGATATAGCTATGAAAAGTTCATATTCTGTGTCTTCAGTAAAATATATGTATATACATATATAAAAATATTTTATATAATAATTATAATTATATAGAGATGTATATGTATGTACTTAACTTTCTGGCACAAGTATTGTGTACATCAAAGCTTTTGTTGCTGAATGTACTCAGTTACTTCTTACCCATTCTTTTTGCTTCTCTAAATTCTTAGTAAGTGGGATATTTGTGTAGCTACATTCTAAAGTGAATGAACATCATAAAGATGAGACATTCTTCATCCTGGAAGAAGTGTGAGGATTTCAACGGATGTCCATGGGATAAAAGTAATGGTTTCAAAATTCTGGGTGTTGTCTATAAGAGGGAAGTGTGGAAGTGTGCTGCTTTATAATGATATTCCCTAGGAGAAGTAGGATTCATAAAGCTAGTCATTGGCTGGCTCTCTAGAGAATGGCTTCTGTTTGCTGTGATGTTTAATTTGAATGGTCTGCTGTAAAGCACACCTATAGAGAAGAGAAACTAACATGTACTGTTTGCTTGAAAATCAGCAAGGCACCTCCAAAAGGCAAAATCCCTTAGAAAGCTATAATGTGCAGCTACAAACTGTGAACCTTATAAAAAATGCCATAGGACAACTTTTCAAGTTTAGTAAATACAAACAACAATTTACAGAGGTTTAGGCGCCCATATGCTCAGTTCTTGCCAAATAGATCTAAGCAAAATTAAATTTTCAGTTAGGTATTTGTAGTTCAGCATTAAGATACATTCATTCAGGTGGTACTAATGATGCCCAAGCATTTTGACATTTGGCTGCACTGAAAATTCAATCCAGAAAACATATAAAAATACCTACAAGGACTTTTTACATACATATTTTTACACACATGGGAAAACCTGATTGACATCCCCTTAAAATTAAGGCCTAAAATAGTCCATGGGCATGAATGTTCATGTCCTTTATTTTACACTCTTACCACATTTTTCTTTTATAATTTATTCCCTTCTTTTTTAATTTTTCCCATCATTTCCTTGTTTTTCCTCAAATGCAAAAAAAATGCATATTTGCTCAAACCCATTCTTCTCTTTTCTTTTATGTCAAGTACGTACATTTCTTCTCTTACGATTTTCCTTTTAGTGTAAAGAGAAAATAAAAACATCACTATCAAAATGTTTTGGTTTCTCAAAGCAAAATATTTAGACCCTTTCCACACTACATTCTGTCAGAAAGTTTTGCTGAAACTGACACATTTTTGTAGATGTTAGGATTTCTTCTAAATAGTTTTTTTTGACAGAAAGCTGCTCAGTCTGAAAAAAATATCCACCATGTCTAGTATTTCCCAACAGCTTGTATTTGTTTCCCTGTATATCAAGGACAGCACTGGAAATGGAGATCAAACCATACCATTACCTCTCCGCAGGGATGTCCCTCTCTCACTACCAAATTTGCTTTTCTCTTGATTATTTTTTCTCTCTCCAAGCTCATAAATCTTTCATTCTAGCTTACACTGTGCCCCACTGCAGCCGGGTGGACAAAAGGACTACTTTACAATCCACTGTTTATGGTGCTTTGCTCCAGCATAAGAGTTTTGCATCCTGTAAAAACAAAACTGAGCAACCTGTATAGACACAACACCTCATTATATTTTGCCTATTAGCAGACCATAAGCAGCTCTTTAGTTTGATGTGTGGAAGCACTGAATCACCAGAGCTTCTTATATAGTCAATAGCAAATGTAATGAGATTTTTCTTTTTTTTTTTTTTTTTTTTTTTTTAATTTTGGATTCCTCCAGTGGCACTAAGTCATCTCCATTAATGGAACAGGGTGGGCTACTCTGTGTATATCTGTATTAGTAAATTAAGTCACAAACACTTGGGATATAGAGATAGTTGATCACCTGTACCATTTATGTGTTAGATCTCTGCCTGGAATTGTTTTGGCTTAGGCCAGTTCATCCTCTCCCAAATTATTCACAAGATGGCTGGCTGGTTCGCACAGGAAGGGACGTGGCTATTCCACTTCTCTGTCCCATCTCCTTTTTTGGAAGCAAAAAGATTTCAAAAGTTTGGCACGTCCAACCAGACTATGTCAGTTAGCTTTAATGTTGAAGAACCATCCCCGGCACTGTTTAGTTGATTATTAACCTCTGAATCAACCTCTTAGGACAGCCAGACACTTATTCTTTGATATTTCAGAGACTTAATTAGATATCTTAGTTCATCTGCTCTGATGTTTGCTATTAATTATTTTCAAGCCTGCTCAGAGCCAGTCACTGAAACAGCATCAGGGTACTCTTACAAAGATGTAGTGGCATAAGTAAATAAGTAACAGGTTAGCTGAACACATTCATCACAGCAAAAAAAAGCAGAGAAAGGAAAAGTAGTCCAGAGGAAATGTTGATCTATTAGAAGAAATATGGTTTTGAACCAGAAATACTGAGTGGTATACCCAGTTTTTAGTTTTTGGGGGTTTTTTTCAGAGGTATTTGCACTTCCAGAGCTCAAGTTTGGAATAACTATTTTTGTAGACTACTGTATTCTGTAGAAGTAGTAAAAAATATAGGTGCTAAATCAGTCCTATTTCTGCAATATTGACTTGTTACCTTAAAAGAGAGAGGGAAAAAAATCAATTAAAAAAATTTACAGTGAGCAGTTACACATTTTCTCAGCCTTTGTTTTTTTCAGAATATGACTAAGCTATATCTAAATGTACAGTAAACAGATCATTCTGGATCTATGTAATAAAATTTGAAAATTCAAAATACAGACAAGCATCATATTTCATCATAATGGAAAAGAATACTTCATCAGTAACCTTTAAAGCAGAAAACTGACAGTATTTCATAAAATAACTTTAAAGATGACTTTCTAAGGTATAATCCTCACTCTAAGATAGATTCCAGCTAGTGCTCATATGAGCCCATGGAAAAAGAGATCTGCATTGCCCCAAGCAAGGAGAATTTGATTCCTGGATTTCACAACAGTTTCACCTCATATATTAAACTTACTGTAAGCTATATTGTTTGTTTTGGTTTGTTTTGTTTAAGCATACTCGGGCTGCCTAAAGCTTTTAGCTTCATATATTTATGCATTAACCTTCAATAAATAAATACCATGATGGAAATACACTCAGTCCTGCAGGAATGTTATTTCATCTGACTTAAAACATTTTATAAACATTTTATTTTTCCTCCTCCTTTCTCCCCTGTCTTGGAAATATGTACTATCATGCTGTTTATCATCAGGTATTACAAATAGTGTTGAGCAAATAAGGTTGTTAACAGCTGACATATACAAATATGAATATATGTCTTCATGGAACCAGGTCCCTGATTCACACCCAAACATCAAAATCCTTAAGGTCACTAGCACCAAGGAAACACTGTAATTTTAGGATGCAAACCTGATATTTATTGCAATGTTTAAAATATAATCTGAACATCTAAATTGTTTCCTTAATATTAAATAGATGAAGCAAATATAATTTCACTTTTCTGTCAGAGAAAAAAGTTTTCAGTACAGCTGTTTTGTTTCACCCCTGCCAGCAATATACTCAGGATCTCAGCTACTCTGCACATACTGTAAGAAATACAGTAAGTCCAATCTTCCACTCTAGCCTGGCCATGTTCAGATGAAAAAGTATATGGAGAATTCATATCATTTTTACATATACTGCATCTATGCTAGCTACCTAAAAACCTTTAATGAAGAGAAACAGGCACTTATTTTCTGTCTCACGATGGAATGAATTGCATCTACAGGAATCCATTTCTCTACGGCAATTAGAAAAATGGCCTCAATAACTACCTCCAGTGTGGATGTCTATACAGTAGATGGCAAGTGTTAGGTGAAGTGAATCCCACCTGGGAGATAAGAGAGAAATTTACATCCAAAGTAAAAATGTGAACTTCTACAAAAAGTCTTCATCTATATAAAATTTAACCTTTCTACAGTTATTAAAATATGAAGTAGAAATATGGTTATCCAACTTTGAAATCACTATTGCTAATTAACTATTACAATCTTGGTATACAAAAAGGGTCTGGAATGGGCTTAGAAAAAACATTTAGTGTGTTCTACTATTATGTACATTATACTGTAATTTTACTTTTGTGCATCATGTAATGAGGAATATGTAAAGGAAAACTGAACATATTTATATTATTAGAAGTCAAGCTTCCAAGACAATTGAGGCAGAGACAAACCTTCTCAATGGAGACTACTACACAAAGTCTAGACGATACTAATTATACCCACTTTCTTCCTCTCCCTCTTTCCCTTCTGTCAATAGCAAATATGTCTATGCTTGGAATTCAACAAGGAATTATCTCTGTTAAAAAATACCTTATAAATTAAGATTATTGTTTTTATATATACCAGTGAAGGAGAACAGATGTGATTATTTTTGTGTTTTAAGTTTATATAGACTATCTTTCTTTTGAGAACTTACCTGCCTGAATCTCATCTTAGTTGCAATTATTTTTATATGTCATATATGTGTGAGTCTTAAGGATTATATTTTTAATTGGAAATATCTAAGCAGAAACAGATTTTATGTTGTTAAGTGTAAAACCCATGGTTGCTTCTGTGCTGAATTTTAATCTGGCCAAATTCATTGCATAAGTATATGGGAGGTATATGAAATGTCAATCTTTTCCATATGTAAAACCTACCCACTTTCCCTATTTTGTTCACATATGGTTAAGATTTATATGAGCCAAAAAAAGAACCCAATTAGCATCTAGTTGAAAACTGCAGTACCTAGCATTCAACAACACTGGTGTAACAGGATTTCCAGATCAGAACTGAATACAATTTCTGCCCCAAAATCAGATAAATAAACCATATGTGGCTTAAAAATTACATCAGTTACAAACTCCAGTCTGTTGAAAATTATAGCTTTCTTCAGTTGCTAGCAAAGTTTTCACCATTGTGCTTAATTTTATGCTGAATATTGTTTCAGAGATGAACTCTCCATAACTCTTCAAATACTATATTATCCTCCTTCAAGTTAATTGTCCATTTGCTAGCTTGAATCTATACTATTAAGTGAACAATTTCTTGAAATTTATATGTCTTAGTTTAGCTTCCAATTTAGGTTCAAGTGTTGGAAAGTAGCTCAAACATATATTAAATTTTGAAATTAGATTGAGGAATCTGAGTCATGACAGTCCAAGAACACCTTTTTAATACATATCAATATTGTTGTTTGCTCCAAACAGAAATAAAATATTTACAGGTTGAAAAAAGACAAAAAGAAAAAAAAAATGCAAATGACCATCATGGGCATTACTTACTGGTACATTTGTGGAAGACATGAGAAAAAAGACAGGATGGGTAATTTACAGATGCTTTCATAAGGTTTCTTTTCACAATGAAGATTATGGGAATCTCACAATGAAAACAATGAGAATTTAGATTCTTGTTATACTGAGAGTCCTACTTTATGATCTGTTATTTGAACATTCACTTGGCTTCATGCTCATTAATATCAGAATAATTTCAATTTATTTAACTTTGCACCCCTCTTGATTTTAGACTTATTTTCAGTTGTTGATTCACTTGTTTTGTTACCATTAGAACTTTACATCAGTAAATTGTAATAGTGTTACTATATTTCATTCATATCAAGAAGTTTTCTACTAGCTTTAGCTTATGCTATCCTAAAATAGCTAAAGCTTAAATAATAGTTGATAAATATAACTTCTTTAGCCTACATACGTGTTGTAACTGCTTATATATCAGTCTTCTGAATCATATCTTCTACTTATGCCTACAACTAGTACATTCAAGGGAGGTTTACATCTACTTATATGAAGCTTTCCTTAATACAAACCACCTGCTGTGTTGGTTCACATCTTTTGATAGAAAGTGTATACTCTTGTGGCTAACTGTAAACAAGACTTTTTCCTGTTGTATCAAGACTTCTTTCTTCAAGACTCCTTCACAAGAACACTTATTGTATCTGTCTTTTTTTTCTCTCTTTTTTTTTTTTTCTTAAGACTCCCTATCTTCCATTTGTTGTTTCTGCTTCCCACCTTAAATTTATATTTGAAGATTTATTGTCAGGGACCATCTTTTTTCCTGCTTATACATCACTTACCTGGTCTCCTTTCATGATTAGAGCTTTCAGGCACTTAGAGGTAATATCTTTTTAGCTGCCAGTGGAACAATTTCGACAGTAAATATAATTTTTAGACACTGCATAAGAAGAGGACTTCTCAGTTACATTTTGTTCTTCTAGCCTGTTATTAATGAGCAGTTATTGACCTGCTATAGGATACAAAAGATAGAACAATATACAGCAGATAAAAATTAAAATTTATTTGAAAGCATCTAATAATCGGAGAAGTCTGCCTTTATAGGAACTTAGGTCACAAGCAACATCTTTGTGAGGCTGTAAAATTATCAAGGTTTTTTTTGTCTTTTATAAATTTACCTTTACTAAATTGTGTACATACTCACCTATCAAGTTTTTGGCAAAATTTGAGTCTGACTTCTGCAGTCCTGAAAAAGCACAGCTTCTTGAGTCTGAAGTAATCGTTCATAGATCCATCATGATAAGGTATGACCTTGTCCAGTTAGAGAACAGATACCTTTTCTTTCTGTAAATGATATTTCTTCACACAAAAATAATCACTATTGAATGCCCCACTTATAGAAGTTATTCTGTTTTATCCTCAGCTGACATTAATACTGTCTCTGGATTTGTATTTTGTTCTCCAGAAATGTACCTAGAATGGACAGTCTTGGTTAGTGGTTTATATTCTGAATTTTTCAGATAGAGACACCAGGCCATTGGATTTCATGTGCTATGTAACAAAGCTAAAATTAGATACATTTACCTCCTTTTAATTTAATTTTCCTACATATCTCTCAGTCTTCATTGATATGACATTCTCATTCAGAGAATGAGAATGCCTATGACTGTTATCATGAGTTCCAGTTTAATTCAGGTGGAAATTCAAAGTTTATATATTTCTTTGATCGCTTCCTTCCCCATTCAGGTGTTTTTATTTCTATCATAGAAGTACCCAGAAATGGATTTTAACTATCAGAAAAATTATCATGCATAAGCAAAATAAATTTCCCACACATCACTAATATTGAAATTGAGACAAAAAATGTAAACCATAAAATTTCTTTCTGTTTTATTACTATGGAAATTTCTAAACATTCTTTTAAATCTCACCATCTCTGTTAGTGTTCTTCATCTCTCTGTCACCATCTGTCTATGTCTTCTTCTGTTCAAATGCAACAACAGTATCTCACACATTCAGAGTGTATTTCATCTTTTCCTTCTATTGTTTAAAGTCAACTAGCTGCTTAGTAGGTGTAAATGATGAATGAGGAGGAATTTCATTTGATTATGAATTTTTCTCCTAAAAAAAAAAATCTAGTTTCTCTACTACATATACTTTTCATAAGTCTTTCTTGAAAATAAGTAATGGTTCTACTGTCATCATATATTACTGAGCCAATATTGTTACAGCAAAATAAAAGTGGGATGAAGATAAAAATTAATTAATATTTTGGAAGTAGTTATAATAACAGCTTATTGGTGACATAGATTGCAGTTATATAAGCAAAACAGTTTCTTGCTAGGCAACAAACTACCCACAGACCTCTAACTCATGAAAATTTCACAAAATACATCTTGGGATTTTCAAATGCCTTATTGAAATGGAACTTTCTAACTACTTAAATGCCAGACATGTAAAAGTGCACACAGTGAAAAAGAGAGAGAAATAATACACCTGGTTGAGATCCTCGGATGCTTTGCACCTTGTTACAATCATCTACTTCCTTGCAAATAGCATGTAAACTGCTGCCAATGTGAATGGCTAAATCATTCTGGCTCATGCATGTCTATACACATTGAAAATACTACATAAAAGAGCAAGCTACTGGAAAATTTACTTTCCAGTCATTTGTTGTTGATAGATTCTATCTGGCAGAAAGAAAACCATTTCAGTGGGATTTAAGTATTGTACTCATGAACAGGGCCAGTGCTGAATCACAAACGTTAGTTCACACCTTAGCATTGCAGCAAGTTCTCTTCGTTTGCTATAGAAGCCTGAGAGTCTAAAAACAATCATTCCACTTCATGGTTATGTGGTTCTTTATGGTAATATGTTGTGTATACAGCCACTAGTTTATAACACCTTTACATAGGAGGTCGCATGAGCACAGGATTCACATTCTGATGCTGACCTTGAAACCATAGCTACTTATGGAACTACCTTCAATCAGATTTTACTATTATTGTTACTACAAATCTGATGACTAACATGAGTGAATAAGAACTCCGGTTCAGTGATATCTTGCACTCTGACTTTATTAGTGCAGATACTAGTGGTCACAGTCATTGACGAGCCAGCTCCTCTGTCTCAGTTCCTTAAACTAGAACTAAACTTCTCTGAAACACGTAAATTCTCATTATGTGCAAAGAACTAAAAAATTGTCAAGTGCAAGGGATACAAAGAAAAAAGAATCCAGCTAGTTATCTGTTCTTATGAACATCAGACTAGAGCTTGTTACCTAATCACTATCGGAAGACCAATACAACCGTATTCTTATCCTAAAAATATAATCTGTATGGAGTGGTAGTTAACAGCAGAGATAATCATGTTAGTATCTTTTTGTCCTTTAGTATTGACTATTAGGGGTTTCTTACCACTTTCCCCCCTTGAAGTCTGATCAGACTTGAGGAAACAGGATGTTTCCTGTCATCTGCCGTGTAAACAAACTAGATCCCGAATTTTTGAAGAACAAGATGAGAAATAAACCTTATATGTCTTAGTAGCTTTACAACCATTTTTAACCTGGTGCTTTCCAAGCTAAAAAGGTAGTACAAAACTAAGTTATATATGTTCTTCTATTGAAACTTAAAATTTAGAATATTAGAAATAGATCAGATTCTTTATCAGATTAAGTGAAACAATATATTTTCCAAAAAGAATCAAAGCTATCTTTGGAGATCTTTTCTTAAAAAGTCAGAGAAGTTTGTTCTATTGTTCTATTAAAAATCTGTTTGAGATTAAACATTTTCCAACATTTAATTAAATTGGCACCTCTTATCAGCCAATTTATCAAGAAAGTACAAATCTCTCAGTATACAAATTGCTTCTTTCTTTTTTTTATTTTCCCTTGTTAGGCAGTTAGAAAATTCTGGTGCATAAAGCTGAGGTTTTATGCAGCCACAGATGAGATTCCAGTTCCTGGGGAAGGATCTATGCCATCTATTAATACTTCCAGCTGTAATATATAACAGGATGAATATACAGCCATCCCGTTGCACAAGTGTCCTTCCCACTATGTTCACAATGTGATTACAAGGTAAAATTAGCATGCTCCTTCACACTATTATTTTCATTCTAAAAAGCAGGTATTTTCTATGTGAAATAGAGATAACTTGCAGTTTAGTGTCCTTTCCATGTGCTCTAATCAGTCTGAATTGCAATCACTAGATTGAACCCTAGAACTTCTAGCATGGACTAGGATATTCTTTCAATGGAGTATTTTATGGCTGTTAAGCATCTGATATATTTTAAATATTGTCTCTCACCAGCTCCGAATGTAGGGCTAAATAATGAACATTTAACACATTCACAGAAATTGGCTTAATTACATGATTGCCAGAGGTAAATGAAGGTTTCAGAATATGGCTTGCAATAAACAGGGTAAGAAAGATTATTTTCCTCTCAGCACTGTTGAGGGAACAGAATTAAAGTAGCATTTCTAAGCTCCTAGGATTTTAAACCAGGCTCCTGAGTCTAAAGAAGATTTATAACTAATAGTGTAAGGGACCCAAAGAGCTTGTGATTCCAGCAACCACTGAGATGTTATGTTGCAGAACTGAGCCCAGAGAGACTTTTGTTCTCCTTCTCCTCTTTAATCAGGTCTCTGTTTTTCCCTAAAACAAAGTAAATAAAGGAAGCACTTGCATTTCATTCTGTCCCCTCCAGGTAAGCCACACATAATATAAAAGTGGCAGAGGGACGGTATGAATTGTTTTCTTCTAACAAGGAACTTACTGGTCTAAGAAATTTACTGGAATAGGGTAAACAATATTATCCTCAAAGTTATATTTTCATTCCTGTTTTCTACTTCATGGTAGCACCAATTCCATAGCTCTTAGTCTCCTTGCCTTCTACCCTAACAGATTTTTAAAGGAATAGGGCAAATAGTATGTCTATGCTGAGACAAAATACAGGCATACGCAGACTAGCTGTAAACAAGCTTCTCAGTGAGAAGGAAATAAAAAGAAATTAGCATGTGGAGTCCTGTACTGCTGTGGTTTAACTATTTTTGGTGCCTAAACTAGTTTATTTAGACAGCCTAAGTCTGATGAAAGGTACATTTTTCCAAATGGTTACTAAGTTAGACGGCATTTGCAAATGAAGTGGAGGCAAAGGCCACTGAAGAGCCAATTACCCAATCATATGGAAGCCAGAAGCCAGAAAGAAATTAGAAGTTGCTAATACAATCTACAACTAACAGAACTGCCCAGTATTCTTCTACATGCTTGGGGACACTGACACTTGAAAAGCCTAGTGACGCTGAACTCATATGAACCAAGTCTGATCTATGGAAAATAAGCAATGCTGAATGGAAGAAAGCGTGTACTGAAGAAATTATATAGTTTACTGCTAATCATCAGCCAGGTAGCATAGACAACAGAAAAAATTCATCTCACACAGAACCAGGAGGTTTTGCATATTAATGGCTATTTCTTATGATAAATTATATTTTTAATGTTGTGTTGAGAGTGAATTTCATTGAAGGGTATTTCAAAAACCTATGTTATGATAAAGAAATAGACTTAATCTTGAACAATATTCATATACTTCTAGTGAGTGGGTACAAGGAAATTTAGATTATTGCAGTGATAAAGATATTTCCTATAGCTACTATGTGAACGAGATTAAATACTCTTCTTTCAGCTAAGCATAATGTATAGGAAAGGCACAGTCACAATGAACTTGCTGAATTGTTTGAAGCCAGAAAGATCCGTTTGGGACTTCTGTTTCAACCTAGACTAAAACTGGATTTCTAGGTAAAAGCAACCATTATGACTGTACAGGGTGTATAAGTAATTACAAATAAGATCATAGAATAGTGTCCAACATTATTGATGCCTTTAAGATCCATGTGAGGTATTTGAAGGCAGTGTTAAAGAAAAGGACTTATGTGTAGCAAAAACCAGAGATTAGAGTAGTTGATTTAGCCCTTGATTACTATTGTGTTCCCCAAAAATAAGATTGAGAAAAATGTTGTTGAATGCAAGGCTAGACTGTGCTCCTAGAGCGTTTCCATGAAGCAGCTTCTTAATAAATAAGATAATGGTAAAAAGGTAATTAATCATATTCTGAAAGCTGGCCCAGCTAAGCAATCTACATAACATTTGAACATCTTAATCACAATTAAAAAAAATAATAAATCTAATGGTAAGTAAATGATTATGCTGACTACAGAAAACTTCAGTCAATTGAAGGCAGCTACCCATTTCCACACTTAGCTGATCAACTCATTAAAGTGTCAGGGACAAAACATTTCAGTAGTTTGATTCTGGCATTTGGATGTCACCAGACTAAACTAACACTTACAGATGAAGAAAGAACTCTTTTTGCGACACCCACAAGGGTTTCAGACCCAAGGAATGCCTTTGTGACTCGTGAGAGCCCCAGGGATGTTTCAGTAGGTAGTAAATGATCTGTTACAAATTTTGAGATGTGAAGATAACTTCACAACTTAGATGGCTCCATTTGTTTCCATGAAACCTGGAAAGAACATCTGGTAAGAGTGAAAAGGAATTTTAAAATGAAGAAAACGAGTGTTGTTTTGTAAAAAGGTACTTCATCTTTTTCAGGTACAGAGCTGATGAAGATGGGTTTTTCAAGCATCAGAAAGCCAGCATTATGAGAGAATGCAAAAGGCAAAGTGATTTGCAAGTTCCACAGAAGATCCATCTGAAAATTTACATTGCAGGCAAAACTATGATATTTCCCAAAAGACTTTGTCCAGACTGAGGAACATCTAAACCTTCTGTAGCACGGCGAGCTCTAAGCAATCCAGGAGACTCCTGGAGTACACTAAGGATAACTTCTTAAGCCAGGTAATAGCCTTACCAGAGGGGATGTGATACTGGACCTGTTGGTCACCAATGCAAGTGAGCTAATCGGAGACATCAAGCTCAGAGGCAGCCTGGGCTGTGGTGATCATGCACTGGTGGAGTTTGCAGTCCTGAGGGATAGGGTCAGGTGAAGAGTAACGTCAAGACCCTGAATTCTGGGAAAGCAAAATTCCAGCTGTTCAAGTAGTTAGTCAATAGGACCCCCTGGGAAACTGCCCTCAGAGGCAAGGGAGTAGAACAGAGCTGGCAGATCTTTAAGGACACTTTCCATAGAGCGCAAGACCTCTCGATCTGCATGTGTAAGAAATCAGGAAAGGAAGGCAGGAGACCAGCATGGATGAGTCAAGACCTGGTGGTCAAGCTAAAGGGCAAGAAGGAAATGCACAGGCAGTGGAAGCAGGGACAGGTATCCTGCGAAGAGTATAGGGACGCTGCCCGGTTGTGTAGGGATGGGGTCAGAAAGGCCAAGGCACGGCTGGAGCCGAACTTGGCAAGGGACATAAAGAATAACAAGAAAGGTTTCTATAGGTGTGTCAGCCAGAAAAGGAAGGTCAAAGAAAGTGTACCCCTGATGAACACAACTGGCAAAGTGGTTAAAAAAGACAAAGAGAAGGCTGAGGTACTTTTTTTGTAACAACTTTTTTGCCTCAGTCTTCACTGGCAACCTCTCTTCCCACACCTCTCGAGTGGATGGACCTCAAGGCAGGGACTGGGGGAACAAAGTCACTCCCACTGTAAGAGAAGATCAGGTTTGTGACCACCTGAAGAACCTGACCATACATAAAACTATGGGACCTGATGAAATGCATCCCAGGGTCCTGAAGGAACTGGCGGATGTAGTTGCCAAGCCACTCTTCATGATATTTGAAAAGTCATGGCAGTCAGGTCAAGTCCCTGGTGACTGGAAAAAAGGGCAACATTGCACTCATTTTTAAAAGGAGTAGAAAGGAGGACCCTGGGAACTACTGACCTGTCAGCCTCACCTCTGTGCCTGGGAAGATCATGGAACAGGTCCTCCTGGAAGCTATGCTAAGGCACATGGAGGACAGGGAGGTGATTCGAGACAGCCAGCATGGCTTCACCAAGGGCAAGTCCTGCCTGACCACCCTAGTGGCCTTCTGTGGTGGAGTGACTACATCAGTGGACAAGGGAAGAGCTACGGACGTCATCTATCTGGACCTCTGTAAGGCCTTTGACATGGTCCCCCACAACATCTTTCTCTCTAAACTGGAAAGGTATGGATTTGATGGGTGGACTGTCCAGTGGGTGAGGAATTGGTTAGATGGTCACATCCAGAGGGTAGTGGTCAACAGCTCCATGTCCAGATGGAGGTTGGTGATGAGTGGTGTCCTGCAGGGGTCTGTTTTGGGACGGGTACTGTTTAATATCTTCATCAATGACATAGACAGTGGGATGGAGTGCACCCTCAGCAAATCTGCAGATGACACCAAGCTGAGTGGTGCGGTTGACACATCCGAGGGACAGGATGCCATTGAGAGGGACGTGGACAAGCTCAAGAAGTGGTCCCATGTGAACCTCATGAGGTTTAACAAGGCCAAGTGCAAGGTCCTGCACCTGGGTCGGGGCAAGCCCCAGTCTCAATCCAGGCTGGGGGATGAAGGGATTGAGAGCAGCCCTGCCGAGAAGGACTTGGGGGTACTGGTGGATGACAAGCTGGACATGAGCCAGCAATGTGCACTCGCAGCCCAGAAGGCCAACTGTATCCTGGGCTGCATCAAAAGAAGTGTGGTCAGCAGGTTGAGGGAAATAATTCTGCCCCTTTGCTCTGGTGAGACCCCACCTGGAGTACTGCATCCAGTTCCGGGGTCCCCAGTACAGGAAAGACATGGACCTCTTGGACCGGGTCCAGAGGCAGACCGCAAAAATGGTCAGAGGGATGGAACACCTCTCCTATGAAGAAGGGCTGAGAGAGTTGGGGTTGTTTAGCCTAGAGAAAAGAAGGCTCCGAGAAGATCTTCTTGCAGCCTTTCAATACTTAAAGGGGGCTTATAAGAAAGATGGGGACAGACCTTTTAGTAGGGCCTGTAGCGACAGGACAAGGGGGAATGGTTTTAAACTAAAAGAGGGTAGATTTAGACTAGATATAAGGAAGAAATTTTTTACTCTATGGGTGGTGAAACACTGGAAGAGGTTGCCCAGGGAGGTTGTAGATGCCCCATCCCCGAAAACATTTAAGGTCAGGTTGGACGGGGCTTTGAGCAACCCAATCTAGTTGGAGATGTCCTGCTGCAGTGATGTTGGAGATATCCTGCTCATAGCAGGGGGGTTGGACTAGATGACCTTTAAAGGTCCCTTCCAATCCAAACTATGATTCTATGATTCTGGAATCATTGAAGAAAGGATCTCCAGGCCATATTGTGTCAGATATTTCAGCTAGTCTAAGCTAGTCACCCTAGGCTATTTCTTTTGTCAAGCAAGTGATATGAGTGCTTTAGACTGCCAGCTTCTTCTCTCCTGTTTAGAAGGACACATGACTACCTGAAAGGAAAGATTTTAATCTATCCTAAGTACAGATGTCTACAGGTACTTTTGAACACCTAAATGTACACTTTGTAGAAAGTAACTTTGGTCACACGGTTTTCAACAGTGGTGCTTCTCTCTCTGTATTCTCTAAAGAGGGAGATCAAATAGTAAGTTTGCAGATGACACCAAGCTGGGCGGGAGTGTTGATCTGCTCGAGGGTAGGAAGGCTCTGCAGAGGGACCTGGACAGGCTGGATCGATGGGCCCAGGCCAACTGTATGAGGTTCAACAAGGCCAAGTGCCGGGTCCTGCCCTTCGGCCACAACAACCCCATGCAGCGCTACAGGCTTGGGGAAGAGTGGCTGGAAAGCTGCCCAGCAGAAAAGGACCTGGGGGTGCTGGTCGACAGCCGGCTGAACATGAGCCAGCAGTGTGGCCAGGTGGCCAAGAAGGCCAATGGCATCCTGGCCTGTATCAGAAATAGTGTGGCCAGCAGGAGTAGGGAAGTGATCGTGCCCCTGTACTCGGCCCTGGTGAGGCCGCACCTCGACTACTGTGTTCAGTTTTGGGCCCCTCACTACAAGAAGGACGTCGAGGTGCTGGAGCGTGTCCAGAGAAGGGCAAGGAGGCTGGTGCGGGGTCTGGAGAACAAGCCTGATGAGGAGCGGCTGAGGGAACTGGGACTGTTCAGCCTGGAGAAAAGGAGGCTGAGGGGAGACCTCATCGCTCTCTCCAACTCCCTGAAAGGAGGTTGTAGCGAGGTGGGTGTTGGTCTTTTCTCCGAAGTAACAAGTGATAGGACGAGAGGAAATGGCCTCAAGTTGCGCCAGGGGAGGTTTAGATTGGATGTAAGGAAAAATTTCTTTACTGCAAGAGTGGTGAAACATTGGACCAGGCTGCCCAGGGAAGTGGTTGAGTCACCATCCCTGGAAGTACTCAAAAGACATGTAGATGCAGCGCTTAGGGACATGGTTTAGTGGGCATGGTGGTGTTGGGTTGACGGTTGGACTCGATGATCTTAGAGGTCTTTTCCAACCTCAGTGATTCTATGATTCTATGATTCTATAAATTACTAAGCTTGGTGTTTATGTTTTTGATGGTTACATTTAGATAAGATAAATCTTACACTTGTATTTCTTATTGTGCATATATATTAGGTGTGGATTTCACAGCATATTGAGGCCATACTAAGATATAATAGCTCCTTATGGAGTGATAGTATCTGGGGTAATATTGAGATGGATTTTCTATTTTGCTGAATGTTCCATTCTTCATTAGCTTGGCAAGCTCGTAAGCAAAACAGGGTTGTTACATTTCTCATTTGGGAGAGTGATAACATTCAAATGAGGCTTGTGAAACAGGAAACAAGAACATTACAAGGGCTTGGGCTACTTGTAGTATTTTTAAAAAAGTCTAGAGAAGTTTGATACTGAAAATGATCATAAGTCCATAAATGAATGTCCGTTGCTCCAGCTATCACCCTGCTCTGGGGCTAATACCTACCGCCTTGCTGGTGGGGACAGCATGCTCAGCCATGACATCAAAGAGCTGTAGGCAGCATCCTCCAGACTAACCATGGAGACTGAGGAGAGGCCATATGAGACCTGTCTGGAGGCAGACTGCCTGCATTTGAACAAATTGCAGAACACAGTTATTTCTAAAGCCTATTTGTGTGTTTCTAAAACCTACCCATGTGTTTCTAAAGCTTACTCATATGTTAATGAAATTACGAGTGAATTTTGCAATCTTGTCAGCCTTCTAAGCCCGGGTAATTCTCAAACAGACTGACATAATGAACTCCAAAGACAAAAATGCTAGTTGGAAATCAGTATTTGTTGATAGTGCTGCTAAAAAAATCTGGAATATACTCTAATATTCCCCTCCTCTTCAAATGAGGAAAGCATGGCTGTGTGTTGGTTTTGTATCAATATCAGGTATCTTCAAAACACTGTGATGTTTTGCAGTACATTTATGCAGGGTGTCACCAGAACTGGAGATAATTATCTAGGTAAAACAGATTCTCTTCCCATACAGATTTGGCATAACTCTCAGGGGAGAATAGTGAAGCAGTACAACTTTTTTAGTGCATATTCAGCTTCAGATTTTAAAGAGCATGGCCTTTTTTGGAGAAAGGTTAAGTATGAATTGCTTCAATATATTATCATACCAAGAAACAGCAAATGTTCCAATGAATATTTAGGTGGTCGTATTTCAATAGCTTTGAATACTTTTTTCTCTTCTCTCTTAACTCACCATTGATCAATCGTAAGTCCTAGAAAAATGCAGCTGGACTTGTCAAAGCACCCTCCTTAATTCTGGTCCAGAAGCTTTTGTCACCTTCAGAATTTGTTGTAAAAAATTGCTTGCCCCTTAAAATGTCATTCCTCTCACTCCCCTCTAGGCCTTGCAGTAGCTCACTTGCTTCAGTTTAGAAGATTTCTGGGGCACTTATAATACCAAGTGGGAGGTCACAAGAGGAACATATTTCCACGTCATATTTGTAAAAAAATTCCAGCCTGATGCTCTGAAGGCAGAGCAGGATGTAAGTAAACCCACTGAAACCACTATTGTATTTAGGAAGGATAACACTACTCAGAAACTGGGATTCTCTGGGTTTGGTATTGGGGATTATTATACTTTTTCATCCTTGTTGCCTTATACGCAAATGCCAGTGAGCTCCCTAGAAGTTCATAGCAACCACAGAGGAGCCATGGGAATCAATAGGAATCAATAGGAACCAGTGTGATATGCATTGTTACACCATTTTTTCTCAACCTATACAGTTCTCTGATCTGGCATCCTGTGCAGTTTTAGAGATATAATATCCATATTTCTCCCACCAAACAGCATTTGCCCCCCACCCCCCAATCTTTAGACTCCTCTAAATCCTCAATTTAGAGTTGCATTTCTACCAACTGTGTTTCTCACAAAAATGGAAAATCCTCAGAAACTTCATGCATACCTATCTGTGCAAATATTTAACATGGGTTGTTTGAGGGTTTTTCCCCTTTTTTTATACTTTTACAGAAGCTTTATGCAAAAATATTACTGAAGTAATTTATAAAGTTATTTTAAAATAAATTCTTATTGCAAAGAAATATATTGCAAAGAAAATGTTTTGTAAGCATGAACTGTTGTAGTCTGTTCTTACTCACAGAGGTACATAAGGTTGTACCAAAATCATACATATTTAATTCTGCTTTATTAGTCTTTTGAACTTATGTGGTAAATATTATTAAACATCTTATAAAAATAATACCTTTTTACATTTTACATTATTACACCTAACAAAAATAATGCTCTAAAGTAACTGCTTAAGGGAAGAACTTAGAATGTTTCTTGATTTTTTTTTAATTTTTTTTTTTTTTTTTTTAAATTTGGGATGTAGCCAGATGCTGGCTTTCAGAACAGCTGGAGCTATTCAGCAGATGACAGCTCCATAGCTGTTAGTTATCACTCCTCACTTGAGATGTGATAACTGGATGCATGACTACTGCTGGTGAATTTCAGGCCAAATAAACCAGATTGTTTTAAGGAAGCAGTGCAAGCCATTTAGGCAAACTCAATTTACTTATACTGAACTGAACTACGAATGAACCCAGAAACATACCCACATTTATCCCGTCTAATTCCACTGCAGTGCCAAAACAAAAAGCCCAGGACTCTTATACAAGCACTGAAGAGAAAGAAACACCTAGAAGGTGATTCTTTCCATCTGAATCACTGCCTGGAAGTACTTCATTCTCTTTATCAATTATCAAGAAAATCTGAGCTACTAATTTAAATTAAACTCCCCATTAGGGCATACAAGTTGATGCCTATAGTTAGGATAAATCAAAGTCTCAAAGACTGCTTCACATATGTGGGTGATATGTGAGGTTTTTCATGGACAAGGACTAATTCATTCTTAAACAACAGCAGCTGTTTTGCAGACAAATTGTTTGTTGTTTTTTTTTTTTTTTTAACTGATACATTAACTTTTCCATCGATCTCTAAAACAAAGTCATATTGTCACTTCTTGCAACTCATGCTAAATGCTTGCTTTCAAAATACAGTTATACCTTTACATCCCTTTTGGAAAGAATACCCAGATGTAACAGTAAGCTTTTGGGAGGGGTTGTATCAATCAAGATTATGCATTTGCTGTGGTCCCATTTTGTAGGATGTCGTTCTTTTCTTTTGTGTGGTCAATCCATCCCACAAACTAGTAAAAGGAAAAAAGTAAGACACATGTTCCTCACTCCAGTTTACTTTCTTTTGAGGACTTTGGGAGGAGTGGAAGGGTTAAATAATTTAGCAAAGTTGAAAGAGAACATGTTTGAACAACTGCATCATGAAGATGATTATTTGTATTTATATTTGTATTTATATTGTTAAGTATGGTTATGTCTTCATTGCAGAATTAGCTGAAGTGATGCGGGTATGATCATCCAAGCTAGTTTAACTGTATTTAAGCAGACACATACAAGCTATTTAAGTCTTTACTGTCTCTGTTGCAAGCAAATTATGTCCTAGAAGTTTTCTGTTGCAATACCTGACATTCACTAGTCATCTTCTAGTGAATATGGAAGAGCTTATTTGTCTTTATAGATTTGAGGGAAGAAAGTGACCTGATTGTGAGGAGGCTGTGAAGCTGTTTAGCAGATGTCCTCACTAAAAAGTGGTCATCTTGCTAATTTGAGTAACAGTCCCAGTCAGGCTTAATCAGTTCCCCAAAGTCAGCTACCTGCCAAAATGAAAAGCCAAAGGTATCACTGGTCTACAGGGAAGCACCTGAGTTTCTATGAGCTGTTGAGATAATCTAATAGCTCATTGGTGCTTAAATGTGTAGAGAACGTTGCTCCTCCATGCTTCCTTACTGCAGTCTGGGTGCTTGTTGGATCCACCATTCACCAATCCAAAAGAAAGCTATTCACTTTTATTGTTTTGTTTTGTTAGTTTTCTGCAAAATTCTGCAAAACCAGATCATGGTCTTTCAGCCAGGACAATGAAAATAGTAGATGTACCCTGCGAATACTGGAGAGAGAAGAGAAAAGAAAAACAAGCAGAGTAAGAAAAAGAGGAAGAAAGGGACATGCTAATGATGCTGAACTACTACTTGCCAGTAAGTGCAGAGGTAACTGTACAGAATTGCTTTTAAACCCTCTCTTGTTATCTGTTGGACTGTACATGGGTGAGATGAAAAGAGCTCTAGAAAAGAATGAGCATAACTCTAGAAGTCCCAAACCAGTTATCTATGTGCTACATTTATGTATATTACCTCCACTTTTTATTTCTTTTGCATTTTACAACAGAAAAACTATTTCTCATCCTGGTTTTACAAGAAACAGAACAATTATCTCTTTCACTTATCCCCCTTAAAAGTTCAGTACATGCATAATACAAACTTCTTAGTAGAAGGACTTAGCCTTATCAGACATTCATCTGTGCCAGAACAAGGGACACTGATGATCATTACTTTTTAGGAAAATAACTTGAACGTGAGAGAGTGAAAGGGTCATGAGTCCTCCTGTATATTGATGTTCCAACAAGTCTGAAAACATATTACTTGTATTTGTAAAAGCAACCATAAATTTCAACCTTTCTTTCCCTCTTCAGATCAACCATTTCTGTTCTGTCATGTAAGTGTCAACTCATGTAATTAGGTGTAAAGAGGCATGTGGTGCCAATATGTAATATTGGCACAGAACGAAGAATTCCTGAAAAAAAGTGACGTTTGCAGGGTAATGCCAACTGTCCGCATAAACCTACCATTGCTTGACTTCTGTGCTGACTTGTGAGTAGGCAAAATGCCATCCAAACAGACGTACACAACTTCAGAGAGGCAAAATACCATGTATGTATACTAATGTATTTGCAGGGAGCACAGTTCCTACCAAGAATGCCAACTCATCCATCTGTCATGAAAATCCAGACCCACAGTTACGGGAAAGAGTCACAAATGACCCATCAATAATTTGGATTAGTTTCTAACAAGATTCTTCTTCAACAGAGAGAAAAATTTTGGCCTACTACCCCCTTTTAATGTCTAGGATTATGGATAATCATTTTAACAAAGTCTTTAGTGTCTCTAGTATCTAAAGTTATACATGATAGAGCACAGTGACTATGCACCTGCTGCAATGCCCTGCCAGCACATTTTGTGCTTCAGCTTTCACACAAACTGGTTTCTAAAGAGACTAATGGAATTAGGCTGGGAAATACCATGTCTAGAGGAAAAAGCAGCAGCAGAAGTCACATATTTTAACTAGGTTAGAAGATACAAACCAGCCAAGTTTTGCAAGATGGTTGCTGCAACTCAGGTTTCTGATGGAGGGTTTTACCCTGCTGAGTAGAGGACTGTGCAGAGCACTTGTTGGCGCAAACAGTGTTGCTCTGGAACCAAAGACAACATATCCCTTGCTATGGGGCTCCGCCCAAGCTAATTAGCCCTGCTGAGAATTCAGCTAATTAGCTTGGGTATAATGCCCTATTTAAGGAAAGATATCGCATGTGTGTATGTTCTTGGGTTATAATTGTTTAAGAAGTCACTGGGACGCACGGAACGTTCCAGAAATTTAAAAAAAAAAAAAAAACCAGCAAAACAAAACAACAAAAAAAAGGGGGTTGAAATATGTGGGTGAGATTAGAGCATGCCCAAACAGAAAAGGCTTGAAAGACTCACAGAAAGATTTGGCAGTTTACATTTTGTGCATGGGCTGAGAAACTGCTTTGGAGCAGTGGTCAGCTAGAGGATGGAGAGAATTTCCTAGGAATTAGAAAGAAATGAATATAATATCTCGTAATTCAAAAACCTGAGTTTCAGTGGCTGGACTGAGAGCCAGAACCTGTCTGCAAGGGCACAGCTGGCAGAAGAAAAGTTGTTTCTAATGCTTTTTTTTTTTCCTTTTATTCTGCTTTTCCTAATCATGTTTACTACATTTAAACTGGCAACAAAAATGCTCCCTAAACTGTTCTTCAGCATGGAATGGCCCATGACCATACTATTATACTCTCTTAGCTTCCAAACAGGGTGGCTGAATGCATGCTGCCTCTTGAGAAACGTGTCTGACTTGTGCTAAATCCAAACCTTGCTAAGGCCCTGGCAGGACATCTGCTCATTTTCCTAGGCCAAAAGCATGCTAGAGACCTCTCTAACAATTTAATAGCACAGGCAATGAAGTTCCAGTGCCCAGGAGACCTCTCTGGCAGTGTTTATTTTACTACTGCAAGAAAACTGTAGGTTTTCTTTATTCAGAGAGTTACACGTTCTAGGTTTTAGTCTACTAAAAACAAAATTAAAACTAGATTTAAATATCATTCTGCCTTTGGACTGGAGAAAATCTAAACAGATCTACCTTAAAACCCTGGCTGATGTTGAGTCCTGTCACACCAAAGTCATACAATTATATTAATTTTAACACCTGCAGGTCAACAATCTGGTTGTGCAGCTGGTGATGTTGACAGGAATTTGGCTTTTACAACCATGGGACCTACTTTGAGGATGGAGGACTGGTAGGGGGAGAGGGGATGCTCCTGATAAAGTGAAGCTAAGATAATCTTTGCAAAAGGCTGGTCAAACTGATGAGGAGAGCTTTAAATTAGGAACAGCACAACTCATGGTAAAATGCAGTAGGGGTCAACAGTGCTGGAAAGCAAAGGTGCAGGATGATGGGAACAAGAGAGGCCTCAGAAATTATAAAAGAGAAAATTCACCTCAGGCATATGTAGCCTGGGAAACAAGTATTAAAAAGTGGAGGTGTGCATGTGTTCACAAAGCTACGACATCATTGAGATAACCGAGACATGGTGGGCAGCTAAAGCAACAACTGAGATGTGGGGGCACTCATTTTTCTTCATTGATTATAAAGGCAGCTATGCCTAACTTTTAGATGGCTGTTTTTAGAGATGAAACACAGTTACTTTTAGACGCTTTTTTATTTTTCTCCAGCACCTGATTTTCAGAATGCTGAATGTCCAGTTTCTCTAAAACCTACTTATTTAGGTTGAGTGATATAAAAGTTTGCTTACTTCTGAAAAAAGACTACTGCATTCATAAATGAAATGTGAACTGATGTTGGAAAGGAATAAAGTCTTTTCACCACAGAGCACATACAAACACACACATGTAGACACATGTGATGAATATAGCTATTGATGCCAACAACTATTGATGAGAAAGATTTCCTTCAAAACTACATGTAGGCTTAGTCTTTATGAGGCACAAAGTTAAATTTTCTGTCTATTTGTTTTGTAACTGTCTATCTGTCTTGTAACTCAGTTGTCAGTCACGTTTATCCTGCTGAAAAGAGCAGAGCTGCAGCTGAGATGAAATCCAGAGAAGAACCCAACAAGACTACGACCCTAAATCTCTTTTTTTTTTCAGTGCTGTGAGAAATAAACATATAAAGTGAGAGAATCCTCTCATATGGACACACAATGAAAAATAATAATAATTGTATAAGACTGTATAATTGGTGATTATACAACATTAAGTTAAATATACTGAACTGCATTTTTAAAATACCATAAGATACCCCAAACTCATCCATGAGAAAAAACCTGAGAAAGAGGTTAGCTCTCTACTCTCTAACTTTGTCCTAACACACTTGAAAATCAACAGATAAAAGGAAGCAAATTGCTAGGGTACCACAGTGAAGCTTTCTGAGAGAAAAGCAATTGGGGAATGAAAGTGAGACCTTTAATAGTAGTTCTTAACTTGGGCATGGGGATTCGAGAAAGAGAGAGAGGCAATTTCTCAGGTATCTGAGACCCAATTATGTGACTGCAACTGGAACTGCATGTATAAGTGGAGAGGGAAGCACTTCTGGTTTTAAAGAACTGGCATAATATTTTCTCTGTTGCCAGCTTTGCTAAACAAGGGAGTGCTGTGGCATTTTAATGCCAAACTGCATGTGTGCATTCTAGATGTTGTACAACATGAAGGAAGAAAGTTTCAAGAAGATTTAATTTTAATGTAGAATTAATATTGTCATAGGATGTCAGGCTATTCCCAAACACTTTACACTCATGAGTAGTTTCTGTGAAGAATTACAGTTAAGAGTAGACAAAAATAAAGGAGTAATTTACCTATCTGCAAACACAACATTTCAGTATTCTTTTCTGAAAAAGAGAGAAATTATGGGAAAAATAAAAATGAACATATTTCCTAGTCTTTCAAATTAGGTATTTTTGCATTAAAGATATAGCTTTAAAAAAAACAAAAAAAAAACCAAAAAACAAAAAAAAAAACAACAAACAAAACAAAACATGAAGACCTGAGGCTTAGCTAGAGGCAATTTTTAAACAAAAATTTAGAAAATAATACAACCTCCACATATGTGTGATGGTTGCATGAGTGTGTAAATGCATACTCAGAAAGAAAAAATTTTTTTTTTTTTCTGACCTGAATTTCTAAATGTACTTTCCTTTCTTTTTTTTTTTTCCTCCTTTCTGTTTTTTGGTTTTTTTGGGTGGGGATTTTGTGTGTCAATGAATTAGAAAAACTACAAAACAAAAGTAAGCTGTTTATTTGCATCACTTCAGTCATGTAGCTGTTTCCCCTGTAATGGTATTCTTACCTATAAATCTATTCTTGGCCAATGTCAGAAACAGGATACTGACATCCATCATACACAGATGGATCTTTGATCCAATGACATACTCCCCTTTTTATGTTCTTACAGTAGCCATGAATTTTAAGGTGACAACCACCGTCTTTAGTATATCAGGCACACACAACTGATTTGTAATCGTTACTAAGGAGGTGGTAGTGAACATCCAAAGCTACAGTAAAGGCCAAGCAGTGTTCAAAATTTCCATGCAGAATTTTAAGCAAAATCAAATGATTATACATGCTAGCAAAAAAAGATTTTAAAAGCCCATACTTTTGCACAAATACTTGATCAACTTTCATAAAAATGCAATTGTATCTACTGGAACTCAGATAAAGACTTATGTACGCTCAGATTAATAACTTCCTTAAAAAAAACAACCCAATGAAACCCAGAAATTTTCTGGATCATTAATATTAGCATGCCATTTGGTACTTAAGGTATTAGGCTATTGTGACACAACAAAACTTGAGTGCTGTCTCATATCTGTAACTGTTTGCAAAACTTCTAGCACAGACAATTTACAATTTCTTCTTTCTTTGTGCATGAGTTTCACGCAAATATAACTATAAGAACAATTAGGCTGTTTTGTTTCTGTTTAAGTTTTTTGTTGCTTTTCTTCCATTGTAAAGTTTCTGCATTACATGATGTATCTTACTTGATGTGTAGAACAATAATAAAAGCAAAACTTTTAAAAGTATCACCAGAGGCACCAAGCAAAGACACTAAAGAGGTAAGAGAAAGGGGTGTAGAAGAGATATGTCTTCAATTTCATGTTATTAAGCATAAAAGAATTAACAGAGCCAGTGATATATTGAATCCTATTACCTGTGGCAATTCTAATGTTTTTTAGCTGGTGGGGATTTCAACAGAAAATTTTGCAGTAGATTTTTCTGTGAGTGTGTGTGTGTATGTACGTGTGGATATATATGCATATAACAGAAAATGTCTAGGAGAACAATATTATACAAAGTAAGAAATGTATTGGTTATTCATTATTAATATAATACTAACAAGACAAGAATATTTAGCTGCTAGAGGTTGGAAGACAGAAAAAAGGGCCAGTAGTCTTGTACATTGCTTGCCACAAGGAAATTTCAGTGGTGTGGCTGCAAGAAGAAAACTACACCACTCAGTGACATGTAATAAAAAAGGTATTTGCTCGACAGGATGGGTATAGTGAGTGGATGGCAATCTTGTATTCTAAGATTTGTATTCTGAGACATGCATGCACACATACACACACATTTCACACTGACACTGCTCAAGACCCCAGCTCCTCTGGGCTTGTTCATCATGAACCCATGATGCCCACTGCTGGCTGGCAGCCGGGGAAATCCCCACTGAGCGCTACTGTGCGGGCACAGTATACATTCTATTGAGAAGCAAAACCACTGTTCCTGCATGTTGTGGTGTCAGGCTTGATGCACGCCATCAGCCATTAACACAAGAGGTAAATACGACTCAGAAAGGTTTTATTGAGTTTTATCAAGTTCTAGTGAGGACAGACCCCACTACCCCCAAGCTGCTCCTGCCTATTCCTAAATATTAAAGGTGATCAATCAATTCATTATCACAAATTTATCCAAGCTGATCTTACCTATTGATGACCTTCATAAATATATTTGCTAACAAGAACAGCTTACAGAATTTTTTTTTAAATATTCTGTATTTTAACTATACATTAGTTAATATATATTATCTATATTTTATATAGATATAGTATAAAATATAGATACTATATTCATTAGTATCACACAGTACAATTTTTAGTTACTTGTTGACTATTTCTGTAATTAGTTTTTGTACTCTGCACTTTGGATCAGGTATCAGATACAGATTAAAATTTGGTTCCAACAAATATTTATGCATTTTAATGTCGTTTGTTAATATTTTTACTATACTATTCAATCAGATAGACATGGTATTTTTAAATAATAATAAAAAAATCATATATACTTATCCCCAGTAGTCACTCAAGTCAATTTAAAAAGAAAATTATCATTTTGGCAGCATCTTTAGAATTCAAATAAGTAAGCTCTCACTTGAGGAGTGGTGTTAAATGCTGTCATACTTTAACCCCAGCTGGCAAGTAAGTACCACACAGCTGCTCACTCACTCACCACTTGGTGGGATGGGGGAGAGAATCAGAAGAGTAAAAGTGAGAAAACTCGTGGCTGAGATAAAGACAGTTTAACAGGTAAAGCAAAAGCTGTATGCACAAGCAAAGCAAAACAAGGAATTCATTCACTGCTTCCCATGGGCAGGCAGGTGTTCAGCCATCTCCAGGAAAGCAGGACTCCATCATGCGTAATGGTTACTTGGGAAGACAAACGCCATCACTCTGAATGTGTCCCCCTTCCTTCTTCTTCCCCCAGCTTTGTATGCTGAGCATGATGTCATATGGTCTGGGATATCCCTTTGGTCAGTTGGGGTCAGCTGTCCCAGCTGTGTCCCCTCCCAACTTCTTGTGCACCCCCAGCCTACTCGCTGGTGGGGTGGTGTGAGAAGCAGAAAAGGCCTTGACTCTGTGTAAGCACTGCTCAGCAATAACGAAAACATCCCTGTGTTATCAACACTGTTTTCAGCACAAAACATAACCTCATACTAGCTACTAACTAGCACAAATGATAAGACTCCTGCAGGCATCAGATGCAGTTTAACTCAAAATGTTAAATTCCAGACTTAAATTCACATGTTTTGAGGGATTCTGTGAGTGTATACGCACATAGACATGCACATATATGTACACTAATGAAATGTATTTTAGTGATACTGCAGGATTTATGTAAACTTTTATGCAGTCCGGTGTGTAGAATCATAGAATAGTTTGGGTTCGAAGGGACCTTTAAAGATCATCTAGTTCTACCCCTCTGCCATGGGCAGGGACATCTTTCACTTCGTCATGTTGCTCAAAGCCCCGTCCAACCTGACCTTGAACACTTCCAATGATGGGGCATCCACAACTTCTCTGGGTAGCCTGTGCCAGTGTCTCACTACCCTCATAGTAAAGAATTTCTTCCTGTTATCTAATCTAAATCTACCGTCTTTCAGTTTAAAACCATTACCTCTTGTCCTATCACTACAGACCCTGGTAAAAATTGTATCAAATGATTAATTAATTTCTAATAAATGACAAAAAGTGTTTGAAACTGAACAACTAAAATTACTGTTCTGAATAATGATAGAATGTTTTATCACCTTTTATTCTTGTTCCTTTTCCCCCGATAAAGATTCTGATCTGAAATGGTTGGTATTTCAGTTTCCCAATACCCAGTAATTGTTGGTGTTCTTAATTGCTGTATGGAAAAGCTATCTTATATTTTAATCTTCATTTTGTGTCTTCAGTGCCAGTACGAACTCACTTTAGTGGTCGGATTAGATAAAAGCAATATACTACTTTATTGTATTTCCCCATAGATACTATTTAATTTATTTTGGGGCATTTTTTGGGTGCTAAAAAGACTGTGTCCCCTTTATTCTCCTCTGCAATACATTTTGGACCACACAGAGACAAAGAAGTTCAATTCCAGTGCTTCCTGTACTTATCCATTAATTTTACTCTTTGTAAGTAATAATTCCATTCTGTAACTGTTTCAATCACTGAATCCTCTGAGGCTGAGCCCTATGCATATTATACTGAACTACGATGGAATGTTTTGCCAATACATCAGGTGGGTTTCTTGGTAGTTTAAAACTTACTTTCTGTTATGGACAAAGATGTAAAACAAGTTCTAGGGCTTAAGCTAGAAGGTGTGAAATACACTGCATTTCTAAATGTTATTTTCTGACTAAAAGGAAAAGTAAATGCCTGAAAAATTAAGACTATATTTTGGCAGAAAATGAAAGAAAATACATAAAACATTGACTAAAATAACTGAAGATTCCTGAATGCAGTCCATTATGCCTCAAGTCATTCTCTGGGTGAAAAAATATGCTTCACACTCAAACCATTTATTTTTCATGTCTTGTAATAAGCAAGCTCTAAGCACAGTTCACTGTGTGATAGATTTCCTTCCACAAAGTTTAGCCTCCCTCAGTCCCAACCCGTTGACAGAGCTCCTTCGAGAAATTTATCAGCAAGGGCCAATGACAGAGAGGTCACAACTACTGATACATCTCATGCATTTTTACATAGAATAATTGCCCTCTGAAAAAGAAGACATCTGCAAACATACAGGAAACCAAGAAAATATTAATTTACCTAGAATAAAGAGAAAATGTTGACAGTCGTACAGGAGCTCTATCACTTCAATCAGAATCTAATTGTTAAATGTACAGAAAAAGAAAGTTAGAAACTAATATTTTACCAGGAGGTGATTGTATAAGATTTTGTAGAAGCATACCAACCTATCTGGTATGGGGAAAAATAAGGCTGATAGCTCCCACTGCAAATCTGCATTAATTCATAGTTCGTTTCGCTGTCCAACCAAAATTCCTTTCATTGAATACAAGAGAGAAGAATAACATAGAAAGATGTCTAATGACACATTATGGGGCTGACTCCTGGACAGTGTGACTAGTAGAGCAGTATTTTATTGCAGTTTCTGGAAAATGATCAATTAGATGGAAAGAATACCTGGAACAAAGTTATTGCAGTATCGTTCCCTATTTGGTTACTCAAGACACTGATTTAGGAATAGCTGTGTCTCTGACATTTGGTTATGAATGTCCAGGTTATTATTCATACCGCATTAACAAACTCTCTCTGAAATCCCAGCAAATGATCTTTCACATAACAAAGTATACACCTGTTTAGTGATAAACCACTGGATACTTTTTGCTGACCTTCTGCTGTTGCCTCTCAGCTCTGGTGCATGTTTTTTTCCAACATCTGAGGAGCAATATGCATTACAGCACTCTGTGTTTACTCCCATCTGTGAAGGACAGTTTGCTAGCATGGCAGTTAACTCATGTTTGTCTATTTTGATAAATAATTGAAGCTCAAGAATTACCAACTGAAATCAAGGTCATATGACCAGATGTAGCTGTTTGCTAAGTGAAAATCTACATCTGAGCTGCTTATTTCTCCCTGTCAGAATGACTAACTTGGGCCCAGATGTAGGTACTTGGACTTCTAAACTTAAATTAGAGTGAGAGTAAGATTCAGTCCTTGGTACCCAAAGAGTTATGTTATGAATATACAGAATAAACAGCACTATGAGGGGGGAAACAGTGTAAACAACTTAATCTTGGAGTCAGGAGCATGACAGAAGTCTCTGAAGTCAGGAATTTAGTGTCCTGCTTTAGTGCCCCGATCACTTATTTTAACACACTGCTTGTGTTTTGCTGTAAAGGAAATAAAAGACTGTTTTAACACAAATATATGTATTTGTGCATGTGTATGATAATATGACAGATGTGTACACACACACACACACACACACACAATATATACATAAATACTTTTTAAAGTAGAGACCTTTCTGTAGTAGCTATTTTTAGAGGAGGTAACCAAAAACTGGGATCTGGCCAAACATTTCCTGATACCATCTAAACTTAAGCCATAAGCCTTGTGCTGCAGGACTGAAGGAAAGGGGAGGAGGTAGAACTTACTGCAAGGTGACTAGGTAGCCCCTGCTTCACCGTATCTCCTTCTGATGGAGCCTTCCTCAGTTTTTAGTGGGAAGACATGAGAAGAAAGCAGGAGTATTGGGGAGGAAAGCCAGTTTCAAAAAAATTTATGTATATTGACTCATGTAATAGACAAAGACTATTGGTTCCTGGGTTATCCTAGTAACAGGTACAAAAGTAGTAGTAGTATGTCATTGTCAGATTATTTTCATTAAAAAGATAGTTTGTTATATCATTGTTATTGCTGCTGAAATCTCCTTGTTCACAGTGACTTAACTGACCTAACTATTCATAAAAGTGTCTTAAACTTAGACAACTTCTAAACATCTATCTAAGTTAGGGCAGCTGAATCCCACCTGTGGCTGGGAATCACAGCTTTCTAGACAATAGAGATAAACAGGTACTTCCAGAATGAAGCTTTTCTTGTCTATCTTATCTGAGATAACTGGGATGAGCTATCTATTTTACATTCTTGTTTATAGAAAAAGCTTAACAACTAGTTTAGGCAAGACGCTCAGCTGCTAGATGTTGCAATGATGTTATCCTTATTTTATTTTTTTATCCCTGGCTTCTATTGTTTTAGCTATTCCTACACAAAAGAAACATTATATTGTTCTTTCATTTAGACTCAGTGAAGGTAGTTCACATATCAACTGTAACTAGGTGTTTGATTGATGGCAGCCATTAATATCTTCTACCATAGAACTATACACACAGATACATGCACGTGTTATATTTAGGTTCATTAATCTAAGTGGTTCAAGGAGAGTGCTTCTTTATCAGGTTTTCATAAAACAATTAATTGATGTAAATTTACCTTCTGTTCTGCACCGTGTGTCTTTGAAGGTTCATAAGATTCAATACTAGAACTCAATAATGGAAGTTAATTTCACAATTTCATCATCTGTAACTGGGGTTGTATACTCATGAACCTAACTCTACAGTTTTCCTGTTTTTTTTAAATAACTAATGTGGAATAAATTTTACCCTTTCCAAGGAGATTATAATCAGAAAAGATTGGAAAGCTAGAAAAGTGAGTTTTAAATGTTTGTGTCCCGTCTGCTTTGTATTCTAGTCTTTATATTCAGTACATAGTGCCTGATAGTTTGTCAGGCAGTTCATACACAGCATAGGTGTATCTAGATCCACAGATGCTGCACATCTCACTTCCCTCCTTCAAGTCTATTCAAGCTTTTGACTAGTCATGGTGTTGTGTTTAATTCTTTTTTACCTTCACAGAACATTTCTTCACCTTTATATGCTCTACCAATACACCTCCCCAAAAGAGGTATAAAACAGAGAAGACACAAATATTTTGGGAAAGGCATGTTTGGCATAAGATACAGTGATTCAGTGTCTCTGAAAAGATACAGAAAATAATTTAAAATATATGACCGTAAAAAGCACAAAGGAAAACACAGAGTCTGGCAGGAAACTTATCCCAGTGCTGTTGGCATACAGATCCACAGTTAGTAAGCTAATAGGGAAAAGAGTACCAGCATCAGATACTACACAGAAGTCCTACTCTTTTATGCTGGGACAAAACATGGTATTTTATCAGTGTTTTAGACAAGTTACCATTGAATATAAAAAAAGTGCAACAATTAAATACTTGACAAAAGATTTCCATGCTGATCCCAAAATTTCTTGCAGTGCATTTTGTACATGGATTTTTCTTGTGCAAGTCTGTGAAAGATCAAGAAAGACCACTTTCATTTATTTCTGCCATGTATTTCTTCATAACAATTCCTGGCCTCCTTATACACAGCTTCAAGGCAAAGCTGATGCTATAACCATATCTTTCCTTTAAAAACTTCCATAAATGGAGGTAATAAAACAAACAAACAAACAAAAAAATGCAGAGACATTTGTTTTATAAAGCCATAACAGAAATTAGAAGGAAAGGCTCACATAGAATTATGTAGTATTTAGGGCATCAGTGAGCAATGGAAGATACAAATTAAACAACTTTTCCATTCTGTATGTTCTTTTCTGATCTGGGACTTCTATTTATGGTTCTGTTTTCTAAACGAGTTATTTATGACCATGTAATGGAATATTCTTGGGTGACGCTCTTTTTTTTTCTCGGTTTTGTTTTGTTTTGTTTTTACTAAAATACAACAGTAATTAAAAGATCTAAAGTTCACACTTCAGTGAGGGCAGAGATCAAGTTTTGAAATCTGAATTTTTTTACAAAGCACATTTTTGTCTCTTGGCCATCCAGAGGTATGACATTTATTCTAAGTAACTTACTCATTAAAACAAAGGTGAAGAGGGAAGCTGTATGTACGTTAGTTAGCTGTCCACAAAAAAACTCATATAAAAATGAGACAGTCTAATTATTATTAATGAAATGAATGAATGATTTATTCATTTGCATTATGTTATGTC
This sequence comes from Aptenodytes patagonicus, assembly GCF_965638725.1. NCBI lineage: Eukaryota > Metazoa > Chordata > Aves > Sphenisciformes > Spheniscidae > Aptenodytes > Aptenodytes patagonicus. Next base: position 190,306,375 of record NC_134949.1, on the reverse strand, counting down.
TGATCAGTTATTTTAACAGTCACTGTTTGGAGGAGACTAATTCACCAATCATCATCCAACTTCACACATTTGTGACACTGACCAGAATTTCAGAGTGACTGTGACCTGGTGCTCTTGTAATTTGATACAAAGTTTGTTTCAGAGAAACCAATGACACCTTGTTCTATCATGAAGTCTCTACAAAGGAGGGCCAGTCCTGAAGTCTTAAATTAAATGAAAAAACTTGTGCAGCAATTTTCAAACTAGTTGTTATGAGAAGAACTGGCTGGTCGCAGCTTTAACCTTTCAACTCATCTACCCTGCAGGTTGCCTAGAACTGAAAACTTCAGGTAGAATTGTTTCCCGCTCAGATTTCTATCAAATTAGCAGAAGGTGATCATAGACTCATAGAATGCTTTGGGTTGGAAGGGATCTTAAAGATGACCTAGTTCCAACCCCCCTGCCATGGGCAGGGATGCCTTCCACTAGACCAGGTTGCTCAAAGCCCCATCCAGCCTGGCCTTGAACACCTCCAGAGATGGGGCATCCACAACTTCTCTGGGCAACCTGTTCCAGTGCCTCACCACCCTCATAGTGGAGCATAGTGATGTTCCCTCTCACAGCCACCTTATCTTTTGGCATCACTCCAGAAGATGTGCTTCACCAAGCCCTCCTCGAATTGAACCTCTGGATGCCTGGATGAATCCGTAGATGGCCTCCCTACAGAGAAGTCATTAAGAAAGTTGTTATCGTTCTTCCTGTTTCCTCAGGCACAACAAAGTTTACCAGGAGTTTTTAGATATTTTGGCCTTTGTCCATGACAAGGGTTTCCTTATTCAGTGTTGACTCAGTTGTGTTTGTGCCTCCCTGGAAGACTTGTAAATTATTCCATATACACTTTCTCTGTTGTTGTAAATATCTTGGAAGGCCATACCAGCTACTCAGTTTGTGCAGTCCTGTCTTTTTCAAATGTAGACCAAGTGATGTTAGCCTACACAAATGCAACTGGAGAATCATTTCCAATTGTGGTGGTATTTTCATGCATTCCCTAATGTCTCATCAAGTTCTTCTATTAATGATTGCAGAAATAATTTTTAGAAACTCAGGAACAAACTCAAGCTTGATGTCTGTAAGTATATGTGGCACATAAGGATGTGTAGACACCTGGAATGTAAGGATATCTGATTTTGAGGATATACAACTAACAGCTATTCAACACACACAAAAAAAAAAAAAAAAAGGCAAAAACAAAAGACAGGAAAAGTAATGAATTAACTACCCAGATGCATAAACCCTAATGAACAGGATATAATGAAGAAAATAACGAGGACTAGGACTTTCAGGCCACTGATCGACAGGCTACTGATGCTCAACTAGAACTTTGTAACTGATATGAGGGAGGGTAACAGGATTATCATGGATCTCATGGGAAAGAACAAACGTACAAAGGGGTATTTTATGGGACTTACGGGATTGTGTAAAACTTATGGAATGTTTTAAGGGGATTGTGGGAATATGCACAAGTTTAGATTCAACAAGGCTAAGTGCTGGGTTCTGCACTTGGGTCACAACAACCCCATGCAACGCTACAGGCTTGGGGAAGAGTGGCTGGAAAGCTGCCCAGCAGAAAAGGACCTGGGGGTGCTGGTTGACAGCTGGCTGAACATGAGCCAGCAGTGTGCCCAGGTGGCCAAGAAGGCCAATGGCATCCTGGCCTGCATCAGAAATAGTGTGTCCAGCAGGAGTAGGGAAGTGATTGTGCCCCTGTACTTGGCACTGGTGAGGCTGCACCTTGAAAACTGAAGTTTTGGGCCCCTCACTACAAGAAAGACATTCAGGTGCTGGAGCATGTCCAGAGAAGAGCAATGAAGATGGCGAGCGGTCTAGAGCACAAGTCTTATGAGGAGTGGCTGAGGGAACTGGGGTTGTTTAGCCTGGAGAAGAGGAGGCTGAGGGGAGACCTCATCGCTCTCTACAACTACCTGGAAGGAGGTTGTAGTGAGGTGGGTGTCAGTCTCTTCTCCCAAGTAACTAGCGATAGGATGAGAGGAAATGGCCTCAAGTTGTACCAGGGGAGATTTAGATTGGATATTAGGAAAAATGTCTTTACTGAAAGGGTTGTCAAGCATTGGAAGAGGCTGCCCAGGGAAGTGGTTGAGTCACCATCCTTGGAGGTATTTAAAAGATGTGTAGATGTGGTGCTGAAGGACATAGTTTAGTGGTGGACTTGGCAGTGCTAGGTTAACAGTTGGACTTGACGATCTTCAGGGTTTTTTCCAACCTAAATGATTCTATGATTCTATGATACCAAGTTATTCTGGGATGTTTAGGAAAAGGGCTAAGGTTGGGGAAAAGGAAGGATCAAAGTAAGATACCTACAAGCACAGAAAGATAAAGAGGAGGAAAAATGACTGACGCTCCTCTGGTCAAACCCTGCATCTGATCATTTATCTTACTTTTAAATCCTGTTCTTCACTATTCTCTTGCCATTTGTTAGATGTGGGTTAGAGAGTATCAAGCTGGACTAACCAATGAGTAGGAGGTCACTTGCATCTGTCCAGGACCTGAGACCCAAGCCAATGACTGGGTAAGGGTCCCACAGTCCGGACATGGATGTCAGCCTTAAAGACCATGCTAGTATTTGAGGGGGGGTTGTGAATCAAGAGAGTGAAGGTAGGTGCATGTTTCACTGGTTAGCTTCAAACCTGATGAGATACAGAGGAGGAAGAAGCCTGGGTTGTCTGTGTTCAGGTATATGTGAGCACTGCTGGTGCTCACATGGGTGCTGAAAAAGGCCATGCTGTCTGTGTTGACATGTGCAGCCAGCCATGTACCAATTGTACTTATATCTTTGGGACACATGTACCACCTTGCTACTGGCTGGACCTGGAAATGAGAAGAGCAGCAAACAAACTGAGAGGAGAAATCTCCTGGGTCTACGAGTCCTAATTCAGCCTGCCCTTAGCAAAGTCATGTCTGTTTCATTCATATGAAGGTTATCTGCAAAACATGTCACAGTGTTACTTACTCAAGGAAGGGCAATAACTTCGTTCTAAAGGTAATTGAACTTCTACTCCCTCAAGTGCTGGGGAACAGGCTAGCCAAAATAATTACTCAATCTAAGTCCCTCCTGTGAAGACAAGGATTTCCTCTATTTCTCCCATCTGGTCTATTCCATGGCAGAGTAACTCAAATGAATCCCTAGAGCAAGCTCTTTCCAACTATCGTCTTGGTGTCTCCTCAACAAAAGTAAATATTTGGTGGTATTTGAGAGTTATGGAGGAGGGCTATAAAAATACTATTTAAATATCTATTAACATAAATATTGTTTTCTCTAATATTTTAACTCAATAGTTTTACCTCTAGATCAAATTATCCAACTCACACAGTGACAAAAGCTTTCTTACAGGATTTATTGAGATTTATATCGGTATTTGATTTTTAATGAATACTGAGATTTACCAATATAGAGAAAAAATTCTTTCAGTTCTCCCGTCCCTAGGTTTTGCTGTCACTGTTCACCCTCTAAAATCTTCTGGTTTCTGCAGAATGTGTAATCACATTGTATATTCAAGAGTGTTAAATGTGAACATGCATGTACCTGCATCAACCCATATAACCCAAAAAAACTTACCTGTTTTTACATTTGACCTTAACAATATGGTCAGGTTAACAATACATTTAAGGTTAATGAACCAATTATTTTTAAACTAAGCAAGAAGCACACACACTCATTTTACTGTGCAAATAACTGTTTGCTGTCAGTGGCCTTTGTATTGCTGTTTGCACCTCTAAATCAGTCTTGAACAATTATTAATAAGATCTCAAGGAAAGTTTCCATTTATGGTTTCTAAAACTGGCTGGTACTCTAAGGAGGTGGAAAGTCTTGCTGAAGAGTATTTTTATTCATTCAATATGTGTGTCCATAACCTGATATTACAGAAGTTTCAGCAACCAAATAGTATTATATGGAAATTTCTGCAATAACCACAACTATATGTTAGTGTTTGCCTAATAGAGTATTCCTTAATCTGGGTAAATACAGAAAGGCTTAACATAATGACAGTAGCAGTGTGAGATTGACAGCTAAATTCTTGGTTTGGTGAAGATGAGAGAAGCCACAAGTAAGAGGATACAAACTGTACCACAAATTCATGTTTCAGAAATATATTATGGCTTAGTATTATAAAAAGAAATTGCCAAAAAGCCAAAACCGTATTTTTTGTTGCATTACACAGATAAGAAATTATGTTTTCTTTCATCTCAGTAAATTGTTGCATTCCTGTTATTCCTGACAGGAAGGAGACAAAGCACCCTTGGTATGGGCAAGTGAGTTCTGTAGCCATAAGTTTTTTAAGCAGCAATTAAAAAAATTTATTGTGAATAGCCAACCCCACATGTGATGTAAACATGCTGCAGAGAGAACATAGATATTTGTTCCTGTGAGCAAATCAGATAATCAGATAATGCTTCTGTAGAATTATAGCCGTGTTCGTGACAGCTGTATTCAAATATATCTGGAGACATTGCTGGATCTTATGTGTCAACATATTCCAGGCTTTTTTACAGCACAGACACAAAATGTGTCAAATGCCAATGAGAAATGGCTTCCAAGGTGGACAATGTGGTTTTGTGCAGATGCAGCATTGCTCTCCCATAGACAACAAGCCATTGTCTGAATCAGGACTTTTTCATCAAATATGTCCTAAAAAAAGTATATCAGTGGAGAGGTATCTGCAGGGATTATGCAAGGAAAAGAGTTGGAGAACATGAAATCACACATAGGGCTTGCTTTAAATTTAACAATGGACAGGCAGTCTGCATAAAATTTGTGTCTAGGCTACCACCCACAGTTCACTTGTAGCTGACCACCATCATTTGGTTGTGTCGTGGTTTAACCCCAGCTGGCAGCTAAGCACCACACAACCACTTTCTCACTCACCCCCACAGTGGAATGGGGGAGAGAATCAGAAGACTATAAGTGAGAAAACTTGTGGGTTGAGATAACGACAATTTAATAGGGAAAGCAAAAGCCGTGCACGCAAGCAAAGCAAAACAAGGAATTCATTCACTATTTCCCATCGGCAGGCAGGTGTTCAGCCATCTCCAGGAAAGCAGGGCTCCATCACGTGGAACAGTTACTTGGGAAGACAAACGCCATCACTCTGAATGTCCCCCCCTTCCTTCTTCTTCCCTCAGCTTTATATGCTGAGCATGACGTCATATGGTATGGAATATCCCTTTGGTCAGTTGGGGTCAGCTGTCCCAGCTGTGTCCCCTCCCAGCTTCTTGTGCACCCCCAGCCTACTCTCTGGTGGGGTGATGTGAGAAGCAGGAAAGGCCTTGACTCTGTGTAAGCACTGCTCAGCAGCAACTAAAACATCTCTGTGTTATCAACACTGTTTTCAGCACAAATCCAAAACATAGCCCCATACTAACTACTATGAAGAAAATTAACTCTATCCCAGCCAAAACCAGCACAGTTTGTTAGAGGCTGCCTCCTCTCAATCCCTGATTCTGAAGACACTTTAATCAAAACAAATTGGGCTACTTTAAAATGGCAAATAGCAAGTATTCTTTATTCGAGGTCATTTTGACTGATGCAAATTACAGAGTACTTGTAACAGCACTTCTGTAAGGAGACCTAATAGGGAGAATAATCTCAAGCAGAAGGAAAAGAGACAGCAGGGCTAAACTGTCGATGGTAACCTTTTCTGTTAATACAGCTGAATCACAAAGAGGCTGTTTATCCACAGGATAGAGGTACCAATGGCAAGTATGCAACACCAAAAATAGACAAGTGATACTAGCTGTGACAGGTTAGGAAATAAACATCAGCAGCAATGCAATCCAGAGATCAGCATTGATATAAAGGTGAATAATGAGACTCAAGCAGAGACAGATTCATGAAGAGTTCCAGTATTTTCATCAGAATCCATATTGCCTTGCTATGAGCAGATATTGCATTATCAGATACAGCCAGCTCAGCAAGATGTCAAGGGTGGAGAAAGTCATTGCTGCGTTTTAGTGTGGGAGTGACAGCCGTAGGTTTAACTGTACCAGATGGGCAAATCTGTGGCATCTGAATAGTTCAAGTGTAGATCCATTGCAGAAACTGTGATGTGAATGGCTGCAAGCAAGCTCTCCTGGTGGAAAGCCTTCTGGATCTGCACCAGAAGAGAGGAAATGAGCCAGCACTGGCTGTTTAAGCCAACATCAGCAGGTCTCTCAGGACTCAGCTGTCTGCTCATCCCACTCTCAGTCCACAATAAAGTGTTGCATAAATAACTGTCTAAGGAGCACAGATATCTTCTGTCTGTGGACTGCTCTTGACTCCTCTGCCATAGGATACGTGTGACTTTGGGCTATGGGAAGATTTTTCAGTATTGAGATCCTTGCAAGAAAAGATTAGTCATGCCTGAACTACATAACATACACTGCTGACCATTTAAAAAATGTAACAACATCTTTCATTGTGCTGTAATAATCAGTGTCCAACTGAAAGCAGAAATCAATGATATAGCTGTTTTTGTACTGTCAGTGGTATAAATCTTGTTTCACCCAATAAAGGTAGTAATAGACATATAAATCACTTTCACAGAAAATTCAGGTCAGATAATTTCTTAAGAACTTCCTCATTTCCTTTTTCCCTCCCTGTGGTCTCCACCCAAAAATGAAGATGACCTCAATAGTTAGCAGCCCCAGAACTTCACACTGCAGCAATGCCTCCAATTCAGTGCTGTTGAGTGAAAATGCTGTACTCCACTGCAAGTGAAGAGTCAAGATCAGACACCCAGGTTCTGTTCAGAATTTTTTTTCCCCTGCTTTTCATGGAAAATATGTTTTTTCTTCTCTTTTTAAATTTTTTGGTGCTGAATTTTTATTTTTCATGGGAAAAAAACCCACCAGTTTTACCTAAAAATATACAAAACCCTGAAACCACTGGTGAGTCACAGTTTGATAAGACACACACTTGTTGCTGTTGTTGTTATGGAAGTATTCATCAATCTAAACTCAATTCTGAGTAATAGAAAGTACCAAAAAAAATTGCAGAGTATCCTTATAACTCAGAGTGTTTAGACTCCCCAACAAGACAGGAGGCTGTGTTCATTGCGTTAATGTTTGATTCAAGGGGTTATTTGAGTGTTCTTAAATCAGCAACACCTTAAACTTCCTTGCTTTACCTGTTAGTGGTGGGGTTCACTGCACCTTAAATGTATGAAGACCAAGGTTTATGTCTACACATGCACAACTCCTTCTTTGTGTCCTCCTAATGATAAAGCATTACCATGAGTTTGTAGCCAAAAAAGGCTGCCTTTGTGTTGGTGAGGTTGAAAGCAACTGGATTATATCACCAAAATTTGTTTTTGATCTCTTCCCTGGAAACTAGGCAGAAAACGCTAAAGACAAAGCAGCTGCACAGAATGGCTAGTAATTATAGTTTGCACAAATTTTACTGTTTGGTTTCTTTATTACTGGTAGTATTTGGTTTGGCTTTTAAACTCTTCAGTGCTGTGTATCTGAATGGTTGTAAGAAAAATCTGTGAAACACAATATAATTTTAAGGTACCTGGCTAGAGGTTGATTTTTTGTTGTTCTTAGTGGTGGTGGTGGTTTTAGTTATTTGTATTTGTAGTAGCCAAGAATCCAGCAAATTCTCAGAATAAGCTGTGTGGACCCCACTACACCCAACTGCCCATGGCTTAAGCACAGTGTTACAGTCTTTCACTGGCATCCATAGCTGCCAGAAAATGATGATACACTGCCAGTATAATGTGCAGATGTTAGTAATCATGAATTCAGTGTTGGGCATAAAGGAATGTGGAGAGAGGAATGTCAGAGACTGGCCAGCAACATTGCGTGTGGCCAGAATTTTTCACTGAGTTCACATGTGTGCTGCAATACTGTTTGTGCACCTTCTGTCCAGATATATTTGAACACACTAGGGAGTACCTTCCTAATCAGCTGTTACCTGGCATCCATCTGCTATCCCAAATACCATGTGTCCTCTGTAAAATTTACTAATATCTGCTTGTGACTCATTATTTGTATTGTATGCAGTATATGCTGTTTTGTAAAATAATAGACAACCATTAAAGGTGGTATTCATATCACCTAACCTTAGGCTTCTGAAAGTCTGATGCTTAGTCTAAACTGCAATATCAGTTCCTACTACAATCAAATGAAAGTTAGGCATCTCTGAAGGGAGCTTCATCCCTTTCTGAGACAGATCTACAACAGTGACAATGAACTCTTCTCTGAAGGCAATTTTCTCTTTCCTCTGAATACAGAGAGGACCAAATATCACTATTCTAGGTGCTGAAGTTAGATGATACTAACCTACAAGAAAGATTAATATTAATCTGACTAAATGTAGTTGTCTATAACCTCAGGCTTTCTATAATCTTTCAGGAGAAACATGTGCAATGCATCTCATTCTACAGCTAGATGTCTAAAACAAGCAAGCTAAATCACATATTAGAGCTATGCCTTCTTCTGTATTGACTATGGTCAGGTACATAAAGACCCTACCACAGGTGTTATTGAGATGTATCCCACCACAAGTAACATCCTTTACAGACGGTTTAATAATGACGTCTTTGTATAAAGACCACTTATCAGTTAGACTTGTGTGCTGTGAATATAATTACTTTTCCCTATGCTGGACAGATATTACATGAAGAAGTACTCTTCATATGCAAATACTTATTCCCTAAATTCTTGTTATTGCATTTAAGACTGGACTTTCAGATCCTACTCAGCCTTAAATTCACTGACAATTCCCATTATTTTAAATCAAGTTAGGAAAGTAATGTAAGTTCCTAAAGAGCATTGTGTGGTTTTTGTTTTTTTTTTTCTTTTCCAAAAGAAGAAAAACATTTTGCTATCAGGGTTCTTCACATCTTATATACATGAAGACCAAGGTTCAAATCTCCTGGTAGATTGTAGCTTCTTTGTGTTTCCATAATAGTGCAGCATTACCTTGAGCTTGTGAACAGAAGCGGGAGCAGGAATCAGATCAGGAAGGGAAAGCAAGCTACAAGTGGGGAAGGGTGCTCTTTTACTCCCCCCCCCCCCCCCCCGCCAATAAATGGCATCTAACTTTAAGGTAGCAAACTCATATTTTGTCACTCAGTCAAGCTCACTAATTTCTACAAGTAGTCAGCACTCAGGAAATGTCACCAAAAGTCAATGTTTCATAAGCAATTCTATCAAAAGAAAAGCAACCATTATTTGTTTCTGTGGAAAAAGCATTTTTTCTTGAGTAAGTCAAGTATGAATTTCTTACACCTCCCCTCTGCATGCATCCCCAGAGGCTATGAACTTTTAGACCCCACCAGCTACACCACATGGCTATGTAGCTCAATTTACTGCATCTCTCGCTTTTAGTCCTCAAAATCCTTGGGGAGAAAGCCAAGGGGTGCTATCAGAGTCATAATAAATCACTGAAAGATTCTCACTGGCTTTAAAGGACATTGGATTAGAATCATAGAATCATAGAATACCAGGTTGGAAGGGATCTCAAGGATCATCTGGTCCAACCTTCCTTGGCAAAAGCATGGTCTAGACAAGATGGCCCAGCACTCTGCCCAGATGAATCTTAAAAGCGTCCAGTGTTGGGAATCCACCACTTCCCTGGGGAGATTATTCCAATGGCTGACTGTTCTCATTGTGAAAAATTTTCCTCTTGTGTCCAGTCGGAATCTCCCCAGGAGTAACTTGTACCCATTACCCCTCGGCTTCTCCATGTGACTCCTTGTAAAAAGGGAGTCTCCATCTTCTTTGTAGCCACCCTTTAAATACTGGAACATGGCAATAAGGTCTCTCCTAAGCCTTCTTTTCTCAAGGCTGAACAAACCCAGTTCTCTCAGCCTTTCCTCATATGGCAGGCTTCCCAGTCCTTTGATCATCTTTGTGGCCCTTCTCTGGACCCTCTCCAGCCTCTCCACATCTTTTGTGCATAGCGGGGACCAAAACTGAACACAGTATTCCAGGTGTGGCCTGACAAGCGCTGAGGAGAGTGGCATAATGGCTTCTTTATCTCTGCTGGTGATGGCCTTGTTGATGCAACCCAGCATCCTGTTGGCTTTCTTTGCCACAGCAGCAGCAAAGTGACACTGTTCACTCATATTGATCTTGTTGTCCACCAGGACCCCCAGGTCCCTTTCCACAGAGCTGCTCCCCAGCTGGGTAGATCCCAGCCTGTGCTGCACTCCTGGATTATGTTTCCCCAGGTGCAAGACCTTACATTTGTCTTTGTTGAACTTCACAAGGTTCTTGTTAGCCCACTCTTCCAGCCTATCCAGGTCTTCCTGCAGGGTGGCTCTCCCTTCCAAAGTGTCCTCTTCCCCCCTCAGTTTGGTATCATTGGCAAACTTCATCAGGGCACACTTGATCCCATCATCCAGGTCACTTATGAAGATACTAAACAGTGTTGGGCCCAATATCGATCCCTGGGGGATCCCACTTATGACAGGTTGCCAGTTTGAAAAGGAGCTATTTACCACCACCCTCTGGGTGCGGCCTGTCAGCCAGTTCCCCACCCACCACACAGACCCCTTGTCTAGACCGTAACACATCAGTTTCTCTAGGAGGAGGCTGTGGGAAACCGTATCGAAAGCCTTGGAGAAATCCAGGTAGACAATGTCCACCGCTCGCCCCACACCAACCAAGCAGGTTACTTAGTCATAGACGGCGACTGGGTTTGTCCAGCACAATTTGCCCTTGGTGAACCTGTGCTGGCTTTTCCCAATCACGTGCTTCATTTGACTTGTGGTAGCCCCCAGGAGGATATGTTCCGTAACTTTCCCAGGGACTGAAGTAAGACTGATGTGCCTATAATTTCCTGGATCCTCCTTTAAGCCCTTCTTGTAGATGGGGGTGACATTAGCCCTTTTCCAGTCTTCTGGGACATCCCCCGATCTCCACAACTTCTCAAAGATTATGGAGAGTGGCCGCGCAATGACGTCAGCCAGCTCTCTTAACACCCTTGGGTGGATAATGTCAGGGCCCATCGATTTGTAGGGGTCAAGCTCCTAGATCCTGTATTATCTCATGCACCAAAAATTATAAAACTTACAAAGACTGGTACGTGTTTCCTTTTAAACTAATTGGGATAACATATTTGTTACTTAGATTGACTGAAAGTAAAATAAAATAGTAACATCTCTCTCCCTTGTCTTTCTCTCTAAGCTTACCTCCCTCCAAAAATCAAAATGGAATAAAATGAAGGGAAACTTTCTATAGCCCAAGCATTAAGGGGGATAAAAGCTAATATGTCTGTCAGCCTGGCAAGTAATAGCGGCTGCACTAGAGACAGTTGACCACCAAATGGTATCCTAGCAACATTCAGTAGCATCGTTATACATAGTGCTATCAAGCCAAATTTATCCTTTTCAATACCTTAGCTTCAAGAGAGCAGGGATGAATACAGAGCAAAGGATGAAAATGGTGCCTATGAGAAAGACAACATGGGGTTTTAATTTAAGCAGAGGTTATATGGAATGTCTCTGTAAAATGAATAAAAAGCATCGCATTTTTGTGACAAGGAAAGATACCTACCAGTGGTAAGGCACTCTCAGACAATTATGATTCAATTTGCTTTCAGAGTACTAATCCTGTGTATATTTTAGCTTGGAATAAAATTTGCAGTATGACTTCTCTTTAATTCCATTTAAATGTTTCCATTTAATTGGGGAGGGGTAAGGGTAAATATATTTTAATTACTCAACATTTCTACATCTTTAAAAAATCTCTAGGCAAATCCACCTATAAATTGTGTCTTTCAAAAACAATTATAGCTTTCATTGTTTCTAATATTAAATTGGATAATTGCAGTTCTGGTGATAAACTCTCAAAATTGAGCAGTTTGCTCTTTTTAGACCATACATTACCTTCTCTTGTTATATTTAGAGCCATTGATCCTATACTGTCCATATAATTTACCAATGTGCATAACGATCATGACTGTAAGTAGCCTTGTCAAAGAGAGGACAAATGAACCTATGTGCAGATTAATTACAAGATGTATTCTTTCTTCAGTTTTGAGCAAAGATTAGAAGAACCTGCTAAGCATCTAGACCTTACGGACTAGAAGAGCTGGACTCTCCTTTCCAGCATAAATTAGAATGGTTTCACTTATCCTAGCTGAAATAAGGACACCTGACCTTAGCTAGGGGTTTGGCTGAATGCAACAAGGCTACTGATAATACAGACAGAATTAAAGACGGGTAGGATAGTAGTTTTTAATAAGAGTTACTCCTGCAAACATGACCTCAAGCAGAAGTTAAAACTGTCTCCCTTCAGTAGCAGATGTACTGCCAAGTAAGCAGTACGCTGCAAATATCAGGACAGTGTGCCAAGCTACTGATCACATCATTTTTAACTTATAGTCCAAACATTATCCTTGCAGAGGATACACACCACAGGGAATGGATTTACAAAGCTATGTTTTGTGATATACTAAGCATTTTTGTGTGCACCAGAAAATCTGTGTGTAAAAGGTTTCCACATGACACACTGCAGTAGAGGTCTCTTTGTAGACTGCGCTGGGGGGAAAAAAAAAATCACTTTTAAATTATGCATTTTTTAAAATGGCATAATTGAAACAAGTTTTTAATCCAACATTCAGTCTCTCCCTTAATTTGTATTTCTAATTCCTTTCAATGATCTGTTTTGGAACAGGCTATTTAGCTTCTTGTCTTTTGTTATTTATGCAGATGACAGCAATCCCCTTTCTTCTCCAACTATTCTGGCAATCTCTAGCGCCCAGTGGTAGTACTTCTTCATCACATCCGTTGATATCTTCTTTAGCTTCCAAGGAAAGAGTCTGCCCATAGGCATATTTTAACCTAGTAGAATAATTTATCCTACTCTATCCAGTTCCAAGGTTACCTTCTACTCTGCCCCCAAATGTCTGTGCATTCATGTAGCCAATCACAGGGGGAAAAAAAAAAAATAATCACCCAAACAACAGACACATTTGCTTCTTGTAATCTGGCTGCCACTATGCAGACTGTATGTTTCTGATTAGCGTTCCCTGAGTAATATATCAAAAGAATACTGGACAAGAAAGAGCCTGAGACCTGACAGGAAAGCTGCCTTCTGTTAGCTGGCAGCCACATTGACTGAGATCTGTAACATATGTGCTGAATATTTGTCTGTGAAACAAATACATCTTCAATAGCTTAGACTATATCAGTAGGACAACTGGCCAGACCTATTCTAAAGATGTCTTAGATATAGTCCATAAAGCAGGTTTTAACTTGCTGTACACACATGAATACATATTGAAGAGACATTCAAAGTTCCTGTAGTCTACCAAAGCAAGAGTGCATCTCAAAAAGTTGTGTGGATTTTCAGTGCATGTAATTTCTGTTTTAATTTATTTTGCTAGTCTGATCTTTGAGAAGAGAGAAGCTAAGGATATAGTAATCCTGTTCACAAGAAAGAGAATACCATCATCAGTAAGAAGCTACAACAACCCTTAGTTTTACCTTCTTGACAAAATGTTAGAGGAAACAGATAAGTCTTTGGAACCACGGGGAAATACAAATGCAGAGTGATTAAACAGAATTCATAGAAAGAAATCAGAATAAGCCTCTGACTTTTTATGTGACACTAAATTAATGTTCCAGGGATATTACCAACTTGGCAGCTAAGTGAGCAGAGCTACTTCAGAGAAATGATACCAAAAAAGTGCTGGAGCAATCCAGGTTGGTCGATTAGTGTAGGAATTTATGAAGGCATTATATGACTTGTTTTCTTGTAACAGTAAAAACTGGATTTAGTGACTTGGGTGGTCATTTCCATTTCTAGAATTCTGTGTTCACCTAAATTTCTTTTAAATTCTAAGGACATTAGTAACACAAGTGAAATTCCTGTAAGAATTTGGTGCCAATTCTTAGACACCTTGAGAATTTTTAAGGTGGAAGAGAAGCACATCTCCTTCAAGACTGTCTTTTGTCTACATCATGCATCAGGAAAAGCCTGCACTTCATAAATCACATACAGTAAAGCAAATGTCCTATCTTTTGTGGGCGGGGGGTGGGGGGGGGGGTGGGGAGAAGAAAAGGCAAAACAAATCCAATACAATTTTAGCTACAATTCTAGTTTGCTTGGCAAAGGAAGTTCCACTCATTGACAGGCAGGCCTTCTGCCATCTGTGTTAAGTGGGTGCACTGCAAGCACCTGGAACTACAAGGAATACTTTCCTTTTTAATTCTTTCTTGTAAAACAGATGGGAAAAAGCACAGCTAGTAGTGTTATGCTGCATTTAAATATGAGAAGACCATCATCTAGTCTCACTGTTGCCTTTCAGCCAGATACCTATGTATTTGGACTCCCGGGTTTTAATCCGCAGAAGCATGTCAGTGTTCAGGAGACTATGTTGTTGTGAGCTACTAGCAAAGAACAGGAAAGAAGCCACAGTGACCTAGTACTTATGCAATGGCAGTATACTGATTAGAGGAGATTATAGTTTTCTGAATGCAAAGCTCTAGTTTAATGAGCATTTTAAGGGCAATGCAAGAAATCATGTTATCTCTAAGCCCTATAAAGGTATGGGACAAATGGGAGGATTCATAGATGCACAAATTCAAATGTCAAAAAGGGACAATTATAGCCTTGCAAAGCTGTTTCTTATACACATGGCTGTAGGATTTATTTTAAAAAACAGACAAAAGTTTATAAAGCCCCATTTTCACAAAGGCTTGAAGGAGAATAAAGTACATTTGAAGTGGAATTAGGAGCCTTAAACTGAGAAGAGCAGTCCAGGAAAATCCTGCCCAACACACCGAAGCACTTGAGATTCTGTAGGGGTCTAAAGGTTTCTGGCCAAACATTCCTAATTCAGGTAACTGAGTACGCCATAGGCTAAGTGCTTCTTCTGAAATTACAATAAGCAGTTTGGGACACAAAACATTGGCATTCTTACGCTTAGCAGCTTTGAATAGACAAAATAAACAGGTGCGCTCAAATCAAGCCTAACAGTTGGAATATTGCAGTTCTCATCTTTTTACAAAGGAGAGAGAGGATATAGATGTAATCTAGAAGTTTTTCAAGGAAGAAGTAGCCTGGTCTGCAAATAATGGCTAGAGTATTCAGCTGAGAGGAGAGCAGGCAGTTTGTTTTCCCTTGGTTATTTCTATCCTTGCTATTCAGTGATTGTTTAAAGTAAAATGCAGAAGGAGTGCTGCTTGTACTACAAATATGATGGCTAAGGCATAACGCTGAGATGTGAAACCTGTAAATTTTAAACCTCCACAGTCTGTTGATAGCCTAAAACACAGTTCTTCTGGACAATTGCTCTACCGGTAAGTAATCATGCAAAAGGTGCCATGGCACAGAAAAAGGCTTCAGGCTCTGAATTCTAGCTACACAGAGATACTTTGCTGCATGTCTGAGGCAATTGTTCACATTCATGCAACAAAAAGTATCAGATATAGACCACTATTTGACATTTCCTATTGGCTTGATGAAGCACCCCATAAGCTGGCTATTTTAAACCCTATTGCAGGAGTAGTGGGATTCCTCTCATTCTAACTACGTTGTGCTTTTCACTGCTGAAGTTGAGCATGCAAACTTTATTGGTCACAGCACTGAACACTGTAATATTTAAGTTATTGGTTCTTTTTATGTCACTGATATGAAGACTAGAATTCCCACACCAAAGCAAGTTTTCTTCTTTTTTTTTTTTCTTTCCACTCACTGTTCGCTCATTTCTTCATTAAGATGAATAAATTGAGTTCTGTAAATCTCAGCTTGATTTCCAACGTCTTAAGTAGTTCATGTGTGGACAGGAGTAGTGGAAATAGTATTCTAAGAGTTATCTTATTAATGTAGAATACAAAGCCAAATTACTCCTTCTTGTATGTGAATGAGTCTTTTTGCCATAGGATTGAATTATTAGCTTTGACTGAGGGAAACAATTAGTCTGAAATCTTGATCTACTGATGTCCTCCTTGTATCTGGCCGCATTAAGATGTGTTTTGTTGAATTACAGCCATTAAAGCAAACAGTTTTGATCCCGCTGTAATAGTACCCTGTACTCTTCGCTGTTTAGTCCTTAAGCAATCTTTGCACCTCTGCATACTTCATCACCCTAAGGCTTTATAGTTCATATTAACAGATTCCAATCTGTGAACTGAAGACTACTCATGAACCACAGTGCTCTGAGGAACTGTACCTCTTTTTTAATATTGATTATTTAAAGTTGGTTGTGAAGAGTGCATTATAGCTCACAAGAAATCTTAATGGGGCCTGTTTATAGCCAAAAAGAAAAAAAAAGAAGAGAGAATGACTGCTTTAGATCATCGGTAAAAGGTATTAACAACTCTAGATCAAAAAAAGAATCCCTGGCAAGGGTATTAAGAACTGACCTGCAAGAGGTCATAGATTAATATATCTGTCAATAAGCCAGTTATAGGCAGTTGGTGTATTTTTCATTCATTCCACGTAAGCTGGACAATAGTTGACATTCATTCAAGAGAATCCATGAACAACACTTGTCATAAACCTCATTCCTTCTAGCTATCTCAACTCTTTTTTTTCTTTTACCTAGAATGTCCAAATTAAAACCGTTTTTAGTACTTAAAATCTGCTAGTGATCAAAAGCTGCTGAGTGAAATACCCTGATACATCTTCAAACTCATGTTATTTCCCAAAGATGTCAAGATAACGGGCTGGACAGGTAAAACAAACATGTCTTCATCTGGATTATCTTCCAACCAAATTTTTTGGAATTAGAGATAAACACAACAGCAATCAAAATTTAGGAAGAACTATAAAATTAATATGAAACACTTCCCACTCTTTTGTATTCAGTTTTCCCACTATTGGAAGAAAGAAAGAAAAAAAAGTAATATCTTTTCAGCTTTCCTTCAGAATCACTAGGGAGGAGCCAGGTGTTTTGTTTTGTTTCATTTTGTTTAAATAAAAGTTAAGATTTCTGTGGAATAAGTAGGTGGGAACTGGACAGTAACAACTGGGATTTAAAAAGCTCTTGATCTTCTTACTCAAGAAATGAGAAAACCAGTTACACCTGAGAAAGTCGGTCTGTTTCCTTACTTTTGTTTTTAGGCTTTTAAAAGTATTTTGTTCAAAGTGTTACACCCTGTGTTTGGAAAAGATATAAACTATGTCATGGATGACACATAGATTCAGTAAGATATTATTTCTAAATGAACAAAGTTTATTTTTATTGCAGAAGTAGACTAATTGATAATTATAACATTATTTTAAAGATAAATTTACCATATATGTGTAGGAACATAGGAAACCATTAAACAATAGAACTGTTAGATCTAGAGTTAATTCATAAAAACAACTAGTGTAGTAATTCACTAAGGGGAATTTCATTTTTTCAAAGCACTGAATTCAACTTTTGAGAGGTTATTTCATAATCACTGTGGTCATGAAAGAAGACTCATGAAAAACATTAGAAGCGAGCTGATGTGAAGAGAAATCATCTCTTTAAATCAACAGTTTTGTAAGTTTTATATCCCATCTGGTTTTATGTAGTTAAGAAAAACTGAGATTCAGTATTCTTCCTGTGCAAAGAGATTAATATTTATGAATTATGACTCAGATTAAGATTTATGTATTCCTTCCACAAAAGTAGGCTTACTGAATCACCATTTCTCCCCACCTGAATTGCAGGTACCTTTTGCTTGGAAGGAAACTGAATTTATAAATATATATCTTGTGCAGTGGGCATACTAAAGTTTAAAACACACCTGCTGATCACTGAGTGGCAGTGAATGGCAATTACCATGTTTGTAAGTAGATTTTCTCTCAGGAATAATTTCCCCTCCAAAAACTGAACTTGAAATAACAATTACAAGAACCTCAGTCCATCCCACTCCTACCAGTTTGATGCCAGGGCCAGCAATAGATGCCCAGAGCCTGGAGAAGGATCACAGGTCAGCAGGAGAGCGCCTGAAGAGCAGCACAAAGGAACTCCAGCCAGTAAGACAGCTTCATCGGGGGCCCAACTTAAATGCCTCTATGCAAACGCACGTAGCATGGGGAATAAGCAAGAGGAGTTAGAGACGTGCGCACGCCTGCAGGGCTACGACCTTATTGGCATCACGGAGACGTGGTGGGATGGCTCCTATGACTGGAGTGTTGGGATGGAGGGACACAGGCTCTTTAGGAAGGACAGGCAGGGGAGACAAGGAGGGGGTGTCGCCCTCTATGTCAATGACCAGCTGGAGTGCATGGAGCTCTGCTTGGGGATGGATGAGGAGCCGACCGAGAGCTTATGAGTCAGAATTAAAGGGAAGGCAGGGACAGGAGACATTATGGTGGGGGTCTGCTACAGGCCACCTGACCAGGAAGACCGAGCGGATGAGGCCCTCTACAGACAGATAGGAGCAGCCTCACGCTCACAAGCCCTGGTCCTCATGGGAGACTTCAACCACTCCGATATCTGTTGGAGGGACAACACGGCAGGGCATAAGCAATCCAGGAGGTTACTGGAATGCGTCAATGATAACTTCCTTCTCCAAGTGATAGACAAGCCAACGAGGAGAGGTGCTATGCTGGACCTTGTTCTCACCAACAAAGAGGGACTGGTGGGGAATGTGAAGCTCAAGGGCAGCCTGGGCTGCAGTGACCATGAAATGGTGGAGTTGAAGATCCTTAGGGCACCGAGGAGGGCGCACAGCAAGCTCACTACCCTGGACTTCAGGAGAGCAGACTCTGGCCTCTTCAGGGATCTGCTTCGCAGAGTGCCATGGGACAAAGCCCTGGAGGGAAGAGGGGCCCAAGAAAGCTGGGTAATATTCAAGGATCACCTCCTCCAAGCTCAGGAGCGATGCATCCCAACAAAGAGGAAGTCAGGCAAAAAAGCCAGGTGGCCTGCATGGATGAACAAGGAGCTCCTGGGCAAACTCAAACACAAAAAGGAATCCTACAGAGGGTGGAAGCAAGGACAGGTAGCCTGGGAGGAATACAGAGAAATTGTCCGAGCAGCCAGGGATCAGGTTAGGAAAGCTGAGGCCCTGGTAGAATTAAATCTGGCCAGGGACATCAAGGGCAACAAGAAAAGATTCTATATGTACATCGGGGATAAAAGGAAGACAAGGGAAAATGTGGGCCCTCTCCAGAATGAAACGGGAGACCTGGTTACCCAGGACACGGAGAAGGCAGAGGTACTCAATGACTTTTTTGCCTCGGTCTTCACTGGCAAGTGCTTGAGCCTCACCGCCCAAGCCGCAGAAGGCAAAGGCAGGGACTGGGAGAATGAAGAGCCGCCCACTGCAGAAGAACATCAGGTATGAGACCATCTAAGGCACCTGAAGGTGCACAAGTCCATGGGACCCAATGAGATCCATCCGCGGGTCCTGAAGGAACTGGCGGATGAAGTTGTTAAGCCACTATCCATCGTATTTGAGAAGTCGTGGCAGTCCGGTGAAGTTCCCACTGCCTGGAAAAGGGGAAACATAACCCCCATTTTTAACAAGGGAAAAAAGGAAGACCCGGGGAACTACAGGCCAGTCAGTCTCACGTCTGTGCCTGGCAAGATCATGGAACAGATCCTCCTGGAAGCTATGCTAAGGCACAGGGAGGACATGGAAGTGATTTGAGACAGGCAGCACAGCTTCACCAAGGGCAAGTCCTTCCTGACTAACCTAGTGGCCTTCTATGATGGAGTGACTACATCGGTGGACACGGGAAGGGCTACAGATGTCATCTATCTGGACCTCTGTAAGGCCTTTGACAGGGTCCCCCACAACATCCTTCTCTCTAAACTGGAGAGGTATGGATTTGATGGGTGGACTGTCCGGTAAAGGGTGAGGAATTGGCTGGATGGTCACATCCAGAGGGTAGTGGTCAACAGCTCCATATCCAGATGGAGATTGGTGCTGAGTGGCATCGCGCAGGGGTCCATATTGGGACCGGTACTGTTTAATATCTTCATCAATGACATAGACAGTGGGATGGAGTGCACCCTCAGCAAGTTTGCAGATGACACCAAGCTGAGTGGTGCGATCGACACACCAGAGGGATGGGATGCCATCCAGAAGGACGTGGACAAGCTCAAGAAATGGGCCTATGTGAACCTCATGAGGTTTAACAAGGCCAAGTGCAAGGTCCTGCACCTGGGTCGGGGCAAGCCCCAGTCTCAATCCAGGCTGGGGGATGAAGGGATTAGAGCAGCCCTGCCGAGAAGGACTTGGGGGTACTGGTGGATGAAAAGCTGGACATGAGCCAGCAATGTGCGCTCACAGCCCAGAAAGCCAACCATATCTTGGGTTGCATCAAACGAAGCATGGCCAGCAGGTGGAGGGAGGTGATTCTGCCCCTCTCCTCTGCTCTGGTGAGACCCCACCTGCAGTACTGCATCCAACTCTGGAGTCCTCAGCATAAGAAAAGCAGGGACTTGTTGGAGCGGGTCCAGAGGAGGGCCACGAAAATGGTCAGAGGGATGGAACACCTCTCCTCTGAAGGAAGGCTGAGAGAGTTGGGGTTGTTCAGCCTAGAGATGAGAAGGTTTGGGGAGACCTTCTTGCAGCCTATCAGTACTGAAAGAGGACTTATAAAAAAGATGGTGGCAAACTTTTTAGCAGGGCCTGTTGTGACAGGACAAAGGGGAATGGCTTTAAACTAGAAGGGGGTAGATTTAAACTAGATAGAAGGAAGAAACTTTTTATGCTGAGGGTGGTGAAACACTGGCACAGGTTTCCCAGAGAGGTGGTGGATGCCTCATCCCTGGAAACCTTCAAGGTCAGGTTGGACGGGGCTCTGAGCAACCTGATCTAGTTGATGTCCCTGCCCATGGCAGGGGGATTGGACTAGATGACCTTTAAAGGTCTCTTCCAACCCAAATTATTTTATGATATTATGATGCTATGATTTTAGAAAGTTTAATGTCATTTTATAATTTTCCTTCTTCTTAAGGACAATGTATTCTCATTTATCATTATTGTTGTTGTTGTGGTTGTTACTAAATATTTCTGTAAAAAGTGGAGCTAAAACCAGGGGACAAGAGAAAATAATGGACTGCTTAGTTCTAAAATACCTTGTTTTTTTTTTCTTTCTGCTGATGATTTCTATGACTTTCCATGCTTTCTTCAGGATTTCAAATTCTTCAACATTAGTATCTCAATGATTCTATGATTCTATGATTCTATCTAAATGCCTGAGCTGGTTTATACTACTATGACTTAATAAAACACCTTTGATTTCCAGAAGAAAGTTAGTGGATAATAAAAAACGTTTAATAAATCACATTTTGGTTAACAGTTGTTGAATTTATAAAGCTTGTTACCTTCTGTGTTCCTTTCAGTTATTTTCATTATTTATCACACATATGCACCCCTAAGAAAATCAGGAATCCAGTGAGGTCCGAAAACTCTGAGTATCCCACACCTGTGAAAATAAAGCTAGGTTAAAGCAGGATAAAGATATGACTTCTGAGAATCACAAAAATTCTGAAAAATAGTGTTATTTTTGCCATTTAACTTTAAAAATATTTCTTAATAGCTATGTAGCATATGCAGGATATAATTCTTATAAAATATGTGTTGGGTTAAAGTCTAGTCAGGACTCTTCGTGGCAGGTTTTTGGTTTGGGTTTTTTTGGTCTTTTTCAATATAAATGTTTCACATATTTTGAATTTTATATGTCAACATTTATTAGTGAAAGATGGGCATAGTACTTTATTTTCATGGGCAGTAGTATAATCAAAGTTCATTCACTATGACTAAATAAAAGTGAGTATAAAATAGAAATATTTGCAGTGCCAATAATCACAATACAGTATAAGCCCTTGCAAAATACTGCTCTTTCCTTTCCTTTGCTTTATAGACAATGGAAATTGTAGTTTTGAAAATCCTGATATCTTTTTGTGCAGTATTACGTGTTGCCACGGCCAACTGGTAAGAATCAAGAGTAAGAAAGGAAATTGAAGTTGTCATCCTAAACACCATGTCAGTATTTCAATTAGCTCTGAAATATTGTGAGTCAGGATGCATCTGTCTGTAACTGGTAGTGCATTTAGAATTTTTCAGGATCTAACTCTTTCAAAGTGTCATTGTACACAACATAGTTCTTTAATACAGCTTTTTTTCTGTGCTAGAGGGGACTTATTTTCTGGAGAGTTAATGTATTTGAAATTTTTATTAAATGTGCCCTCATTTTTTTAACACATTCTAGTTTAAAATATGTATTAGATCACTGAATAATACAAAGGAATTATTTTTTTGTTATTTTTTCCAAAATCATGTTTTTGTACTAAAGTTTTTTTCCTTCCCTTCATCATTGAGACATTTTAATGATGTCAAATAAAATAACACTATTGTCTTATAACGTATAATGAAAATGAGAGGAAAACTAGAGCTCTTTAGGAAAAGTTAGGCAACAAATTAAAATTGGATATCTAAATATTTTGCCTTGGTGACTACAACAATAAGGCAAAGGATCTTTGAAATCTGTTATAAACTGACTATGTGCTACAGCTTTTCTAGTCAGCAGCATATCATTGACCCACATGCAGAACGGCTTACTTTGGAAGGGCTTGAGTTTGACCATGGATGTTCTGGGATGGGTTACCCAGATTCAGGGGTCTGAAAGGTTGGTTCCTCCCACAGCAGAAACCATCAGTTACAAATGGAGAATCTTCTGCTACCGTCAGTAACTGACATGCCACTTGATTTTTGGCACAGTCATGGAACTGAAACATGGTAAAAAATACTCTTTGAAACAATAATTTAAAAAAAAAAAAAATCAACCAAATTCCACAAAATTAAACTCTTAAATGGAAAAAAAAAAACCAAACCCTAAGTGCACAAGCAACCCTGAAAATAACTTTTCATTAGAATTTTTCTCATTAATCCACATGAACTTTAAGCTTATTCCTTCCTCATTCCTGATAAGATTAACTGGAAAACAAGCTTTTCATTTGCATAATAATGTCAAGGTTTCAGAGTTTAGTCTAATTTCACATTTAAATAAAAATAAGACTTTCAAAATTTTACATGATTAAACATAAGGAAGTGTTGAAAGTGGATAATTTAACCACAAAATGTTCTGTAACTGTTTCACTCTGTAAATTAATATTCCTTTAAAGATACTAGTAATCAGGCTCTCATTCGAGATGTGGAAACTGAATTCTTGGTAACAAATTAAACATGGGTTTCTTGTGTCCTGAGATTTTTGTTATTCAGTTAGAGATTTTTCTTTTCTTTTTGAGTCCAAAATATATTTCAACTTACATTAAATTTATAAAAATAGTTGAGGTTTGAAGGAAAGCAACACTTTCTAATGAAAAGTATAAGTTTGAAAATGTTGATCACTTACAAGCCTTAATTCCTGAGAAAGTCTGTATTTTCAATACTCAAGCCAAGCCACTTCCTACAGTATGAACCTGAGATTGCAAAGTTAAAAAGAGAACAGTAGGAGGATTTGGGACTGAGAGCTGGCCAAAGTCTGATGATAATCAGGTGACTGCGGAAAAAAATATTAGACTCTGTTATTATTTAAAAATAAAATTAGTTTATTATAATCAGAAATTCTTCATGAGTCTTTATCTGTGGAATTCCTTTTGCAGTCCATTTCCTATACAAAATTCTGCTTCAGAATATAGTCCCTCATACTCACAATATCCCTTTGAATACATGAAATAAGGTAAAGAATTTGAACGTTTAAACTGTCTGGAAAACAAACTCAGATAATCATACCATTTAATGCACTGGAAAGCTATCTCTGACTATCAAAATAGACATTTTGTGTCTGAATGTTATTGATTACCTGATCAATATTTAGCAAAGTAATCTCCCCCCCTAGTTTTTTGCAATAAATGGGACAGAGAATTCCCCTAGATGAAACAGTAAATAATCTCATTGCTGTCATATCAGATAAATATATGGATATATGGGCTGTAATTTTCTTTGGCAGAGGAGTAAATTGAGTACATGTGGAATCCTAACCATTACATAGTAAAAAAAAAAAAAAAAAAAAAAAAAAAAAGATATTTTACCATCATCCACTTTTTCTGGTTGTATCAAAAAAAAAGAAAAAGAAAAAAAAAAGAAAAAGAAAAAAAAAGACCAGCAACAATAGCAATTTGAAGGAATTGGGGTCATCTTAATTCATGATGGATATATTCTCAGAAAGTCTAGCAGATCAGATTCAAAAGAGGATTTAGGCAGAGAACTGCATAGTTTCAAGATACCAATGAACATAGGGGTAGGACAATAAAGATTTTCAGTGTTACAACTTAAGTTTTGAATGTCTTTTAATACCCATTTCTTCTGCATACATTCCAAAGACCTATTCTGAATTTAGCTTATAGAAATTTATGTAATGTGCCTATGGTGACATAGTGTGTCAGAGTCACAGCTGGATCCTCTCTTTTCTGGTCCTGGATATTATCCTCTATGCGTGACATAGAGGAGGAGAAATGTGAATAGGGTTTTTTGCCTCCTTTCTCCCCTTAAAATATCATACTTCTTGATATTATTGCTGCAGCAATTCATATCATTGAAAGTCACAGTAAATTGATGTAATTTCAGTTTATTCTTGGATCACATAGTTGCAGAACCTGTCCAGTTTAGACAAATCATTAATACATTCTCAAACCTCTTGGCAGATGAGAACTGAAAAGGTGTGTATGTCTTCAAAGAGCCAGTGAAAAGGCACTTGGTATAAATTTGGACACATACTCTTAATCCTAACTGTTTTTAATTTTGGAATAATTCTTAAACTAAGATATTCTTCTCTTAGGTATACATGCATTTGTTATAATGAAAGTAGTAGAACATGCACAGATTCATATGAAAATATTTTTTGTTTAATTCACACTGTAAAAACACCCAAGGAAGAGTCAGATTATTCATACTTCTTGCTAGTAGTAATTAGGTACATTGTCTGCTTAATGCAAACATACTTAACTGTATGAACTGGAAATAAATAGTCAAATGTTAATCAGTTTTCAAACCTGTCTAACGTTGAATTCCTCTTTTCTTTATACAATACAGGAGGTTAAAGAAAATCCACACTCTTACTAAGGAACCTGCCTATTAAAACATTATGTAAACATCTTTTATTTAGCCTCTTTTTTTCCTTCAGTCTCATTAATAGGGTCATTACTCTTCCTCTATGAGGCTGGCATGTCTTCAAACACAGCAAAGTTTACTTTTTCCAGCATTTCAATTCTTATCCCCTTTTTAGGAAGAATAACTTCTTCACACAAGAGTTAGAAGCCCAATATTTTCATCAGGTAAAGAAGTTACCTATTTTACCCTCAGATTAAAGAAAAAAATAAAAGAAGATAAAAGCTGATAAATACGAAAAGCACAGAAGTTTTTGCAGAAGCAGCTAGTAGACCTCATTATTCAAGTGATAAATAAAAGTGGATCTATATTTTACCTTGCTCAAGACATCTGGCCCTGGAAATATGGGTGGAGCTTGATTCTGCTGTATGCTATTTTCCAACATTTATGTGAAAAGTATAATGGACTCTGTTGTTTCCCATGCCACATAAGCCACAGATCTACAGCAGCATGGAGAAGCTACAAAGCTGTGGGCGCCACTTGTCTCAAAGATGTCTATTTGCTCCACATAGCCTTTCATTACAGAATCATTAAGGTTGGAAAAGACCTCTAAGATCATCGAGTCCAACCGTCAACCCAACACCACCATGCCCACTATACCACGTCCCTAAGCGCCTCATCTACACATCTTTTAAACACCTCCAGGGATGGTGACTCAACCACTTCCCTGGGCAGCCTGTTCCAATGTATAACCTCTCTTTCAGTAAAGAAACTTTTCCTCATGTCCAATCTAAACCTCCCCTGGTTCAACTTGAGGCCATTTCCTCTCGTCCTATTGCCAGTTACTTGGGAGAAGAGACCGACACCCACCTTGCTACAACCTCCTTGCAGGGAGTTGGAGAGAGTGATGAGGTCTCCCCTCAGCCTCCTTTTCTCCAGGCTAAACAGTCCCACTTCCCTCAGCCGCTCCTCATAAGACTTGTTCTCCACACCCCTCACCAGCCTCGTTGCCCTTCTCTGGACACGCTCCAGCACCTCAACATCCTTCTTGTAGTGAGGGGCCCAAAACTGAACACAGTAGTCGAGGTGCGGCCTCACCAGTGCCGAGTACAGGGGCACAATCACTTCCCTCCTCCTGCTGGCCACACTAGTTCTGATACAGGCCAGGATGCCATTGGCCTTCTTGGCCGCCTGGGCACACTGCCGGCTCATGTTCAGCCGGCTGTCAGCCAGCACCCCCAGGTCCTTTTCTGCTGGGCAGCTTTCCAGCCACTCTTCCCCAAGCCTGTAGCGCTGCATGGGGTTGTTGTGGCCGAAGTGCAGGACCCGGCACTTGGCCTTGTTGAACCTCATCCAGTTGGCCTGGGCCCATCGATCCAGCCTGTCCAGGTCCCTCTGCAGAGCCTTCCTACCCTCGAGCAGATCAACACTCCCGCCCAACTTGGTGTCGTCTGCAAACTTACTGAGGGTGCACTCAATCCCCTCATCCAGATCATCGATAAAGACATTGAACAAGACCGGCCCCAAAACTGAGCCCTGGGGAACATTGCTCGTGACCGGCCGCCAACTGGATTGAACTCCATTCACCACAACTCTCTGGGCCTGGCTGTCCAGCCAGTTTTTGACCCAGCGCAGAGTACACCTGTCTAAGCCGTGAGCCGCCAGCTTCTCGAGGAGAATGCTGTGGGAGATGGTGCCAAAGGCCTTGCTGAAGTCCAGGTAGACCACATCCACAACCCTTCCCTCATCCACTAGGTGGGTCACCTGGTCCTAGAAGGAGATCAGGTTGGTCAAGCAGGACCTGCCTCTCATGAACCCGTGCTGGCTGGGCCTGATCCCCTGGTTTTCCCGCACATGCCTTGTGAGCGCCCTCAAGATGAACCGCTCCATCATCTTCCCTGGCACCGAGGTCAGGCTGACAGGCCTGTAGTTCCCCGGATCCTCCTTCCGGCCCTTCTTGTAGATGGGCATCACATTGACGAGCCTCCAGTCGTCCGGGACCTCCCCCGTTATCCAGGACTGCTGATAAATGATGATGGAGAGTGGCTTGGTGAGCACCTCCGCCAGCTCCCTCAGCACTCTCGGGTGGATCCCATCCGGCACCATGAACTTGTGAGCATCCAGGTGGCGTAGCAGGTCATTGACTGCTTTCTCTTGGATTATGGGGGGTTCATCCTGCTCGCCATCCCTGTCTTCCAGCTCAGGGGGCTGAATACCCTGAGGATAACTGGTCTGCCTGTTAAAGACTGAGGCAAAGAAGGCACTGAGTACCTCAGCCTTTTCCTCATCCTCGGTGACAATGTTTCCCCCCCGCATCCAATAAAGGATGGAGATTCTCCTTGGCTCTCTTCTTGTCATTAATATATTTGTAAAAACTTTTTTTGTTGTCTTTAACGACAGCGGCCAGATTGCGTTCTAGCTGGGCTTTTGCCTTTCTCATTTCCTCTCTGCACGACCTAACGAGATCCCTGTACTCTTCTTGAGTCGCCTGCCCCTTCTTCCACAAGTGGTAAACTCTCCTTTTTTCCCTGAGTCCCAGCAAGAGCTCCCTGTTCAGCCAGGCCGGTCGTCTTCCCCGCCCGTTCTTCTTATGGCGTACGGGGACAGCCTGCTCCTGTGCCTTTAAGACTTCCTTCTTGAAGATCGTCGAGCCTTCCTGGACCCCTTTGCCCTTCAGGACTGTCTCCCTTATTATGATAAGCAAAATGCTGTGTGCTACTTTCATCTTCATAAGAAAGTTTACCTATTGAAAATAAGGTCCCCAATTCTGGTTTTATCTCTACCAGCTCTGTTATAAAAAACTATAAGCCATCATATCTTACAAATTCATCATAGCTCTTACAAATTACTTTTGTACCAGTACACTAAAGCCACCAGTGTTGTTCTACACTAGCTGAAACTCATTATTCATTATTTTGGGTGGACATGTAATATTACTGAACACAAGCTCTGGGTATTCCCAGTTGCCAGACTCATCCCTCATTGGCTCCAGAATATAAGGACTATCCATATAGCATATAGCCATTATTTCTCTCCATCTCAGTGACCTGTCCAAAGTACAAATTGAATAAAGATTGGAATACAGCTGAGTCATATTTTAGCAGTTCAGGAACTGTATTTAGTGTTCTGGACATGCACTCTGACCATTAAAATCCTAAATTAAGCACTAACTCTCATTACTGGCTCTTGCCAATCTTTGTAATTCAAAAGTAACTGGAGAACTGGTCTTTAAGTCAAGAAGATAAATTCAACATCTTTTGTTTCCTTCAAATTAAACTCTCATAATTACTACAAGTTATTCAGGGCTAGTCTGTCATATCGATCCCACAGCTTTGTAAAAGTATTTTGCACTGACTGTAGTACACTGATTGTAAATATTTTTTTATTTGTGAATGTCTTGGGTTTTTTAACTAATTATAAAAAATAAACACAAAAAAAAGAGAAAAGTAAAATTCTGAGTAATAACATCAAAGAAAGATTAAACTCATGCAAAATGAGGATGAGTAGACATCAACATTTTTATGAATGTATACATGCTATATAGTAGAAGAGTACTTCTACTACAAAGAAAACTTGGTTCCTGCTGAACCAAGGAAACTATTTTCTGGCATCTCTTACATTTAAATACTGTTCCTTAACTAAACTAAGTATTATATTAGTGAAATATTGCAGCCTCCAAGGATTATCCTGGCAGATTCTTCCCAGAACAATCCCCAAAACTCAATAGCCTAGTTTAGTTTTAGGCAGCTAATTAAAGCAATGAATTTAACAGTGTACATTCCTTCTACAGTTAGTGGAGACAACAAGGAGATCATGGTGGTCTGAATAACCTCTGCAAGGGACATATTTTCTTTCTCCATTAACCATATTGAGCATAGGATGAGAATGTTCCTTTCTTAAGCAATTATTTTGGGTGCCTAATGTCAGCCATGGTGTCTTCACACAGGGAATAAAGTAGTGGGTATGGTACAAATATCCACGCTCATCAGAAAGTTCTTAGACTATACCACCTCACTCATTCTATTTTTTTTTTAATAATTTTTATTAAAAGCACATCTTTTTCCTATCTGCTGAGAAGTCTTTCTGATTACATGTCCAAACTGTAGGGACAGTTAAAACCTAAAGAAAAGATGGTTAGAATCATGTGTTACAGTTGCTTTGGTGACATCAAGAATAAAGAAATAAATAAAAACTCTTTACAGGTTCTACTCAACCCACCTTAAATATTTTCCTTAAGCAATGCTTCCAGGTGTTTTTGTCACTACAGAGCTTTCTGTTGGCTGAACAGGCTGGTTAAATAAATCTCTTATTGCAAAAAAATAGTTAATGATATTGTTGGTATATAAAAAAAATACCTTCCAACTTCTCCCTGGATTGCTTTTATTAATGATAAACCCACAATTTTTCCCTTTCAAAAATATATTAAGAATTGAACAGTATTAGCTAAGACTCAGTGTTTTATTAAACAATGATAATTTAATATGGAATGAGTTACATACAATCTATGTTATATGATTCAGAAGCTCTTGCTACTTAAGTACATGCAGGTATTTTGATCAGAAAAGTTCATAAAAATCTTGGCTAGATTCCACGGTTCAGGCAAAATTCCTTAACTTTTAGAAAATTAAGAGATCGTAGTAGCAGGGCTTTTTCACTGTCCAATATATGGTTAAGGTCCTTACTTAGGAGGCCAAAACCCAACCCATTATGTCCAATTCTGACACAGCAGATTTGAATTTATGATTTTATGACATAGCATCTAAGTGACAGCTTACAAAACACCCCGAGTAAAAGACTTTCCAATACTTTTTGAATTCCCGGTTCCTTCCTGAAACTGAAACACTATTCAGTCAAGAAAGTAGGATCATCAAACCACAAGTCCAGCCAGCAAAAGGGATCCTGGCTCTGTAGCCCAGTTTTTACACATTTAGCTGAGAGCAGAGACTGAGGTTTCCCCTGTATTTGGCTGTGCCTGTGTTTCCGAGTAGTGTGGTCCAATAGAAGTGGGCGTTTAGAGCAAAACATTTGCACAAACTATAAACATTTCAGTGTATTTTACATCAGGCAGGACCTAGTCTAGTGACATGGACAGAATATTCATGAGCTACTCTCAAGTAGCCCATCTTCCAGTCCAGATTAACCCCAAAATTAATCTAGTTCATGAACTTTATAACACTGCACAATACACCCCAATGTGTGGCAAGTGGGAAAATTAAAAAACATTCCTGATCTGGATTAAAACACTAATGCAGAAGATTATTTATATTTTCAAAATAGGCAGCTGATGAATAAAAAAAAAAGAAACAATCTAAGGAACAAATGCCATGATGCTTTTCCAAGACTTAGTACAGAAAGCTGCTTCAGACTGTAAAACTGTTTCATGGAGATACTCACCTGCTGCCCTGAGAGAGACACATGCGTCCATGTAGACCAGTAATGCTCTACTACTTAACAGGTTACTGACTGTATAAGCACTGTCTAAGCTATGCTGTACAGGGCTTGTGAAACTTAAGTGCCTAACGAGCCTTGAATTCCAGGCCGATTTTGGAGTATTGAAGAGCTGGACATCATAATGCCTTAGTTAAATATCTGCTTTAACACAACACCTTATGTATATGAATGACACATAAGGTCAGACCTCTGTGGACTAGTCTCC
Organism: Aptenodytes patagonicus; assembly: GCF_965638725.1. Taxonomy (NCBI): domain Eukaryota; kingdom Metazoa; phylum Chordata; class Aves; order Sphenisciformes; family Spheniscidae; genus Aptenodytes; species Aptenodytes patagonicus. The sequence goes on along the minus strand of NC_134949.1, from coordinate 190,275,742 downwards.
CACTGAAATTTCAGCCAGAGAGCTTTGCGGGACCAGATCTCTGATGACTCATAGTAAGGCACAATCAGTTAAAAAGTACAGGCTTTTCTGTGCATAGTGACCCTGGCAAAGATATACTGAGGCCTTCTTTAAAAGCAGTAATCTACCACACAAGTTGCTGCAAAAGTAACACCAGATAAAACACATTTCTGTAATATAGCCTACAGGTCACAGCCATATTGAATATGAACAGAGACTATTAGCCGAGGTTTCTTGTTTTGTAAATTATTCATATTTCAATTTTAAGATTTTTTTTAATGTTATTGAAATCTTCCTGCCCTGGAGCAAGTTTCATAATACCATAAGTTAATATACTTTCCTGTCACCTTCATAGGGTCTGGGTTTAAATCTGGCTTGGGTCACAAGTGAAATTAGCTTAATGGTCTCAAATTAGTCCTTAGTAGGCATTTGTCCATATCACAAAATTACTATTGTACATAATTTGGCAGTAGAGTGCAATTGTAGAGTACTATTCTCCAAGGAACCAAGAAATAAAATAGAAGGGACATTGCAGAGCAGGTTTGCTTTTGGCAATGATATTTGGATCAAGCTGATGCAAATGATGTCTTACTTTCATGAGAATCATTATTCAGCAAATTAGTTAACACAATGAAGTTGTCTAAATAAATGACCTGTCACTTTTCAATAGATCAAATGGCAGGAAAATATTGTTTTACAGTATCATGCCATTTTGGACACTGACAGTCCAAGATGCACTTTGATTCATCTTATTTATGGCAATAGGCAAAAAGTGCTGTAAGTAGTGATTGTATGGGAAACCAACACTGTTTGTTTGTTTGTTTGTTTTGAAGTATGATGATAATTAGAACATGAAACAACCAGGCAAGCCATAATTAGAGGTTCAAATGAAAACATCATCATCAAAATCATTCAACTATACATAGTTAAATTCAATTAAATAATTTGCTGACTTTTATGTGACCAGCTTTATCTAGCATAATAATGAAAAAGGGAAAAGGGAAAAAAAAAAAAAAGAAGAAAAATTGTCAAATAAACTAATTGGTGTAAATTATTCCATTAGTTGTGCTAATAACGCAAAGAATGTGGTAAATGTCCAATATTGCGTTTCTTACATTCTTGAGACTGTCACCGAAATTCCACTAGCTTAAATGTAGTCAAGAGGAAAAAAAAAAGTAGTATTTCTGCTTACATAAGCAAATGGACATTCTTAATTGAACTGAACATTTTTAAGATAATAGTCTAGTTGTTCAGCAGTTCCACAAAAGATGCTTCAGTAAAATCAGTTCATTAGTAGTGTAAGAAATATAAGACAGCACAGGAATATAAAGTCATACTTGGGCTGGAAACTGCTTTGGAAAAGGCATCCTGTCTTCTTTAATACCTGTCACTACTTTTGCATGTTGTGCCATAAAAACTATTGAACAGGATCAGACCCTTCATATTCATACAGAAGTGAAATTGTAAGGTTTGCCTCACAACTGCTTTTGCTCTGCTCCTGTACCATAGAGACAAGCCCGGGTACATATACATACATACCTCTATGTATGTATTTACATATACACACACATTATATAAATGTGTAAAATTAAAGGTAATTACTTGAATGAGGAAATATTCCCTCAATGAGGATTTAACATTAAATATTTGAAAAGCAAGATTTCAAGATCACAGTCTTGCCCTTTGTGTGGCTAAAGATTGTTTTGTTTTGTTTTTAATATTTTGGTTTATTAAACTTCAAGTGGAAAAAAAACCCACAACAACATAGTGGAACATAAAGAAGTAACCACAAGCACTGAATAATTAAGAAATCAATAAACAATTCAGCATTTCTTTGATGTTCAAATGACCTTCCTGAATTAGAAGCTAAGACAGTGTATGCAATATGAAATCTTTAGCTAGCTAATGTACCAAGTAAATTTGAGTAGGCTGGTAAATTTTGATTTAACTACCTTAACTGCTTTGATAGGTTAACTCTAAAGATCATTGAATCAGTCAGATATTAGTTCAGCAAAAGCCAGATAAAAGACAGCACTTAGAAAGTAATACACATGCAGAGAAAATATCAGTGAGTTGTGGGAGGTAGGTGGAAAGCCCTGTAATGATGCTCCTTTTTTCCAAAATCCGTGATATAACCTCCTACTGCTGAAGACTGAGGTCAGGCAAAGCCTAAGGAAAGCCAACAATACTTTTTATTATTATTATTATTAATAAAAATATCATCTAGTTCAGAGTTCATGTGAACAGCTAGAAAAATCTTACATGTCTGGACCTGAGGAAGGCAGGAAGGAATATGGCAATTCCACCTTTGTCCTGCAGCAAGAATGGACCAGCCTCGCCGGAGCGAGTCAGCCTCGCCAGGGTCTGAGAAGGGCTTGAACACAGAGTTACACTGGGGAAGGTAAAAGGGGAGGTTACAGGTTCTTTTTTGTGGCAAACCACCAGTCTTTTTATCAGAGGTGCTTTATATGCAGCAGTACGCTGTAGATAGATAAATATACAACAGTTGGAAGCTGATTTTTGTGACTGGGGTCAAAAATGTCTGCCTCTACCGAATGAATCTTCTCCTCTCACACCATCTACCTGCAGCAATCTTGTTAGGGTCACTCTGTGGAGCAGCTTTGCTGCCTCCTCGCTTATGTATTCCAGCCCAAATCCAGCCCGGCTATTCTTCTGTAGCTGGGCATAATATTAAAGATTCAGCTCAAGGACTCTGAGGCTCTATAAATTGCTGAGTGCCTTTGGCATGCAGGCACTCTCAGTTTTCCACAGAACAAACCCAGATCCCCCAGGAGTATAAATGAAATCACCCCAAATGCCTCACCATGTATACAAAGTCTGTCATTCACTCTATGTATCAGCTCTTTAAATGAGTCGGTGCTCCTCATACACAAAAATAATCTTTCTGAGATGGTGGCAATAGATTTTTCCGAGATAAAGGGTAGCACTGAGAATCTGTGTTCACCTTTTATCTGCCCTCTTCGTGCCGGTTGTGTTGATGAGGACTACAAAGCGGCCTGAACCGAAAGCTGGCTTGATAATTTGTATCTTGCTCTCTTACCTATCATTATAGTTCATCATTATCTTCTAAAAGATTTTCCATTGCTTCTGAAACAAGTGAAGTCAGCACTCTCTCTCTCTCTCTTTGGGAAGCAGTACAGCTGTCAGTATGCCAATCTACCCACAACATGTTACATCCATTTAACAGTTCAGAGGAAGAACTAAATGGATTTAGCTGTACTTGATCAAATTTAAGTTTATTTTTATGTTAGTTCAAATCATTAAGAACTTAAGCAATAAATGAGTAAATGGAAAATATCACTAAAAAGTGATGTTATATGAAATTAATCATGAGGATTATCAGGATTTCTAAGGACATTATGTTCATTATCAGCTCTAGGAGCACTGAAGATTATCCTTTTTCTTTTTTCCTTCTCAAGCCAATCAAATATTTTAGCACATAGGATGTTTCAGACAACAGAGTAAACAGAGGCAAAATGGATTACCTATGAGGTACCTGGTTTGGCCTAGGAAGTCTGAGTACAAACCATGACTGTGAGCTACTCATTACTGAGAACTCCCTAACGGTTCATTGATTATGTAATCAATTTCAATAGAGATTGATTGTATAAGTAATATGCCCTCAAACCTACATGCCATTTACACCTTTTATTCAGTATCTCTTAAGATTAAACCAAATATTAATGTAAGTCATAAATCAAGAACTCAGAAGTCAATGAGTTCTCTGCTCATTGCAGAGAAATAGCTAGAAACCCCTAGAAACCTAACACAAATTTACTTAAGCTTAAAACACTAACATAATCTTGAAACTTGCTTAAGAATTATTGTGAACTTATTTAAACTCAAGTTCAATGCTGGGATCATTGTTCTTTTGTGGAAAAAAATGCTTTAATCCTTATGTTTGTACCCCAAAAGATAAGAATTTCAGCAACGTATCAAAATAAACTTGCATGTAAATGACAAAGTCTGAGTCATGCATCAGATGCAATAACTGGAGAGACATGCCTGTGAAAATTGGCCAGCAGTTACTTCCAACTATGCACAGAATCAAAATCCCAACAGTAGTGCAAGTGTATGAGCTGTGTACTCAGGCAGTCAGTTCATAAACAATCTGCTTTGTTGGCAGTATAAGTAAGAGCATAACAATAAAAAAAAAAAAAAAAGTATAACAAAGCCAGATTGCAATGGAAGATGAGCTTCTGACTTACCAGCATTTGTACAGAACAGTGTAAACATCAACGCTCCAGCCTCTGTTCACTGTCATAAATTTCCATCCTTGTCCCTGCCTTATATTTCCACCTTTTGACCACATAATGAGGTTGACTGGAGCAAATTACATTTGACAGAGAATTTTCTCTGACTTTGGAAAATACAGAAAAGGTTATATTATCCACTGTGACCCTAGAAATCTTTGATTCTGGCTTTTGACCTAAACTTTTTGATATCAAAGTGATGTATTAGGAACACTGATGAATATGAAAATAATGGTATATGTTAGTACTGCTATTAAGTAAGATATTGGCTGGTGTTAATTAGATCTGTGATGACATTTTCTACACTGATGAGTTCCAACTCCCATGAAACAAATGTCCATGGATTTTGTTAGAGCATTCACAGTTGGTATCCAGCTCTTTCCCCTTGATTGCCAAGGCACTCAATACATCTTCTGCCACAGCTCAGCTGTATTTATGTGAACAGACCACTGTTTATCGCTTTCCCAACAGGTGACTGAACCTGGAAGCTCCAAATCAAGAATTTCTTTGGATTTTGAGCATGACAGCCAGCCAACCTTCATCGTATTCACATGTCTTTGAGCCTTATTTTGCTCACCGCTATTCCATTGTCTTACATGTCCAGGACAAACACCAAGATCATAGCTCTGCATTGGCCACTTCCACTCAGCTGGTGTGGGTTGCAAGCCAAATCTGACTTTGTAATATTTGTTTTCACTGAAGAGGAGAAAAATGTGAACGGTTCAGATTTCCACTAAAGTATTCTTTCTTCTCTGAGTCACTGTTTTTCCTAGTTTAATTTAAGTGTAAAAGGTTACATAAAGAAGTACTGGAAGTCTAGCAATGAAGTTATAAAATGACAGAATCAATTTGCATTTTAAGAAATAAATCATGATGTAAATTGGTATTAACAATGGTACCACAGGTTTTGAGGAGCTGCTAATATCTAGTAATAATTTTTCACACATTTTTCAATAAATAAATAAATAAATAAATAAATCCTCAGTTTGAAGGATCTCAAAGCAAAAAAAAACCAAAAAAAAACCCAAAACCAGAAGACCCTGAATAGGAAGGCAGCTGACATACAGGATGTTATTCCTTCCTGAAAAAATAAAGTGTTTAGAAATACAACAGCAGAAATCCCAATGGCTATGAAAAGTGTTGTGACTTTTTCAAATATGCTCACTTATAGCAGCCAATATCTTTGTTATCAGATCTTTGGACTGGGACTTCTGCCATACACCTATATTGGAATAGCCTGTTTGCCACAAGAGGATTAAACACAGATTTCTGTTCTTGTGGCATTTGTCACTTACAGTACATGCGGCGTTTAGGTATTCTAAATCTGAACTCCAGTGCAGCAAGATGATGGACATCTCTTCTTAAGTAGCTCAAAATTTCTAAGATACAATAGTTTAATTTCAATGAGCTCATTGTTCATCCTTAAGAATTTTGGCATAATTCACAAACACTTTTAGACATAAGCCAGGGTTTAAATAATGAAAAGTCAAAGAAAAACATGATCTGTTAATAACAACAAAATGAATTTGCCATCTCTCTTCGTGAAAATGAAGAAAAACTGCAAATTGCTTTCTAGTCTATTCAACAAACTCGTTATAATCAACCATACTACTCACTTCTGGTAGGCAGCAAGAAAGTCTAACAAAATATTATGCCCCACACAGACGGAACTTTAATAGAAACCCAACAGAGAGAAGGGAGAGTGGAAGGCCATCACTGATAGTTGTCAGGACCGCTGGTTCTTTCATAAGACTGGAGAACAAAGAAGAGGCGAGAAGCATTTTTGCTATCAGATACTCATTTAACAATTCTAGCAAAGAGCAATTCTCATTCACGTCATCTGCTTCTGCTGTGAGAGTGGCTCTGAGAATGCAGCCATGGGGAGGCATGTTTTGATCAAGTCCGCTGCTTTCCCCTTCAAAGCAAATGAGATAATGTGGCTGTGGAACAGCACCTTTTAATCAGATCAGCGGGATTCCATTGAAATGAAGTACAATGCAGCTGCAAGTTAGTATTTCCCTAAAACAGGTGTACACTTCTCCCTTTGAAATTGTGAACACAGCCCTCGTCCCTGTATCCCAAACTAGGCTTCAGCAGAACTGTGCTCAGCATTGTCTTTTACTTTTTGCCCTTTTGTCACATTTTCTTTCTGTGCAAAGGAGATTTATATATGTGCCAAATATACCTTTAACTAGCATAAGTTAAATGAGTTTTGGGTATTTTTTGCAAAACGGGAAAGCAGGTTGAAAGTTAAATCAATTCCTTGCCTCATTTGCCCTTATAGTTAGTTTCACCTTATGCCTGAACTTAAAAGGAAACATGGTAGAGGATTGTGTTATCAAGTAGAAGTTGATCAGAAATAGATATTTTGGGAAAAAATGGGCTGATGGACTGATGTTAACCCCTACACAGGCCTATACTCTCTGTTGCTAGTTAATAAATACTGTATTGTTAGCTATGTTCCTCCCCTCCCTTTCATGTATACTGCATAACAGATTAATTAGCTGTAGCTGATGCAGTTGTGGACAGTGTAATGATCACAGAGTGTAGCATGCAGCTCCTGGAAGTTTGTCTAGGAATAAGAAAGTACTAGTTACTGAGAGAACAGAGAAAAATCCGGAGGTGTCTACCAGGTTGAACACAACTGGGGAAAAAGGAAGGATGGTCACCTTATCTGTCTTAGTCTCTTTTAGAACTGATTTTTTGAGATTCCCTTTTAGGGAATGGAAACAGGATGGAGCTTTCAGATGTTATGGCTGTTTACACACGGAGAAGGACTGGTGGGAGATGTGGTGGTCGGAGGCTGTCTTGGGCTTAGCAACCATGAAACGATAGAATTCTCAATTCTCAGTGAAGTAAGGAGGGGGGCCAGCAAAACCACAACCATGGACTTCCGGAGGGCAGACTTTGGCCTGTTCAGGACGCTGGTTGAGAGAGTCCCTTGGGAGACAGTCCTGAAGGGCAAAGGGGTCCAGGAAGGCTGGATGTTATTCAAGAAGGAAGTCTTAAAGGCGCAGGAGCAGGCTGTCCCCATGTGCCGTAAGAAGAACGGGCGGGGAAGACGACCAGCCTGGCTGAACGGGGAGCTCTTGCTGGGACTCAGGGAAAAAAGGAGAGTTTACCACTTGTGGAAGAAGGGGCAGGCGACTCAAGAAGAGTACAGGGATCTCGTTAGGTCGTGCAGAGAGGAAATGAGAAAGGCAAAAGCCCAGCTAGAACGCAATCTGGCCGCTGTCATTAAAGACAACAAAAAATGTTTTTACAAATATAGTAATGAGAAGAAGAGAGCCAAGGAGAATCTCCATCCTTTATTGGATGTGGGGGGGAACATTGTCACTGAGGATGAGGAAAAGGCTGAGGTACTCAATGCCTTCTTTGCCTCAGTCTTTAACAGGCAAACCAGTTATCCTCAGGGTACTCAGCCCCCTGAGCTGGAAGACAGGGACGGCGAGCAGGATGAACCCCCCATAATCCAAGAGAAAGCAGTCAACGACCTGCTACGCCACCTGGATGCTCACAAGTTCATGGTGCTGGATGGGATCCACCCGAGAGTGCTGAGGGAGCTGGCGGAGGAGCTCGCCAGGCCACTCTCCATCATCATTTATCAGCAGTCCTGGTTAACGGGGGAGGTCCCGGGCGACTGGAGGCTTGTCAATGTGACGCCCATCTACAAGAAGGGCCGGAAGGAGGATCCGGGGAACTACAGGCCTGTCAGCCTGACCTCGGTGCCGGGGAAGATTATTCCAGGAAACACAAAGCAGTCAATTTCCAATAAAATTCTACTTTCCACCCTTTCCCCCTCCACTTTTTCTGCACGATTTCTTTTCCTAAAAGAAAATCTGATGAGGGGTCTGGAGAACAAATCTTATGAGGAGCGTCTGAGGGAACTGGGACTGTTTAGCCTGGAGAAGAGGAGGCTGAGGGGAGACCTCATCGCTCTCTACAACTCCCTGAAAGGAGGTTGTAGCGAGGTGGGTGTCAGTCTCTTCTCCCAAGTAACAAGCGATAGGACAAGAGGAAATGGCCTCGAGTTGCACCAGGGGAGGTTTAGATTGGACATGAGGAAACATTTCTTTACTGCAAGAGTGGTTAAACATTGGACCAGGCTGCCCAGGGAAGTGGTTGAGTCACCATCCCTGGAAGTACTCAAAAGACATGTAGATGCAGCGCTTAGGGACATGGTTTAGTGGGCATGGTGGTGTTGGGTTGACGGTTGGACTCGATGATCTTAGAGGTCTTTTCCAACCTTAATGATTCTATGATTCTAAACTCAGGTGACGTGAATACCTCTTCTGCTGATTTGTCTTATACAAGGAAGCTTCGCATGATGCATCTCTCCATATGTGCAGATAGTGACTTACTGCACAGCTGGTGATTTTTGCAGTCCTTCGGGTATGAAACACAAGACTAGCACCAGCAACACAGGCTGAGGCTTGGGACTGCAGAATCAAAGGGGTAGGAACCAGTGTGTACCATTTCCATTGTCGTATGAAGGGCAGATCAGAAATTTCTCATCTCTGTAGAATGACAAACACCTTGCAACAGCCGTGCCTGAGTTTCACATCCCCAGCAGCAGAAAATGGTTCTTTACTTAAGAAATTTAACAGCATGATAGTTTTATCTCAAGAGGTATAAACTCCGGTTGTGCTTCCACTTAAATTTATGGCCGAAAGTTTAGAGACTAATAGAATGGAAAACATGAGTGTCTCAAACTTAAATTAGAAAGCTGGCCTTTGCAGCTGGGAGTTCAGAAAAATCTCTATTCAACAAGCACAGCAATGTCGTATAACATCCTCTTGTACTGGGTACTCATCATCTCATTAAATAGAAACGTAAAATGAGCAAGCTATTGCAAAAAAGTAAGGAAATAAGTCAGTGGTGTGCAGTCATTGTAATATGTTTTTTCAATTCCTCACTGAGAGTATTGAAAAATAGTAAAGTAGAACACGTTCATAGAAAGCATAACATAGTTGAATGGTTGTTTCCTCCTTTCTTTATCACTCCCAGGTGAAGGAACACTGGAGGTGGACATTGGTGAGATCTTGAGAAATAGGTGGATTATAAAATCTTTGGAGCCAAGAAAGCTGATACATTCACTACTGCCCATAAAACTATGTTTTCAGTTAAATGGAAGGATCTGTTGAACATATTTTATTAAAAAGAACAAGGAGGTATGGGAGTGGGAGTGTATTAAAAATGAAATAAATGGTCTCTAGTGAAAAGGCAGAGCTGAGGACTTTCTTATGGGAATGTATGAGCTTAGAAACTTGTATTAGATAGTGGTTGCTTCAGCCCACACATGGGATCCTAAGCTCATCCGCATATTCCATAAAGGGGGATACTTAACTTGAGATACAAGCTCGATATACCTACAACAGACCCACAGCTAATAGCTGTCGGTTTTAAAGCTCTGTTTGACTTGAAGCAGGGTTTAGAAAAGAATACTTATTTCTTATGAAGCTTGTATTGGAATTTTGTATGTTAAATTAACTTTATTACTCATGGATTTTTAATTTAAGATTTTACATCCTCTATATTTTTTTTTTTTTATTAGACTTCTAGTTTACTTTAACCTTCACTGCACCTCTGAGGCTCAAATGTAATGACTGTTTTTTGAAGCTTCTCTCCCAATGTAAATGATTTTATGGCACAAGAGTAAGAAATATGTAGAAACTCAAAATGAAAAATATTTAGCAGAAGATATCTAAAAAATAACAGATGGGAAGAAAATAAGTAAAATTAAATGTAAAAAATATGAGGCTCCAAATCAACCTTATTCCTGAAAAGCAAGAATAAGTTTGGTTAAAGAAAGTAACTCCTTATAATAAAACAAAAGAGGAAAGATTTATCTGATTGAGCTTCATACAGAAGTTTCAGCTAGTAACTCTAGTCTCTTACAGTTAATGGGAAGAAACAGGCAACTCTGAGTATAAGCCTCTGTAGAGGTTAACATCAGTCTATCGGTCCATTTTTTTCCCAAAATATCAACTTCTGAACATCTACTTGATAACACAACGCTCTACCATGTTTTCTTTTAAGTTCAGGCATAAAGGTGAAACTAACTATAAGGGCAATACATTTAGCATATTTTAAATGCATATTTCAAGGTGAAATGAATTGTCATCTTTGTGTGCAGATTTTTCTTAATCAATTATAAAGGAAGTCTGGGAGGTTAGCTGAGATTTAGGTGTCTAATTTTTAAGTGCCTACATTAGGACAGATAAATCGTGTCCAAGCCATTCGAATATATGTTAATGACAAAATGAAGTGGAAAATTTAGTAGAAGACACTTTCAGAATATGCTTTGGGGAATCATAGAGTATACTGGGCAGATACCTAGACTAAACCACATTGACTGAGAATCTGATTCAAAATCCACTGTAATCAGTGAAAAGATCTGAAATAGCACTGGCTTCCAGTAAATGACAAGTAAAACTCTTATCTATTTCAAAAGACATTTAGAAACATCCTTTCAACTCCCAGGAGAAATTAGTGCTGAGTCCTGCTAGACTTAGTCCTTGTCTAAGGACTTGTATTTCTACCCTTTTCTTCCCTTCTCCTCCCCACTCACAGACGGATTCTCTTATGTTCACTCTTTCAGTCCTCTGCTTTATACATTTTGGCTGTTCCCACTCAACCACATCATATCCTGTTTTCTTGCCCCTTCCTTTCTTCTTTATTTGTTATTTAAAGATACTATTTTGCTTCTGTTCCTAAATTATTTTTTTGTTTCTTTTACTAATTTCCAAATAAATTTAGGGGAACCCAAATAATTTTAGCTTGGATTTCCTCCAACAGTTCCATCACCTCTTAATCACGTAATTCCACTAAGGCCTTTATCTCACTTTTTTATCTATGCAGTAAACAGCCTTCACATAGATGCACACACCATACAGACACAGATAGTTTTTAAATTCCATCACTTATGCAGTCACTAGGTTTTTCACTTTAAATATGAAAACAAGAGAAATTTCAAGCATGTCTCTGAAAGCAAGATACTTTCAGGACTTATTTTGGTACTCCAAAGCTAACTGCATTGCACCCAAAAACCCTTTCCAGTTCAATTTGAGAAGGACAGACTAGCCCCACGCACAAACACAGACACACACAGACGCGCACCTTTTCCTCCCTCCAGAAAACAAACCTGCAGTGTAATGGGACCAAGTGGGCAAATAAATAATGGAATGTAATTTATTTCTAGGTGAGAGTCCATAAGATAGGCAAACATAAGTCTATTAGCCGCACTGCAACAAATCATCTGCTCACTGCAGTACAGCAAGGGAGCTTTTCAAATACCTACTACTGCTTTATATATTTCTATAGGAATTCCAGGAAACATAAAGCAGTCAATTTCCAATAAAATTCTACTTTCCACCCTTTCCCCCTCCACTTTTTCTGCACGATTTCTTTTCCTAAAAGAAAATCTGGTGAGGGGTCTGGAGAACAAGTCTTATGAGGAGCGGCTGAGGGAACTGGGGTTGTTTAGCCTGCAGAAAAGGAGGCTCAGGGGAGACCTCATCGCGCCCTACAACTCCCTGAAAGGAGGTTGTAGCGAGGTGGGTGTCAGTCTCTTCTCCCAAGTAACTAGCGATAGGACGAGAGGAAATGGCCTCAAGTTGCGCCAGGGGAGGTTTAGATTGGATGTGAGGAAAAATGTCTTTACTGAAAGAGTGGTTAAACATTGGAACAGGCTGCCCAGGGAAGTGGTTGAGTCACCATCCCTGGAAGCATTTAAAAGACGTGGCACTTAGGGACATGGTTTAGTGGGCATGGTGGTGTTGGGTCGATGGTTGGACTCGATGATCTTAGAGGTCTTTTCCAACCTCAATGATTCTATGATTCTATGATTCTATGAAAAAGGTGCTAAGAGCTGACAAACAGGCATTTCCTTTTATTTTTTTCAAAAGACTAAATTAATTTTGTGATAACAGAGTGAACAATAAAGATTCTTCCTACACACATGCTCTAGCATATCTGATCTTTTTATATCTAATGGATTGGTCCCAGTACTCTAACACATGGGGAGCAAAGGGCAGATCTCCCAGTATGCCACAGTTTCACACAGTGATAACATAAGATGGACAAGATATATCCATAGAAGTGTATTTTAAATTATTGGTAGATATAGATAGATTTTAAGAATGTTTATAAGCCATGTAGATTTTCAAAAACAAATCTAGTGCTTAATAGTGACAATTTAGTGCCCTGTGATGTCCTCTCTTTTTTCACATAAAACCACAGCACTCAAAAATCAGATGAAATTAAGCTTACTATAAAGGTAACAGTTCAATATTTGAGTGTAGCTATCCCAGATTACTTGGCTGAGATTTCCAAAAGATATGTCAAATAGCAATAGCTGTAATGTTTCTTTTCATGAGTGAACAGTCATATATCACCAAGCTCATTTCACATAGACCGAAGCAATTCACTGCTCTCTCAGGTCCTGTTTGAAACAGTCATCTAGAAAAGAAGGATCCTATAGCCCATTGTTATACCACTGAACTCACAGACATTCAGTCAAGAAATTCTGCATTGAATTGTTAGATCTATCCGAGAAGAGTTACTCACTGAGATAGAACGACGAAGTCATCCAACCTGGGGAATAAGCCTCAAACTTGACAGCACCTTTTCATTAATTACTCTTACTCTGTTTTGATGGTCTTGACACCGTTTCATATTTTCTGACTTGACTAAGTAGCGATTACAAGGCCCCCATGAAGTTATTAAATGTGGTACATACAGTAGGTTTAGTTTATCCAATGAAACATTATTCTTAATTTTTTTATATAATTATTATTCTATTCAGATAAACAACTTTCACTAATCTTCTGGTATGGGCTCTGTAATTAGTTTAATATCGCATACCTATTAAACTAGGGAAACATATAGAAGCCTCCCTCTTCAAGGGTGAATAGGTGAGCACAAATAAGAACATTCTCCTCATTTATCTTCATGTGAACCTCCCAAGAGATCAGAGTTCCCAATACCTCAATTTGCAGCTCCAAACTCAGCACTAATGTCTGAAACATGGACATATTAGTATAAAATGCTTTGCAATGGCTTGCATGTTTTATCTTTGAACATATGGTTAACATGTCTTTAGACCTTGAGTTCCAGAGCAGGATGATTTTTTTTTTTTTTTTTTTTTTTTAATTTAGTAGCACAATAAAACATTCAAAGGGCAAGTCTATGCTTATCACAGCTGGGCAGTGTGTAGAGGTTGACATGATCCCAAGGCTTCCAATTCTCAAATTTACTTAGTGCTAGCCACAGGTGCATAAGAACTGCAATTTGTGTAAGCCCCAAGAGAACTAATTATGTGGTAAGAAGAATGCACATTTTACTGTGTAGCATACAACACAGAAAAATTACCATGCATCAGGCTTTTGAGACAGAAGAACTTTAGGCAGGTAATAGGTATAGTTGTCCATGGGTTTATTCTAAAGTGAACTCCCTTGAAGGTTTATCAAAACTAACACTTTATTTTTTATTTAAATATATCTTCATAGTTTAGAGTTTTGCATCTGAAAATGCTCTGAATCCAACTACCATATGAAGGTCTTTTACAAAATCTCTAGCTTCAACAGACAATTATATTTGTTCCTTTTACTAGCAATGTTATGCAAAGGTTAATTTTACAAGAAGTCAACAGCTCTTTGCTGCAAAGTGAGTGTCCAATGACACTAAGAGAGACTAACTGGCTATTTGGAATATCTTCATGTACAAAATTAATACAAAATGTCATATTATAGTAACAAATGAGATGAAAACTTGAATTAACATTGCCCATACTCATGTAATCATCACTGCTATAAATAAGTATAATCTAAATGTATGACAATTATGGCTTCAGGAACCAGTATTGCACACCACTGAATTTGTTAGGCAGTCTTTTTTCCATTGTCTTTTACTTGTATTTTGCATTGATGTGTGTGTAAATGTATATTTTTTACTCGCGTGGAAGATCTGAATTACAGATCTTAGAAAGATTTGGCTGCTTTCACCAGAAGTCTATGAATGATGTGGAGATGGCATATAGAAGCACAGGTTGGAAGCAAAAATGTATAATATGGTCCACGGTAATGGAGCTACATGAAGGAAAAAATCACATCAATTTAAAAATAGCTTGTTCGTCAGTAAATGTTTTCGTGGAAACTGATTCAGAACATGAGAGGGTTTTCCATATCTTACCTACACTCCACAAGAACGCTTGACTGAAGCATGGTCAGCTAGTTCATCTTTGATGCTAAAAACCCGTCCTTGAGTCAGAGCTTAATGTGTTGTAAGAGCAGACACAAACCTGGATCTGCTATACAATAGGAAAATGGTCTATGGTTTTGGAAATGCACGTTAGGAAGGAGCAAGAAAGGAGAGATCTGAATCTAGTTCTTGGGGTTGCAGAAACACTAGAAGGTTTTCATGTCATTCAAACATATTCTTGAAATTTATGTCAATCTATTCTTGTTTCCTGCCTAAAAGGCTACAGTAGCTTTCTCATTCTAGCATACAAAAGTCTATGGCAACCACAAGTCCATCATCTGAGCCTAAGGCCTTCTACAGAATACCATCCTCAGAGGTCCTAGACAGATAATCTCTTTCTCTCTCTTTCCTGTAAGAGCAAGGTTTAGCTGACAATGTGTTTTCTTTGTCTGTATATTTTTAGTGAAGACATGCTCTAGGTTCATTTATTAACTGATCTAGCTACACTTTCTTGCTAGGAAGTTTGGGTATGCTGAGGAACATTGAATTAGTATATAAATAGGCTTACTTGTGGCTACCGTTGAATGGAAATTGGTCATTCTGATGCTTGTCCTAAAATCAGGAGCTGAAACCATGAAAGTTCACTTTGGAAGGTATTCTGATTAAGATATTGGCATTAAGATGAACAGTATCTGGCTGTACAGAAGAGCTGATGATGTTGTAGTTGATGATGCCTGGGACTGACTTCAAATACAAGATCTTTAATACAGAGATAACTCTACCACCTAAAAACACCCATTCAGAAACCTGGGGAAATTAAATACTTCCTTTCATGTGCCTTTACCAGTCTATCCTTCTCCTGAACATACTGAGTTCATGTGCAAAACAGAAAACTTTCCTAGGAGTAAAAGAAAGCAGGTCATGCATTCAAGTAATATGACAATAATCTCCCTGGCCACTTTCTTGGGCCGTAGATCTTTATCTCATTTTCCGTATCTGTCAGGATGGGTGTATAAAGAACAAATGTACCTGTGGCTCATCACAGCCCTGCTTTCTCTTCTGGAACACCCCACTCACAATTTGCCATCAGTCTATGACTCTGTGAAGTCCTAGTGTTTGGAAATGGCATGACTGAAAAGGTCCCAGACCTCTACAGGAAGTTCCTGCTCAGTCTACAGAAACATGGACCATCACCTTTGTGCTACTCCATCTGGAAGGCATGCCTCTATCTCTACCACCAGTCCTAGTAGGCTATTGCCTCTTGACAAATGGTAGCTTCAGATGTTCAAAATTCAAATTCGGCTACAACTGTAGCTAGGGCTACAATAGCCTTAGGGGCACTTATTCCAACAATTTCCTGAAGTTCAATTTACTCTGCATTAAAGGAGCAAAATGTAAGATCCTTTAACGTAATCCCAGGTATGAACACTACCCCTGCAAGGTAAGAAACCATTTCCTCTTTTTCTTCTGCCACAGTCAGCTGTGCAGTCATTCAAGAGTTTTCACCACCAAAAAATTTTCAAACCCCTGCACGAGTTCACTGCCTTTTTTCTGAGAGCAGGGATAACATTTTATTACTTTCTTCTTTTCAACATATATGTATTTATTAAACAAGTGCCCTCACCTGGGTTTATAAATATGTCTAATGAGGCTGATCTTTGGCATGCCTAGTCCCTAGTTCATCAGCAGATACTAGGAATACCCTTCCCCTGATTCTGCAATTTCTACTCTCACCTTGTTCCACTTACACAATACATATTCGAATCAGATCCTTGCTGTGTCAGTGCAATAAGCAAATACCTTCAGAGAAAACCTAAAACATCTTCTGAATCTTTTGAGGATTAGAAAGACTAGTAAAATGACATTTTATTCATGTTTAACCCCATAAGTGATTTTGACCTTTCGTGGTGGATTTGCTTAAGGAGCCTGAGTCATATCTCGAGCTGTACATTGTTCTGCAGTTTCACAGTGCGAGGGTTGATGCAAACATTTTCTTCACCTTCAGTGCACACAGATTTTCATCCACAGTTTTTTACTCTTGAGTCCCAGGTTAAAACCAAAACAAATGTTTAAAACAAAAATAGATAGGTCTGAGTTACCCAGGATTCCTGATACCAAGCTGCCTATTTTGATGCAAAAGCAAACAGCTAAAAGGAACATATATCTGAGTCATGAATATGTAGGCTAATCTCATGGTTTGGTCAGCATGATACTGTTCAAAAAACAGAAACTGGTATACTATAGGTATCATGGCAAAACAGAAAAGTCCAGTTTATCAAAGGTAAAGCTGAGGTCACAATTCCTATCAAATAATTCTATTAGAAGAGATTTGCTTCTGGTTTCTGTTTATGAGTTAATTAAGAGGTATATCTAATTTTCTCCATATATCTTTAGATAGGGATGTGACATACAGTTTCTAAGAATAATTACTTGTGAACCATTTGTTGAGTATTTGAAATTCAAAACAGGAATCATATTGAATTGAAGTTATGTTGACACTGCTGTTTTTGCCTGATTGGAAATGTGAATTATGTTAGTGAACCCACTTTACTTTACTCTTCTCTTCTATTAGCTAAGTATTATCTATTTCCACAAAAAATCCAGCCAGAAAAGGTCATACTTACAGATAGTGAAGACATGTTACAAAGGGAAAACACAGACACTGTTGAAGACGATCTGCTTCTTAAAGCAGGTATGTGTTATTGTCTCTAAGTTTTGTTTTATTTTTTCAGCTGCAGTTTCACCCATATTTCACAAAATTCTAGTTACAGATACAGGATTCCAAAAGCATCTGAAAATGAAAAGAGAAAAAGGGACAGCCAACAGCAGAAACATTTTTTCTAACACCTTGCATATCAACATCTCATTTCAGCATTGTAAAATTATGATTCACATCTTGTGGCTAATTTGGTATTTTTAAACGTTTCTTCAGATTTCAGTTAATGTCTTCTCATGTCAAGAAAGCAGGTGCTCAGCAAACAGACTCTTCTGAATGAAGACTGGTATTAATTCCCTCTCTGCATTCTTTCTGGGATCAAAAGATGGACTTCAGCCACACTGTTCAGTTCCAGACTTCTAAATTTGGAAGGAGATCACACTTTTACTGTAATATGAAGTTGATGACATTCATACTGTAATCCATTAAAGGTTGAGCTGAACCATCAAATTCATTTTGATTGTAATCCGAAACACTTCAAATCCAGTTCTCCGTAAGGGAAATTTAAATACATTGTCAGTCAAGATCTGCAGCTCTTCATGTGTTGTTAAGAGATCTCAAAAAAAAAAAAAGAAAAAATTATTAGAGAGAACATATGACATTTTTACCAGTTAAGAATTAATTTGAATAGCTGGTTGAAAAGCATTACAGCTGTTTTGTAAGTTTTTGAAGTTCTTCACCTTACACAACATAAAATAAACATTCAGCTTCTTTTTTATTGTTTGCTCCTATTGATTTTTTTTTTTCTGCAAACACACGAGCTCTTGGTTAACATTTTACATTAGTATCCCTAATTACACTGTTCTGATCAGCATGTAATTATTCTGTGGATAAATGCAAATATGGTTTTCTGACATTTAACTTTGTGCACTAGTGAAGTTAAAGCAGCTATTTATTTACAATAGCATGGCACACATTATGCCAGGAAATCTAAATCACACTCAAGTTCAAATGTTAACAAGGGATTAGAAATATTCATTAAATGTACAGGAATGGAGGGTAATTCAAGGTGGTACTGTATACTACTTCAACAGGAAATGCAGGAAATATTGCTTAATGATTGTGAGACAATCATTTAGACATAATTTAAATGTCCAAAGTTAAGATCTCCCAAGGCATAAGAACCTGAATGGTTAATAGGGTGACTATTATTAAGAGCTTGCTATTATAAATGCCGGAGGTTCATTTAGAACATGTGAAGGTCATTGAAATTCAGAAGTACATATACTTGTTAAAATAGTTTTTTGTCACTATACTATATTTAAGAGTATTTTTATCCTACTCCCAAAAGTCTGCCAGTACTAGATTTATGATCTGGAAGTTCCAGGACTTCTAAAACCATCTACAGAAAAAACAAAGATTTTAAGCATAAATCACCTGTAAGTCAGCAGCATATTTGTGTTCATGTTTGCCCTGTTTCTTTGGATTTCAACAGGGCTGAGTTTTTAAGGACATTTTAAGAGGTTTTAAGGATTTTTTTTTTCATTTTCAATACCTTTTCTGTCAGTCAAATTTGTTTAAGTCTAGCTGCCCCCTTTCCATTCACTAATTCATAATTCTGCTGAAATCAAAGGTCATAATCCTAACAGACTAATTTATCTCCACTCTATTCTTACTGGGAAAACAAACAAACAAACAAAAACCAAACAAAAAACAGTGCAAACAAAAACCTTCCTGATGATTTCATATGTATGAAAACTGAGAGCACTTTTCTAGTCTGTCTGGAGTGGATGTTCAAGATGAAGCAGAGAGGTGCAAAGGGGGCGAGTCACTGCATTGTGTGGGATCTTGTATGTTGATTTTCTCTCTTCATATACCAGGAATTTGACTGAGAATTTAGCTCCAGTGACACCAGCTACTCCAAAAAGAAGAAAAATACATCTAATACCTCCTTCCTGCTCTCATCTTTACAATGAGAAGAAGAGAGCATGTATTAGAATTTAGTTCAAAAGTAGTAACTACAGCCCTCATGTCCCTGAGTTCAACAAAGGCTCCCAGAACTCTTAGTTCAATAGAAATTTGCACAAATAAAGTAGTTCACTCACATTTCAAACTGGACAACAGTCTTTAATGTATAACTCCCTAAGGAGGTTCCCTTTTTGCAGTCTCCCAGCCTCCATGGCACCATGAAAAGTTTTGGTGCCTTAAGAAAGATCATTGTTTCTTTTATACGGTTCTTTAGAGCTAACAGTGTCTGTTGGTTTTTCACAGAGTATTGAGCTGAGCAGAGGGAGAAACAGCAGCAATTGTGTCTATACTAATGAATTAAAAGAATCCACAGAACTTTCCCCTGCTCTGGAATTCAGTTACCTCTTCCATTGAAACTGAGAACGTAGTCCCTTGAATGGTGTAGCCTGGGACATTTATGGAAGTCCATATTTGGAAGTTAGCAGAGACCTGGGGTTATTCTCAATAAGCAGATTGGCCATAGTCACCCAATTTTAGAAAGTAAGAGCTTAGCAGTTCAGACTCGAGCATTTCCAAGGCAGTTATCCTTGTTCCGAGTGAACAAACACAGCTTTAATTTACTAGCAGAAAAATAGCTCCTCTTGGGCTGTGACACTCTGGGTCAGATGAAACTCTCTGAAAGGAGAGGGTGCATCTTCCCAAGGAGCACTGTGGCACACTTAGTTTGGGAAAGATTATGGAGTATATGGAGAACCCAAAATAGACTGTGACAGCCAAATATGGCCCATCAAGTATGAGTATGGTTCCTAAGAAAAGCAGAGAAAAAGCATTCGGCAAAGTCTTGGAAATGGCAGAATGGGGTTTCTTGGGATGTTGTCTTTCAGGAAAAGGTGGAAGATCAGCCCTATAGCTGTCTTCACCTTGGGGGTTCCACCTCTTATGAATTAATAGTAATTCTTTCTATAGACATTTTTTTTTTTTGTTTCTTTTTAATCTCTCAGAATGTAAGGCAGTCTAACTAGTAATATTAATTACAACATTAGGTGACTCACTCTCTCCCATTCTCATAACTGTCATTTCAGTGATATAACTTAAGAACTTTATTACCTTAATATTTCTCATTTATCACAGATTGCTATACAAACGTACAAGCTAGGGAAGGCAGAAACAAATCATGCCAAAGAATTCTTCTAAGATCCTTTCCCAAGACTGATTTTTTCTTTTTTTTTTTTCAAAAAAACCTAAGCAAATTAGTTGAAATTGCTGAATATCTACATGAGATTTCCCCAGCTTCAATATTTAACAACAAAACAAAAACATTCCTTTTATAATCTTGCACAGAAAAGTATCAAGAGATACCAATTATGCAACTATTTTTGCAAGACAAGAATCTGGTACTTTTTGTCATGGTGAGGTGTCATTTTAGGGCCAGATTTTTCAACTGCAATATGTATTTTTGAGGCACTTGGAATCCATCTGCCCTGCCTATAGAGTTAAACAGCAGCATGAGGAACATTAAAAGGGCAATCCAAAAATCCACCTTCTGAGCTAGCCACTGACCAAAAGGAAATATTGGAGGCCAGGACAAGGGCAGGATTTGAGGTCCCACTTCCTTCTGGAAATGATTTTCAGGATCTAAGGTCCAGAAGCCTCTTCAGAAGTTGCCACACAGTGACCAGAGCAAAAGAATAACCTGGTGGCCTACTAAGAATGCCTGTTTAGGAAATGGCAGTCTCTTTGTCTTCTATATCCTGCCTCAGGGATTGCTTTATTACTTTTGTATTTAAAAATAAATTTATAAAATGCCTTAACGTTCTTGGTAGCTGAGGGCAAAACCCAGGACTTTAAGGCTGGGTTTTAAGGCTTTAAGGCTTTGCTTTCTCATGATTCTTGTAATTTTTTTACTTTTTCTATCTAGTGCAATGACTCTTTTAAAATGTCTTTGTATTTTGCAGAGTGGCATTATTTTATCACTTCTACCTATTCCTTTTTCCAGCACTTTCTGTTGCATACTATCCTATGTTTGGTACTGAGGAAACTTCCCACGTAGTTGGAGTATACAGTTTTACAGCCATTCTGGCTGAAGAAAACATTAATCCATTACATGAGAGATGGGAGCAACCAGTACAATTATGTTTTCCTTGCTTTTAAAGAAATGGCCTCTGTTAAATTTCTGTGGTAAGTCCATAACTGTTGGTGCATGGTAGGTATGTCTGGGAGTTCTTTTCAGATTTGATCCCTCAGTCAAAAGTTCACATAGGGTGGAATTAATTTGACTAAATACAGGCTTCTTATGCTACCTGAGATGCACACTGCCAGCATGTATGCCAAAGAATTCTAGTGAGCCACATAGGCTCTAGCATATAGGATTCATTTAGTCAAAGGAAGATGTCTACATCTGAATTGATCTTCAAAAGCTCCCTTATATAGCCTTTTGGAAGAAATGGGCACTTCTGAAGCCTAATTCATTACATTCTAAGGTAGACATCTAGATCAGCTTAATAGATCAGCTTAAAGACATCCTGAGAGTGGTTTTGGTTTAGGTTTGTTTTTTTTTTTCTCCCCCAATTTATGTTTAAGAAGCCATATACAACAAGCTTCCATGTACATCTCTACAGTGTGCATGCCTACATCTGTAAACGGGACAAACTCCAGCCTTGGCTTCTGGAGCTGGTTCTTCAGCAGCAGGATGCCAAGTGCCCAGGCTTGGGCGTGTGCAGAAGAGCTCTAGCAATTTATAGAGTCAAGCCTAGAGGAACCTGCACAATTCAGACAGCAACTGACCCAGATGGTTTTTGACAGTTCATGATTTCTGAGTTAGGGGACCTCAGGTTACCCAACTCTTGTTTTAGATGCATAAGTCTTTCACTGTACGTACCCTGCATATGCTCCCACAAAACCTGATCACAGAATCCAGAAAGCTGGTCTTTAAGTGCTAGACAAAGTACAACTGATTTCATCTACCCCCAAAAAGCTTATTTTTGTGGAGGCTCTCTCGCATCTTTGATTAAAGGTGTATTGCTGTTCATTTGCGAGATGATCTGAACTACTCTCCTGTCCAAACAGCACTGAAAAAATGAGGCTTTAGCAGTTACCAAGTCAGTACTTACTTTTAAATTTATTATTTGCAGATCATGGAACCAGTAGATGTTGACAATATTGTCAGAGACATTACAGGAAATCATGAAAAATTATAAAAGTTCTAAGTGGTTTTGCTGAAAGGAATAAATATATAATTAGAGTGTTATTAAAATTCAGATGTTCCAATTTTTTATTTCACAGCTATTATGACCTAACCGTTTCTGGTTTACTTAGAGATACTTGAGTTCACAGACCATTGACCGAATGGCCTGCAACAGCCACTCAGAAATCATTATGCTCTTTTCTGTTAAACTAGTTTCCACATAAAGGCATTAAGACACATTTGGAAGTGGAATAGGGCCAGCTAGGGCCAGCAAAGATGGCTGAGATGTATGGCTGAATTTTCATGTAATAAAAACATGCAAAAGGTTGAATTATTTAGTCAGGAAAAGAGAAATATTGAAAGGGAGCGGAATCAGGTTTTTGATACAATATAAAACATACAGCAAAAAAAAGAAGATACTGTTGTCTGGCCTGTCCCACAGTATATTAAAAAAACACATCATAAAATGAAGTAAAAAAGAAGATAAATATCCGGTATTTTATAAAAGATGCTTCTACACCAAATAGTCTCAGCAAATAGAGTTAGTACTGCAGAAAATCATGAGAGAATATATTTCAACTAGGTCTTAAAAAAAAAAAAAAAGATGGATAATTTTATACCCACTAATAACATTTGTAACTATGGTAGCTAAGATAATGATAAGGCTAATCAGATCTCTTGTTGTAGGGTATACTCTGATACCATGCTGCAGTCAGGAAGGAATTATTTGTATCCTGTGCAAACTATAATTTAATGCAGCTGGTTACATGTCCTATGGAGGAAGTTTCTGCTAAAACATTAGGTGAAGGCAGTACTAGAATCATTCCTTTGCACAGTGACTGTGATCTAGAATAACCAGCCTTAGCAGTGACATCTAAATTTAGTTATGGGTGAGACTGTTAAACACATTAGTGAGAATTACAGTGTAGATACTTTTTCCTTGAAAAATACACTGTTTTACTTATAAAATTGTTAAAAGAGAAATTGTTTTAATTTTAGTTTGCTTGACTTTTATGTCTTGAATTTAGACTTTTACATAAAATTTGTAGGAAAACAGTAAAATGCAAAGTAGCTATGGAGAAGCCGCATAAAACAGGAAAGATTTCAGGCTTATGCACTTTTTTTTACCTTACATTCATTGTAAAACCATGGTTTCCTGGGATTTCTTATAAATATGGTGACAGCAATAGAAGCATAAAAAATGTCATGTTGATAACGTGCAAAAATCTAGAAACTGAACTGATGCTGAAAGGTAGAATTTCTACACACTTTTTCTTTGATTAAATTATGTTGTAAGCCAGATTCCAGAAATCCAGTTAATTTATCCTTTTAATTGAGGTACTCTTTCAAGTTGTCAAACTTATAACCATGCTTGTTAATTAGTTTTGCTTTTTCTCTCACTGCTGAGAAATAAGTTATTTTTACTACCTTCAGGGTAGAAGAGAAAAACAGTGATACCTATTTTTTTCCAATTTCGTAAGATTCAGTATCACAGGCTGTACAAATATAATCATTCAGAAAATGCTTAGTACCTTTCTCTGGTACATATAAGACTGGTCTTGACACGCTATTGGTCTGCAGAATAACAAAAGCTAGCACTTTGTAAAATCTTTCAACAAAAATGTGAGAGTGTCCCTCTTTTTACACATGGAGAAACTGAAGGACAGGGTGGTGAAATGACTCGCCAAGGTAACCGGACACACCAACAGCAGAAACGTGCCTAGAAGTCAGACCTCCCGAGTCCTGCTCCTCTGGTATACACACTTAAAGAGTCTTCTCTGCTCAGAAGATAAAGCCATCAGACAATTGGTCCTATCAAACATGTAATTTCAACCATGTATTGTAAGTAAAAGTTTTTAAAGAAACATGTTATCTTTATTTTATTGCACTTAAATAACAATAGGGTTACATAGGAATGGGTATAATTATCAGAGAAGAAAAGCTAAAATTAGGTCCCTAGAGGCAGTTTCATGGTCTATGAGGGTGAAGGTGGAACAGGCATTTAGGTAACTATACAAAAGTCTTTGCTTTGCAAAGTAAGTCAGTAACTACTATGCTAGTAAATATTCTGTGTCACTTAGGCAAAATATGTGGAAAACATAGTGAGTCAAACTGGGACTTCTCTTTTGCAAGGAGAAACATAAGAAACAGAATATATGTGCAAAACATATTGCTTTTTCTGAATAACTCCATAAATATGGATGTATTTAAAACCATGGGGAGAAAGCTTAGCCCAGACCAGCTTCAACTCAGACTTACATGCCGTGTACTGAGCATCTTGGGATGAAAATGTTTCTGTGGAAGAAGTCGCTTTACCTCAGCAATAAGGCTCTTAGCTACAAAACATTTTCTATTTTCTCCTTGGGGGTGGGGGGAGAGGGGGAGTTCTGTTTCTTCTATACACACACAAATTATTTGGCGATAGACAAATTTACATGAAAATAGGTGGACTGGAGTTAATGAGACTTCACTTACACTTTGTGTGATTACTGATCACAGTGGGATCACAGTGTGACCTAATATGACATTACAATCACCTCTACAGAAAACAAATATAACATCATGAACATACATAACCAGAACAAGGAAAAGCAGAAACAGTCAAATCTATCAAAATCTAAACTCACTACTTATATTAGAATAACTTTGACATAAGGAGAAAATGTCATGTAAAATTCTGAATGGATGAGGAGATACAGGAGTCTGAACAGAGGTGCTTGATGCTATTTCAGACATCCTAAAGTATTTTGTCTGGCTTCCTCATGCCCCTCCAAAAGACAGAAGTCACGGTTAGGTACTGTATTATACCTGCCACTCCTGTGTGAATGTTTTATATGCTGTATGGCATCTAAAAAGACACCAGACACTCATGTTAGGCACCTGAATTTGTTCCCAGATTTCTGTGCAGTGCCCTGGAGAACATGCAATCAAAATATATGGAGAAAAAAAAAATCTATCTACATTTAATGGGGGGTTCAGTAAGTAAGGCTGCATCTAAATTGCTTGGTAAGTGTCTCTGTGGCAGGCTGGCAAGTCCTGGTCTCCTTATCATTCAAATCAGAGATCTGTTAGCAGTGCAGAGTGGCGGCTTTCCAGCCTGCACACCTGAGTTCCCTTTCCACAAAAGAAATTGTTCATTTTTTTCAAAGGA